>NC_140914.1:19079118-19138288 GCF_045865225.1 Trachurus japonicus | reverse complement strand
GTTGGAGAATTCCTGCCAGTTCAGAATCCGAGTCAGCAAGAAGTAGGTGCGTTTCCATCAGCTGTTTAGATGCGCATCGAGATGTATCGCATCGGAAAATGATGATGGAAACGCCGTGATTCGCATTAAAATCCTCTGATTCGCACAAAATGAAATACGCTCGCTATGGCCGGGTTTTGGTTGATTCGAATGGGATGGAAACAGCTGTATGCGAATCAAGTGTGACGTAGCGCACTTTCACCCCATCTGCTCCCATGTTTGCAGTTCACTCACAAGACAACATCAGGGTTTCCGCTGTCACACAACAATTAATTAATTGTGGCGCATCGCCACGGCAAAATAAAAGCCCCCACACACCTTCATATGTGATTACTGCACAGTTCTTCATAGTTCCTCCTCAGTAAAAACCAAACTTATCAACCAGCGAATCCAGCGTTTATCATTAATAAAGTCTGGGGCGGCGCAACTCTCTCTCTCTCTCTCTCTCTCTCCCACACACACACACACACACACACACACACACAGGTCGCGTTATGACGGTAATAAACATATGCGCTAAATCGCGCTAATGTGTTCAAATCAGACCGTCCGTCCGTCCGGCCGGGAGGGGGGGGTGCAAAGTCCGTAGATGGAAACACACATGATTCGAATTTCTTTTAATGCGCATTTCTCAGTAATTCGAATCACTTTGGATGGAAACATGGCTAATGTTGTCAGGTGATTTGATTCAAACTGGAAAACACAGTAGCCATGTTTCCATCCAAAGTGATTCGAATTACTGAGAAATGCGCATTAAAAGAAATTCGAATCATGTGTGTTTCCATCTACGTACTTTGCACCCCCCCCTCCCGGCCGGACGGACGGACGGTCTGATTTGAACACATTAGCGCGATTTAGCGCATATGTTTATTACCGTCATAACGCGACCTGTGTGTGTGTGTGTGTGTGTGTGTGTGTGTGTGTGTGGGAGAGAGAGAGAGAGAGAGAGAGAGAGAGAGAGGGAGAGAGAGAGTTGCGCCGCCCCAGACTTTATTAATGATAAACGCTGGATTCGCTGGTTGATAAGTTTGGTTTTTACTGAGGAGGAACTATGAAGAACTGTGCAGTAATCACATATGAAGGTGTGTGGGGGGTTTTATTTTGCCGTGGCGATGCGCCACAATTAATTAATTGTTGTGTGACAGCGGAAACCCTGATGTTGTCTTGTGAGTGAACTGCAAACATGGGAGCAGATGGGGTGAAAGTGCGCTACGTCACACTTGATTCGCATACAGCTGTTTCCATCCCATTCGAATCAACCAAAACCCGGCCATAGCGAGCGTATTTCATTTTGTGCGAATCAGAGGATTTTAATGCGAATCACGGCGTTTCCATCATCATTTTCCGATGCGATACATCTCGATGCGCATCTAAACAGCTGATGGAAACGCACCTAGTGACTAACACTTACCCATGTCCCTGGCTGCAAGTCTGACCTCCCTCATCTTTGTCATCATTTCATCATCCAGTATATCGAGTGTGTCCGCAGCAACCACATACACCAGAACATGAACTCTGTCGTTCAGAGTGGGGGAGCTGTTGTAGCCTTGATCTTTCTTCGATAACGGAGTGTCAGGAGTGAACTAGAAAACAATATGAAATTAATGAATGACTTATCCATATAAATTGTATGTAGCCTATGTAGGCTATGTGAATACAATGGGATATGGAAAACAAAAGACTGGATTTTATCATACAACAGACTTAAATAATTTCAATAATTGTACATTATAACCGTCTTTCACGTGTCCCTTCATGGCCAGTATGATGTCCTCTATTGCAACCCCTTTCTTTGACTGCTTCTTCAGGCCCATGATGTCATTGAAGACAAAAGGGTAAAAGGTCCTTGGATCTCCTTTTTGGATCTTGTAAGTTTTGTACTGTAAATCAGATGGACTTTATGACTCAACAGTAGGCTAGTTGATATATTTCTTAAACAATTTCATCATAAATAGTTGGTAAATCATTGGTCATACTGTTGTGGTGAAGCTGTCCTGAGATGCTGCGTCTGCCAGAGCTCGACCAGCCATTCTGCCTTGTAAAGCAGTGTCAACTGAGTTGATGAAGCTGGATTTTCCAGCACCAGCTGGTCCATGAAGAAGAATTTTGAGGTGCTTGAGCTTAGTGTTATGAGGTTTATAATTCTTCACATCCTGAAGATATGTGTCTTTGCTGTTTAGTGGAGAAATTTCAGATTCAGTTACAGTGCATATTAAACCAATTTTGCATGTGGTAATTTTTCATATAAAATCACCAGAACACATCACTCACCCCCATGGTATGTCTCTCCAGGGTGTATCATAACAAGCTGACAGTTCTGTTGTGTGGACTTCAAGTGTCTTACTAGATTCAGGTGTGGATGAGCGTCCTCCCATGGCTGCAATAAAATACTTGGGTAACCTGTAAAGAAAAGAAAAAATACTTTCAATAAATGGACTTTGTTATTAACTGCCTAACCCAACACAGGTTCCCAAATAATTTTAGTAAAATATTCAGTTACTTAAACATGCAATAATTTAATGTTAACAATGAATAACTTGCATTTCAAGACTAAAATTAAATCTGCAAGCAGCAGTGATTGGGCCATCGCTCTCCTGCGCCAGCCTGCATGGGCTGCACGGTGACGGGCAAGGCAACAACATTTTATGTGTAATATCCGTTGCCTCCACTAGGCGTAGCCAGACATAAACACAAAAATGATGTTAGTATCTATATCCTGTGCACCCTTCCACACAAACACACACATTACCCAACATATAGAATATCAAATGAATGAAGTGCAATGCCATGCAACAAAGAAACTTTTTTTTTTTTAATTATTATTCATGTACACAATTTACATAGTAGAAACCCTGTGAATAGCTCTCTGATCCTCCCAAGACACACCACTGACTGTAAATGGGACTTTCATGTGATCCTAACTTTGGTACAAATTGATTTGAAATTGTGAATATTAGGCCTGGACGATAGTGATAAGAAAAAAGCTGGATAAAACACTGGATAATTTGACATGTATGTACTAAATGAACAACATGCTCACTGAAACAGCCCCCTGGATGCTACGAGTGACAGGCAAACAGCCAATCATTTGTAGTTTGGTTGCAGAACCATCGCCATGTGTGTTTATTGATAACAGAACAGCGTGACGTGAGAACATGAGGCTGAAGGAGAGGAGATTATAAACACAAGAATAACATTAGCTTGTGGAGTTAAACTTAAGGGCTATAATAACCTCAGTAGACTTCTCTATGGGCCACGCTGACCTGACCAATCCGACAAACACGGGATGCTGCTACTTAACGTACATAGTGGCCGGGACCCCTCCCTTAGACGGGCTCTCTCTCCCTACTGTTTCCTCTTCCCCGTCACCACTGACAGCTATAGCTTAAAAAAAAAAGTTTTAATTGCTTTAGTACTGTGGTACCATTGTAGTACCGGTATACCTAACAAGCTTAAACTACACTAAATTGAAGAAAAGTTGAAGAGGAACCAGTTCGGGTAGATTTCTAAATTGCCTGATGTAATTTCTTCAAAATCATCAAAAGTAAAATAACATTTCTGTTTCACAATGTCAAAATATCAACATTTAAGAATAGCTGTGTCAAATGATTCTCACCTTAAAGCTGGATGTGGAAACAAAGTGTTCAGAGAACTGATATATCGTTCAGCCTTGAATGTCTGGTCCTATTCCCAGCCTGTGCAGTATCTCTTTATATCGGTTGAAAAGTCATGCTCATCCTTTCACTTTCAGTCTGTCCACTTTTTTTTTTTAAATGCCTCCCTTTTTGGAAAGCAGTGTTGGCTCAGGTTTATGTGAGCTTTAAAGCAAAAAAAAAAATCAGGTCATCAACATGGGGTCATTCCTATGTTCCCTCAGCCCTATGTTCCCTCATTTCTAACTTTTGTTGTCACTGAAAATTAGGCCCTATGTTCCCTCAGCCCTTTGGTCCCACCATTGGTTGGGTTTAGGCAATGAAGAAAGGAGTTGGTTAAGTTTAGTAAAAAGACCAGGTAGAGGCTAGACAGGCCAGATACATGGAGAGAGTCCAGATAAGTAGAGAGAGTCCAGAGGGAACATAGGACTGAGGGAACATAGGGCTGTGGGAACATAGGCACATGCATTTTTAGCCAGATGGTCTACTTAATTCAAGTAAACATTTTTTATACACTCTTAACTAAATTCCACAGAAAAACAAAACAAAAGCACTTTGGTTGCCTCCACTCTTCGTCAGGAATTGATCTTATTCAGATCCCATATTGACTAATTCATGGTGGTCTCTGTTTATGCATTCTTTACTGAGAAAAAAAATCCTGCCTCATAACTAACTTTCTGCACAGTACATTTTAACCTGGGTTCTGGTAAGTTCTATGATCAAGGTCATCTTAAAGGAAATACTGCTCACTCATGAGAATTTCTACAACAGTTCATTAAAGTAAAAAGTTGAGACTATATTAAGCTAAACACAACTCTTTCAGTTCAGTCCCTCCTTAATACGGTAGACAAAACCCCAACAAGCATTAGAAACAAACCATACAGATGACTCAATCATCCTTGAAAAATACACTTTAATAAAGATGTATTTTTTTTCAATCTGAGTTAAACCTTTACCTATACCTTTCTTCCAACGATGTTGTCCTTTTTTTATTGCTATACATAATTACTGTCATATATACTAACCCAAATATTTTCAGGATTTGAATGCACCTAAATGTGTTACATGAAAATGTGCACAACTCATTTAAAAAACCTGAAGGAATCACAATTAACACACACTGTACAGTGACCTGAACATCTTGCCTTTTACCTGACAAATGCAGCACAATGAACCGAGGCCTTACATTGATACAATACGTTAAAAAAGCAGCGTATCTCATCATCACTCATCAAATTCAGCCTGGATCTCAGCATGATGGTGCAGATGAGAGTTCACAGTGTCTCTAATGAGAGAACAGGACACTGACGAATACAATTAGAGAACTACCAAGTACAATTGGCTTAATTATTGGTCTCTGTGTTGCTTTGTCATCACCGCCAATCATCTGCCACTTCTATAGTTGTGGACTCTGACCTGGAAGCCTCAGGAGCAAGCTCAAATGCTGCCACATACAGTAATGATCAATGATTTAGGCTACCATCCCATTACTGTTACCCCCACAAAAGCCAAAAGCAGAAGGGAAAACATCCTAAAATACTCAATTTTAATTTTGGACGTCCCTCTAAAACACAATAAAGAACAGGACAATGAGGTGTTATTAAATGAAATTTACTCATCTGTGTATGACCCCAAGACAACCTGTATCCTGTTGGTGTAGCTTACAGCTTTAATGGAAATATAAACAAGTACTACGAAGTTTTACTTTCCCTATTGGTGGGGTCACTTTAGGAAAAGTCATCGAATTTCAAGTTGAGAAAATGTCTTTTAGTGTTTTTTTCTGCTGGCCAGGTCATTTTTGACCCTAAGACAACACAAGGGTCACATTAACCCTTGTGTTGAAACACAAGGGTTAATGTGACCCCACCAATAGGGAAAGTAAAACTTTGTAGTACTTGTTTATATTTCCATTAATGCTGTAAGCTACACCAACAGGATACAGGTTGTCTTGAGGTCATACACAGATGAGTTGTAGAAATTCTCATGAGTGAGCAGTATTTCCTTTAAGATGACCTTGATCATAGAACTTACCAGAACCCAGGTTAAAATGTACTGTGCAGAAAGTTAGTTATGAGGCAGGATTTTTTTTCTCAGTAAAGAATGCATAAACAGAGACCACCATGAATTAGCCAATATGGCATCTGAATAAAATCAATTCCTGACGAAGAGTGGAGGCAACCAAAGTGCTTTTGTTTTGTTTTTCTGTGGAATTTAGTTAAGAGTGTATAAAAAATGTTTACTTTAATTAAGTAGACCATCTGGCTTCAGGGCTGGACTGGGACAAAAATTCAGCCCGGGCATTTTCTGTCCAGACCGGCCCACTACATTATCAGCGGACACAGCGTAGAAGTCCACAATTCTTGCGGCGTCTTCTCTAACGCATACTACAAAGGAGAGTCATATTCTTTGATAGCAGTTCACAAATAAAGCGTGTAGCTATGAACTCAAGGACTCAAATTGATCAATCAATACATCTTTATTCATTATAGTGTCAAATCACAACAGAAATTATGTCATGACTAGAGGTGGGCGCTACCTCTACCAATTGGGTGGAGGGGGGGAGAGAGCGAGAGAGAGAGACAGAGACAGGGAGATAAGGACAAACAGGGACAATAATAACAAAATATCCTGACAAATAATCTAAATAGAAACATATTACAGACAGTAGCAGCATTAGAGCTGGAACTTATTAAAATGTGACTCAGTCATTATGAAACCATAGAGAATTGGGGGAAAAAAAGTCTAAGATTTACAGGTCTGAATAGATATGCATTCTCATATGTGTATGTGCACAAGTATGTATTGCCCTACTTCCTCATCCGTAGCCAGCCAGCTCCACTCTCACCAAATTTGTGACCTGCAAGAAACAGCAAACAGAACTTGTACTCAGTATTTGTGTGCTGACAAGTATATGTAGCCAAGCAGCCTTTTTGTGATGTGGTGACACCTAGTGAACAAATTTATCTGTCATGAAGGATGACTTAAAAGTCTCAAAAGAGGCCTAAGGCTTACTGCATTCCTGTTAATTGAACTTAAAAGATATGCAGATGTTTGAATTTAAAATCATCATCTCTAATGCTTCAACAAGGATATACCGGTAATCATAATCAAACCTTTTTTTTTTTTTTTTTTTTTTAAATCTGAGACAAAACAAGTTGCATAAACTCACAAAGTCAAGATGAAGGTCTCAGATGTATGATGGATGACTCACAGCCCTTCAACTAATGGGCTAATATGTTGTCACATGTTAATTTCAGAGAACTGATATATCGTTCAGCCTTGAATGTCTGGTCCTCCTATTCCCAGCCTACTGCCTGTGCAGTATCTCTTTACAGTATATCGGTTGAAAAGTCATGCTCATCCTTTCACTTTCAGTCTGTCCACTTTTTTTTTTTTTAATTCCTCCCTTTTTGGAAAGCAGTGTTTACTTGTTGGCTCAGGTTTATAGAGGTAACAGGCAGGTTGTTGTTGCAGAAAAACCAACAGAAATCTTTTTCAAAGTAAAAAGAGCAAAGGCAAAAAACCTTTTTCGCTTTAAAGCAAAAAAAATCAGGTCATAAACATGAGGTGCATTTTTACCATGGTCCCATCCCATCTCAACCATACCCCATACGTGTACAGTTGAGACGGTACCATGGTACAGTTGAGACACCTATTGAAACCCACTGATGATGACTGAACATCAATTGTAAATGCAATAAACTTTTTAAAAATTGACAATTTGACAAGATATTTCAATATACATTCATATATCTTTATCAAAATGTAAAAATAATGGAATATTATTGTATTAGTAATATAAATATTATTATATTATAATTATATAACAAAATTACAATATTAATAATACAACACTGTTCAGGTATCACAAATATTCGTTTTTTTTTTCCATTTCCTTTGTTTTTTTTGTTTTATTATGACTTATAACATGTTATCCTTAGCCTACATTGCACAATTTAACAGTGATGTGATGTAATAGAACTCTATCAGGGTACAGTTGAGACATTGTGTCTCAACTGTACCCCGCTGACCACTTTGTGTATTTTTCTAGATTGTGCAGTGACCTAAAATGTTGGGATAGCATGAAATATGTGAGTTTTTAGGGCACAAAATAACGTTTGCAATGATGCAAGTTATGTTTGATGGTCACAAAACATAATGAGGTATTCGTTGTGGAAGGGACATGGTAAAGTGAAATTCTTACCCTAGTAAAAAGACTTTTGCTGATATCTTTGGACTGGAGATGCTAAAACTCTTCAAATTTCCCACAACTAAAGAGGATGCTAATATGCATGTGCTGAGTAAAAATGGTGGCTCAGCCTTGCAGCGCGGGCAAGATATTAAGGGTGTTTCAACTGTACACATGTCTCAACTATACTCACTCCACCCTATTTTGTCTGTTGTAGTGGAGAGAACTGTTCCTTGCTCTCCTTCTCTACTATTACTTAATGATATTTCCTCTCTGAAACTAACAATAAATAATAGCTGTCTTCTGTTGGCTGGGCTTACAGCAGCTAAGAGGATGATAGCTTGCCGCTGGAAACCCCCACATGTAATGTCAATCAAGGAATGGCTGTCTTCATACAAGGACATTGCACAGCTAGAGTTTACCACTGCACGATTACATTCAGCTAAAACACAAAATATCAGTTGTTGGTCAAACTTGGTAAAAAAAAAAATGGGGTGGAAACGAAGACAACAAAGACAGTACACATGTTTCCCCACCGATTGTGGTTATTTTCATGCCTTATCAGTTGTCTGCAAAAACCCAATAAATAATTGATCAAAAAGAAACAAAAAAAACATGAGGTTTGAGGGGATTATTACAGTACTGTGGTGGAATTAACCTGACACTTTTACTCAGCTGTAGTAAATTATTATGAAATCCAAAGATGTTTTACAATGAAACCACCACAAACTCCCCAGTAATTATAGACAGATGCATCTTAAAATTAAAATGAAGATGTTGCACCAGACAGTTGACCAACAGACCAAAGACTTTATTGAAAAAAAGTGGCATTATGACTTTGGATTGAAGTAAGTATTAAAGGACAGTTTGAAGTATTTGAATTACTTGAATGAACTCTGTGTTTTGTGAAAAGAAAAATACAAGATAAGCAATTTTATGAACATGATTGAAAATCAAAGGAAAAGTTATCATAGAAAAAAAGCAGTATGCCTCAGCAGTTTGATCTACAGGTTGTTGAGGAAGTCTTCTCCAAATGAAAGCATATGTTTCAGTGCGCACAGTGTCAGAGCACTAACGCCATCATTTACTTCCAGTTCTGTACAGTAGTTCTTCACTAGAAAGATGCAGTTGTATGGGACGCCCACAATCATGTGGATTTTGTCGACCTAAATTTTGAAAAAAAATATTGTAGATCAGTCATTGTGTGGAGGCTAAAAGAGAGGAAGAATCATGCTAGAACACTGGAAAAAATGACTTTGGACTGGATAAAAACTAACCAGTTGCTTTAGGTGCTTGCTCTTGTAGGTATTCTTTATGTCTTTTTGGACCTCAGGACAGGCTTCATCAACTTTGGTGAGAATAACCAGTTGTGGGATCCCTGTACACCCAGAAATCGAAACAGTGTTTTAAACATGTGTTATGATTCATAAATTCCAATATGGCATTAGCACAAAGTATTATATGCTGTACTACACATAATACTGTAGTTTTTTAGTGATACCTCCTCTTACCCATGTCACTGGCTTCCAGTCTGATGTCTCTAATTTTCCTCACCATTTCATCACTCAACAGAGATACAGTATTGGCAGGAATAACGCAAACCAGAACGTGAACTCTGTCCTGCAGAGTGGGGTCTAAGTTGTAGTGCAGGTCACTGTCGTCCAGTGGATGTCCAGGCTTAAACTAGAAAATAATTAGAAGTTGCAAATGGTAGTAATCATTTAAAAGAGGAAACAAATGGCATTCAATGAGCAATGCATTTTTAAGTGGTCATATGTTAAACAGCAAAATAACTAATAACAATAGGACTGACTAATTTATAATAAAGATGAAATATTTGTCAGTGTTGTACCTCATAACCTTCTCTCACGTGTCCTCTCAAGGCCAACTTGACGTCTTCCACAGGAACTCCATTACTCTGTTGCTCAAGGCCCATGATGTCGTTGAAAATAAACGAATAATAGCTGTTTGGTCCTTCGCGGATTTTGTAAGTTTTGTACTGTAAAACAGAAGATGCAGTTATTTTTATCATATCAGCAAATACACTTAGCAGATTAATAAAAAGTGAAAAGATATTGCTTCGAGATAACATTTAAATGGACTAAATTCTGAGCTTCTGCTTGCTGCATGTAAATGAAAATGTGTTAATGAATCAATGTGAGTGACCAAAATGCAAATAACTTTATGTACACATTTACTCTGCCAGGACATGGGTCAATTAGTGACACAGCTAGTGCCTGCAAAGCAAAGGTCAATGCTTTTTGTAATGGAAGAGAACAAGGTAATTAAGTCCATAGCTCACAGTTTTAAAGTCCTGACAACATTTTGAATGAGTATAAAGAGAAAAAGTAAATTAAATTTGTTGTTCTTCCAAACTGGGTATAGTTTGAGGCTCAATATTACTTAAAGGTGCCATATGTAAGAATGTGACCAAAAACAGTTACTGCAGTCAAAGTCAAAATACAGCGATCTCATTTTTTCTCCCAGCCGTAGCAGCAGCTCAGTGGAAGCAGATGGAGGCTGAAATGCCACTGACGCTGCGTGACTGGGAGAGAGGGCTAGGTGGCGCAACATGCCAACACGTAAATTCAAAACATACACATGATTTGCAGTCTGCAAAAAAAGATTTTTAATGCGAATACTCTGGCTGTACTATTGTTGTTGGTGAGTTCATCATGTTATATGAACATTATTCCTGAGTCTCTGTGACATATTAGGAGGATTTTACGGCCAGTTGCTTTAGATTTCTTACTGTACCTTTAATTAAAGGAATAGTTCAAAAAATTCAGTCATTATTGACTCGCCCTCATGCTAATGAATACTCCGGAGTAGTTTTTTATTCCTCAAAGTGCATCTGGAGACCCGGGAGGCTGCTTATAGTCCAACTAAATCCTTATATGAGAGTCAATAGCGCCCGACAAAGTCCATAAAACTACACAAAAACCATGTAATATTCCTCCTCACTACTCCTGCACTCCAAGTGTCCTGAAGGGATATACTCCAGAGTTGACCCAAAACGATGTAATAAATTCAATACAGGACTGTTTAGGCTGTAAAAATGAATAAATGACGTCATTTCGGGTCAACTCTGGACTATATCCCTTCAGGACACTTTGCAGCGGACGAGCAGTAAAGAGGAGTATTACATGTTTTTTGTGTAGTTTTATGGACTTTGTTGAGCACTATTGACTCTCATACTAGGGACTAGGAACCCCCCTCCTGGGTCTCCAGCTGCACTTTGAGGAATAAAAAACTGCTCCGGAATCAGCATGAGGGTATAAGTCAATAATAACTCAATTTCATTTTTCGGTGAACTATTCCTTTAAATTGGCTTTGTTATTGGATATATCTGTTTGTGATCAGTTAAACCGAAAAATCGTTACTCACTTTCATAATTTTTTTTAATAGGTATTCTTAATCAATATATCATTTCATTGCAAAAAATCCTTTCATACTTTGCAGGTGAAGCTGGTCCCAGAGATTGCATCTGTCATAACTCGACTGCACACTCTGTTTTGTAAAACGCTGTCAACAGAGTTGAGGAAATTGGACTTGCCGGCACCGACCGGCCCATGGAGCAGGATTCTGAGTTGTTTGACTTCTTTGTTTTGAGGCTGATAAGACTTGACAAATTTGAGACTGGCATCATTATTCCTGTGAATTTAAGAAAAAATACATTAGAATGAAATACTATGTAGCCTTTATAATGCAAAAAACTGTGAGTGGTGCTTTGCTATTGCCTTAAAGGGATAGTTCAACATTTTGGCAAATTGGCCCATTGCCATAATCGCTATAGTCATAGCAGTAGGTTCGTTACCTTTAATTGTCGGTGTAAGCTATTTTTAGAACGGAGAAGTGGAGCGGCAGGCTGCTCAGGGCTATGCTATGGAGGCTAAGGGAATTTCTTGGTTTTCCTCATCAGACTCATCAAATACACAACCCAACAACTCCAAAACGCTTTCATGGACAAGTTGTGACCTGCACATTCACCACGCTATGAGATAATAATGAAACGTTACGAGACAGAGCCGTTTTAGAGGTAAATTCATGCAAAACCGCTGATGCGTGTTGCGTTCAGGGACAGTTTTTCAGCAAGCAGACTCTGTATTTACCTTGTATTTATCTCGAAAACGGCTCCGTTTCGTAACGTTCCATTATTATCTCATAGCGTGGTGAATGTGCAGGTCACAACTTGTCCATGAAAGCGTTTTGGAGTTTTGGGATTTTGTATTTGATGAGTTTGATGAGGGAAACCAAGAAATTCCAATAGCCTCCATAGCGTAGCCCTGAGCAGCTCACCGCTCCGCTCCTCCGTTCTAAAAATAGCTTACACCGACAAATAAAGGTGACGAACCTACTTCTATGACTATAGCGATTATGGCAATGGGCCAATTTGCCAAAATGTTGAACTATCCCTTTAAGCCTGTGTTGTAAATTAAGCCAGCAATACACCACATTGACATTGGCTTTTCCTTTAAATAAAGTTGATATATACTCATACTCACTCTAGCTTCCGCCAAGGTTGACTAAAAAGACCTGAAGGACAAATGACAAGTCAAAGTTGTACATTTTTGCAGAATTGCACAACCATTCTTTGTTTTCTGTAAATGTCTTAAAGAGAGTGAACGTGTGAAAGGTCAGGACTTACCTCCCATGGCTGTAAAATAAAATATATGACATTACTTATAGATTTAAATATAAATACCCCATGAAAGAATTTTGGTAATGCCTAAAAGCAAAATGTCAACATAACAAAAGAGTTGAAAGACAACAAATATCACTTCACTCTTTTTACACAGATAGGCCTACTGCAAAAACCAAAATGGCATTTAAGAATGTTAAGGTATGTGGTATTTGGAAAAAGTACCATGCAAATAATAGAAAATGTAGTTAATGTTTCAGTAAACAATCAAACAGCTAAAGTGGCTGGTAAAGAAGCCACTCATAAGAAAATGTAAATATATGAAAGTTGTCTATATTTTTTAAAAAGTAGCCCTGACTTCTTAAATAATGAAGACTCTGGAGAGACCAGCAGAGCTGGTGGAGGCTGTGGTTAACTGGCGGGTGGGGTGTACGCTGGACACCACCCTGGTGACCCCCAACACCGTCTACACAGGACTCTCACGGGTCAAAGGAGCAGCTGCAGTAACAGGCTCATATATATATGTACATCATATTATTTTAGGTTAGCTGCTGGACAATTAATCCTAGGGATGAATAAAGTATTTTCTCTTCTATTCTACTCTACTCCGTGTTAGTAGCTACTGATACAAATCTTTGTACACAGTGAAATCATGGAGAGTATATCAGGTAAGTATTCACATACTGTCAAAAATAAAATGGAACTAAATAATTCAGAATATTTAGTAATTTAATGCTTTCAAAGGAAACACTGCAAGTAGGCCTACTTAAGGCAAGATGAGTGATTAGCCTACTATTTTTCAATAATGGGGGCCGTGTCCACAAAACAAGCTCTTTGCACTGACACTCACAGTAGCCTACTTGGAGAGCTCTCTCTCTTGTCAAAATGCTGCTGATAACTCAGTTATAAAACGCGTCCTTTGACCCTTCGTGTTCCTGCCTTGTTAATGTAAACAGGTGTAATATATAGCGACAGCTTTCGACATGGACCCTGAGGTAGGTCTATAGTACAAACGAGTGTGTGGGTGCATGATATAAACCCAGCCATGTCCCCGATCGTGCCGTTGTCAGTAACGTATGTCCCGCCCCTTCTTGATGTTGATTTGTCAGTGTGGGAAAAGTGACATTGACGAACGCTGAAAAGTTCTAAAAGTTTAACAGATTTCAGCTCGAAGCTCCCTGAGCGAGGCGAGAAAAGCGGTCACTGCCAAGAGTGTTTTTTTTGTTTGTTTTTTTTTCCCCGTTGTGGACGCCGAACTTCATAGGACCTGTATAAAGTAGACGCTGCATCCGGCCCCTAACTGTGATTATTAGAGATTCTCACCTCAAAGCTGGAAGTCTGGAAACAAAGTGGTGTTAGAAGTAATGGTGTTCAGGCTTGAATGTCTGGTCCTCCTTCCCAGCCAACTGTCCGTGCAGTAGCTCCTCATGTGGGTTGAAAAGTGATTGGATATCCTTTCACTTTCACTCTTTCCACCTGTTTCTTTTAACCCTTGTGTTGTCTGAGGGTCAAAAATGACCCGGCCAGCAGAAAAAAACACTAAAAGACATTTGATGACTTTTCCTAAAGTGACCCCACCAATAGGGAAAGTAAAACTTTGTACTTGTTTATATTTCCATTAAAGCTGTAAGCTACACCAACAGGATACAGGTTGTCTTGGGGTCATACACAGATGAGTAAATTTCATTTAATAACACCTCATTATCCTGTTCTTTATTGTGTTTTAGAGGGACGTCCAAAATTAAAATTGAGTATTTTAGGATGTTTTCCCTTCTGCTTTTGGCTTCTTCTTCTTCTTCTTTTTTTTTTTTTTTACTCCTTTCATGTCATCTTCCTCACTTTGATCTGTCATGGCTAGTTACACACACTTGCACAACCATACACACTTGTAGATTCTCTTTTTCTCTATTTGTGGGGGTAACAACATTGATCATTACTGTATGTGGCAGCATTTGAGCTTGCTCCTGAGGCTTCCAGGTCAGAGTCCACAACTATAGAAGTGGCAGATAATTGGCGGTGATGACAAAGCAACACAGAGACCAATAATTAAGCAAATTGTACTTGGTAGTTCTCTAATTGTATTCATCAGTGTCCTGTTCTCTCATTAGAGACACTGTGAACTCTCATCTGCACCATCATGCTGAGATCCAGGCTGAATTTGAAGAGTGATGATGAGATACGCTGCTTTTTTAACATATTAGTATCAATGTAAGGCCTCAGTTCATTGTGCTGCATTTGTCAGGCAAAAGGCAAGATGTCGAGGTCGCCGTACAGTGTGTGTTAATTGTGATTCCTTCAGGTTTTTGACATTTTGAGTTGTGCACATTTTCACGTAACACATTTAGGTGCATTCAATCCCTGAAAATATTTGGGTTAGTATATCACAGTAATTAGCTATATATAGCAATAAAAAGGACAACATATAGCTGGAAGAAATAAAGGTTTAACTCAGATTGAAAAAAAACACATCTTTATTAAAGTGTATTTTTCAAGGATGATTGAGTCATCTGTATGGGCTGTTTCTAATGCTTCTGTTGGGTTTTTGTCTAGGGACTGAACTATAATAGTTGTGTTACTTAAACTTCATATAGTCTCAACTAGTTTTTTACTTTAATGAACTGTTGTAGAAATTCTCATGAGTGAGCAGTATTTCCTTTAAGATGACCTTGATCATAGAATTTACCAGAACCCAGGTTAAAATGTACTGTGCAGAGAAAGTTAGTTAGTTATGAGGCAGGATTTTTTTTTTCAGTAAAGAATGCATAAACAGAGACCACCATGAATTAATCAACATGGCATCTGAATAAAATCAATTCAGGACGAAGAGTGGAGGCAACCAAAGTGCTTTTGTTTTGTTTTGTCTGTGGATAATGGATAATGGAATTTAGTTTACGCGGATGACACTATTTTGTATTGCATTTCTGACTCTGTACACTCTGCTATTCAAGCTCTTCAGCACTGTTTCACTGACTTACAAGTTGCTCTCAATAATCACAAACTGGTTCTTAATGCAGGTAAAACAAAATTTATGCTCTTCACTAAATCAAAAAATATCACTTACAATATGCAAATCATCTCCACAATTAATGGTACAGCTATTGAAAGAGTTTCTGAATATAAATATCTTGGACTTTGGATCGACGACAAAATCACCTTCGAACATCATGTATCTAATCTGGTCATTAAATTAAGACAAAAAATAGGCTTTTTTTACAGAAACAAATCATCATTTCCTTTTCACTGCAGGAAGAAACTTATTGAAGCAACTTTTATGTCAGTTTTAGATTATGGAGACATCATATACAGGCATGCATCAGCTACAACTTTAAATCCACTTGACACCGTCTATCACTCAGCCCTGAGGTTCATTACTGGCGACAGCTACAACACTCATCACTGTGACCTGTATTCCAAAGTTGGATGGCCCTCACTATCTAACAGGCGTGATCGACACTGGATTTTATTTATTTTTAAAGCTCTTACTGGTCTCTTACCATCCTATATTAACTCACTAGTATCTTTCAATACAGGTCTCTATCGCACACGCTCAAAAGACTGGCTCACACTGCAGGTTCCCTCAGTTAACACCGAACTTGGAAAGACCAGCTTCTCTTACTGTGCACCTACAACCTGGAACACTCTGCAGAATCATTTGAAACTTACCTCACTTTTATCAATGGGACAATTTAAAGCCATAACTACCTCTTATTTTACCTCTAACTGCTCGTGCTTTTAACTATGTTTCAATTTATATTCTGGTATTCTGTTATGTTTTTGTATGTTTCAAATGTCTTGTCTTCTGTCCTTGTGTGTTTTATGTTTCATCTCGGCTATATTGTAAATGAGGTTACTCCTGAATATATCTCCGAGTTTAAATAAAGGATTGAATGAGTTAAAGCAGAAGTAAGCGGAATGTTAATATAAGTCTTAAATAGTTATATCTTCCGACAGCAATCACTTATATAGAGTGTTTGGTCTGAAACACGGGTCTGTCAGTCACTCTGCTCTGCTGTAAGCCGAGGAGAAAACTTTCCTTGTATCCTACAACCTTTATCCAATGAGGAGAGAGAACGACATAAAGGGGCGGTCCTCTCTGTGTGTGCAGCCAAGGGATGCGCGTGAATGTGGTGACGTAGGGACGAGGGCGGGCATTGCTAACTCCATCTGCTGACAAGAAGTTAGCCAAAACGACCAGATCGCTTACTTCTGCTTTAAAGACCCACTCCTGTGAAAATCGTGTTTTTTGAGCTTTTCACATGTTCCTTTGGCATTTTTCTTGTGTTAGAGCACATATCAGCAGAAAAGGAAGTGCAAAATTGCATTTCTGAGTTTTTCTGCCTTCAAACTGCTGTGAACCAATGGCAGACGCAAACTGGCAGTTTCAGGGAGACTGGAGCTGACGTGTCACAGCTCCAGGGGAGGGCACTAGTGCTACAAGCTCCCGCCCCGCTCTGCATCTGGCTCAGAGGTGAAAGGCTTGGCAGCTCGGTGTAGCTGTCAAGGTATAACAGGTATAGCTCACCTGGTAGAGCAGCTTGCACCGTGAGCAAGGACCACGCTCCAGTCTGGGATCAAATCCCAGTGTGGAGCTTTACGCTAAATGCGCTGAATCTGTAATTGTACAATTAGTCCATGAGCCAGACCACCAATCGCAATCGAAAGGGTGGGCAAATTTTTGTTGCTATTTTATTATTCCTATATATGTCCATATTATTAATTGGTATGATAACCTTTGCACAAGAGTAGCTTAACAATATTTATCATGCATTCACTATTTTGACCATAAAAATACCATATACACCAATTATGGCCATTCTCCGATGTTGCACATTTCATAATTTGTGTGCCACTACTGATGATTTTTGCAGTTGCAGAAAGGCCCTGCAGATAATATTTGTTTGCACCACTAGTTGGCGCTAATTCCACTGGGTGCATGAGGGAGCGAGGGGGAAAACAGCTTTAATACTGCTGTTAGCAGGAAGTAGCAGAGGACTTTTGTGAAATCATATTATACAGGGAACATTTTTAATGGTTTATATATACATCCAAGGTTAAGAAGGCTAAGATGTAGTGAGTAAAGATGACATTAACATTATAGCATGTTACATCCATAGGTTTAGGGTTATTTAGGGGGAACTGGGGCATTGTTCATTAGGCTGACTGCAGAGACGAAGAAACTGTTCTCATGGTGTGAGGTCCTGGTCCGGATGGACCAGAGCCTTTTGCCAGAGGGGTGGGACTGGAAGAGTTTGTGTCCAGGGTGAGAGGGGTCAGCAGCAATTCTGGCTCTGGTCTCCGGGTCCTGGAGATGTACAGCTCTTGAAGAGATGGGAGGCTGCAGTCGATCGTCCTCTGGGCAGAGTGAATGACACGCTGCAGTTTGGCCTTGTCTCTGGCAGGAGCTGCAGCACACCAGACTGTCATGGAGGATGTGAAGATGGATTCAATGGTGGCAGTGTAGAAGTTCACCAGCATCTTCACAGGAAGGTGAAACTTCTTCAGCTGCAGCAGGAAGTATAGCCTATCCTCTGCTGAGGCTTCTTGGTGAGGGAGCTGATGTTCTGCTCCCATTTGAGCTCCTGGGAGATGGTGGTGCCCAGGAAGCAGAAGGACTCAACCAGGGTCGCTGTAGAGTCACAGAGGATGACAGGGGGGATGGCAGCTTGGTCCTTTCTGAAGTCCACTATCATCTCCACTGTCTTCAGAGCGTTCAGCTCCAGGTTGTTCATGCTGCACCATGACACCAGACGGTCCATCTCGCTCCTGTAGGCCGACTCGTCCCCATCAGATATGAGGCCGATGAGGGTGGTGTCAGCAAATTTCAGGAGCTTGACAGACTGGTGTCCAGATGTGCAGCTGTTGGTGTACAGGGAGAACAGCAGAGGAGAAATCCCTTGAGGGGATCCAGTGCTGATGGTCTGGGTGTCAGAGACATGCTTCCCCAGCCTCACCAACTGCCGTCTGTCTGTCAGGAAGTCCGTAATCCACCTGCACATGGAGTCAGGCACATTAAGCTGGGAGAGCTTGTCACGGAGCAGAGCTGGGATGATCGTATTGAAGGCAGAGCTGAAGTCCACAAACAGTATCCTGGCGTAGGATCCTGGGGAGTCCAGGTGCTGGAGGATGAAGTGGGCCATGTTTACAGCATCATCTACAGATCTGTTGGCTCTGTAGGTGAACTGTAATGTAAGGTGGGTCAAGACGAGGCACTCAAAAGTCTTCATGACCACAGAAGTCAGAGCAACGGGTCTGTAGTCATTAAGGCCTGTGAGCCTTGTCTTTTTGGGAACTGGAGCAATGGCTGAGGCCTTGAAGCAAGCTGGCACATGACAGTTCTCCAGTGAGGTGTTAAAAATGTGTGTGAACACCGGAGACAGCTGATTGGCTCAGTGCTTCAGGGTGGAGGGGGAGACTTATACTCCTTTCCCACTGGCCAAAAAACCCGTTTAAACCCAGAAACAATCGGCTTTTAGTGGCAGAGAGAAAGGCGCACCGACCCGCGTCAACCCGGGACATCTGTCTGACTACCCATTTCTCCGACCATGCATTTCTTTATTTTTGCGTCCATTAGTCCGACCTCCCATTTCTCCGACTTAAGTAGCCCTAACCCTCAACCTTACCCTAAACCTAACCTTAACACCGTAGCACTTTTGGGCAGTCGGACTGATGTATGCTCCCCCGTCGACCCGCGTCAAATGACTCGGCAAGAGACGCGGGTTAAAATCGCCTTAAATCGGCCCGGCTCTGATCGGCTTGCAGTGGGAACACCAGACCCGGCTCAACCTGCTAATTTATATGACATTGGGCGTTACGTGACGCCACATCATCGCACCAGTCGCGTCTCACGTAGGCTACCAAAACAAAACTCTGCTTGCATTCAAGACTGGGATTTGATCAAAAGATCAAAGAACACTGAACAAAAAAGACTGAAAAAAAAGAAGCGACAGTCTGTTTAACTGACATGTTGTGCCGCAGACGTGCATCATAAGGCGGCCGCGGCAGACTCGCTGTCCTCCGTGGCGGGTGGCTGGGGCATGACACGGTGTTTCTCACACTGCGAATAAAAGCGGGGCGACTAGTTTATGCGGGGGTTAGACAGACAGACCCGGCTCATTTTGGTCAATGGGAAAGGAGCCAAATGCCGATTGTTAGCGGGTCGACCCACATTTAAAAAACCTGCGTTGACCCGCTGATTTTAGTAGGAACATGGCTAGAGTTTGGGCCTGCAGCTTTGCAGGGGTTCAGCCGTTTAAACAGTCTCTTCACCTCTCCTTCTTTGATTTGATTTGATTTGTATGATGGAGAGAGGCGTGAGAGGTGTGGGGGAGGGTGGCACTGGGGTGTGGGGCTGTGTAGGTGATCCAGGTGTGGAGGAGCTGTTGCTGATCGATAGCTGGTGGTCGGAGGTGTGGGGGATATCAGGTCTGTCCCATTGTCTTTCTAAGCGGCAGTAGAACTCGTTAAGGCTGTTGGCCAGGCGTAGGTCGTTGACAGAGGGACACTTGAAATACTGTACTGACAGTATGCTCCTCATTATTTGTGACAGGAGGAGCAAGCTCTTTAGTTGATTTTAATTATGTAAAAAAAATATTTGTTTGTTCTTGTTATTGCATGAAAAGTAAAACACTCTAAAAACGTTGGCTATTTCATGTGTATGTTCTAATTTTTATCACATTTTGATTCACATATTCCTGAGGTGAGTCTATTATTATTAATAGTAGGGTCTTGATAAAAGGGAAAAACATCCTTGAAGTGATTTAGGCACCCTGAGTGGTCAACAAACAGCATAATACCGAACAAGCGCTATACACAGTTTTCAAGTTTCCACTCTACCGGTCCACCTATTCAACACAAGATAACCACCACTAAGCTACCTGTTTGCAATGGTTATCATGCCAAACTGTTCACTAGAGATGTCTACCAAGTCAAAAAAACAAACTAGAAATTGCCCACCCGTTCGATTGCGGGAGGCCAATTTTGGGGTCTTGGCTCATGGACTAAATGTCCAGCTGTCAGCAAGTGGGGGGTGGGGTGCGAGGAGGTGGCTAGGCGGGTGCAAAGCAGCGCAGTCTCCACCCACCCCCCAGAGGTGCATTGCTAATGTGCATGGCAAATGAGCTGGTTTTAAAATGACCAAAAAGGGTCGCGGGAGTGGGACTTTAAGTATAAAAAATGTTTACTTTTATTAAGTAGACCATCTGGCTTTCAAAAGAAAGTGAATAGCGTGGAGATTTAGTGAGGAGCAAATTTAATTTAAAGCTGAAACAGAAGAGAATCATGTCAGTACTGACTCAGTCCAACAACACCTTCATGTTATCTTTTCAGGAAGTAAGAGACAGTTTATTTGTTACACGTAAAGACCAGCCAGGTTTTCAGGAACTTAAAGCCCCAGCATGGAGCGTTTAACTGGATACGCAAAAGTCTCTGGTTTCTGCTGATGTGTCTCTGTTACCTACAACAGCAAATGAGCCCGTCAGTGAGAAGATACGCTATTTCTAAGTAGTCTAATTCTATACCTCTGGAAGGGATGGTCAGGTCGGACCACTGACACGAACGATACGAACAGATACATTACGCTGCTAAAAAAAAAAGCAAGTCCCGTCTTCTTTCTGACGTTTCCAAAACGAATCTACAAATCTATTTTGTTTTAATTTTGTTTTATCATTATTGTATGATTACTTTGTTGTGGGTGGGTGATTTTATAATTTTAAGTCAAATTTTATTTCTCACGTGGTTTTATTATGTTGTTGCCAGGAAATTGTATTTGACCACCTGTTTTATTTCTGTTGTTATTGTACAGCACCTTGTAACTTGTTTTTGAAAGGTGCTATATAAATAAAGTTATTATTATTGTTGGGGTTATCCCAACTATAAGAAAATGTATTTAAGATTTATTATGATGCCTCACAAAGGGGGCACCATTTATGTTGTGCTCTAGCACAACTAAAGAGAAAGTGTAATTATGTCTCGCACGGGGAAACCATTTAATGTTGTGCTCTAACACAACTTATAGGTAATTTATTAAGATTATTTAGATGCCTCACAATGGAAGCACCATTTATGTTGGGGTTATACCAACTATAAGTAAAGTTATTATTAAGAGGGTTATTGGCTATCAAATTAGTAAAATATCAATACCAAAATATTAATAATTACTATAAAAATTATTAATGGGATTTAATTTTATTAAATCCACCTCGGGGCACCAGACAGCCAATGTACCAAAGTCAGTCTCATAAGGGTGTGCTAACTATTAATATAGAACCTTGTTTAATGATTAAATTAATAATTATAAACAAATTAACATTATCAATAGCTGCAAAGTTGAAGGATTTAGAAGTTCTACTGCGTAGAGGTTGGCATACTCACTATTGTACAACATTAACAGACAAGTAAAGTTTCAAGGAAGTTTATTGGACACATCTAGAAAACGGAATAACAAAACATGGAACTAAGACAAGCTACATACACTATGTATACGTGTGTGTGTGTGTGTGTTGGTGTGTGTGTGTGTGTGTTGGTGAGAGTGTGACTAAGTGTGAATGACCATGTGTCTGTGAGGTGTGAAGTGTGACCTCAGACAATGGAAAAGATGGAGGATGGTTGCCTTGTCCTGAGACAAAGGGGGTTACAACCAAATGGCCTCCAAGATGGCCTCTAAGACCAACCACATGTGATGTGGGGGAGGTGAACAAAGGTGTGTCCTTTGTTCAACGCTCAAGTTGCATGTTAAACATAGGTTCACTAAATATGAGACTATAGCTGACAACGACAAAGCAACAACAACAAAGCTCAAGTATTTTAACTGATTTCAATCAATACATACATTGGCATGGTTGAAGTACTCTATGCTTATTCAAGGTGCAAGGTAATCCTCCTAACTAGGCCCAGTTACGTTACCAAGTCACATGAAGGTGAGAAGATCCGGTGCTGGTGGGGATTCCTGCGGTTGCAGGGTTTTGCCGGTCCTGTTGCGGTTTGTCAAGTCCAGTGATTGTGTCTTTGTCCAGTGAACTACAGCCGTCCTGGCTGAGTAGTTTGAGTTCCGTTGAGGAGAGTCCTTCTCCTTGCAGAGTTGGTTGCTTTGTTTTGTGGCTCCGTAGCTCAACTAGCAGAGCTTGCGTCGTGTTAGCTGGTTCCTTTTCTTTAATCCGTTGGTAGGCACTTGCGGCGCTACCAGTGGAGGTATCATTGGAGAGCTGTAGCAGTAGCTCCAGGTGAGGAGCTGAGGGGAGCGGCAGCTCCTGCTGAAGAGCGGGGAAGAGAAGAGGGCGAAGAGAGAGAGAAGAGAAGGACACTTCTCCTTTTATATGGCCTGTGACCTCACCGGTCCTGGGGCCATACCTGACCAATGGTGGGTCAGTAGTGGAGGTTTCACACCTAGGTGTGAAGAGGTGAAGGACGCTGGGAGGCTGAGTTCAGAGGGTTTCCTTTGTTTGGGAGACAAAGGAGGCCATGTGGTCAGGTCCTCCAATTTGAATGGGCTGAGTCCCAACATCCCCCCTTTGGTCTCAGGATCCCACGTGATGTGTGATCCTGTGAGCACCATAGTCATTAGTCCATTCAAAATGATATCTGGGCAGTTCACAAACCAACTGGGCATTTGGTTTCTATCTATCTTGACTAAGCATAGACAGACTACAGAACAAAATCCACTTACATACAGAATGAAACATAACACACAACAAATAACATCTTCTAGTTATTCATCAGTGTAAATGATGGAATGTGGGTGTTAGTGATGCTATGGTGAGAAAGGTGAATGACATGTCATGATAGGTGTAAATACAATGTCATTAATAAGATACTGCAGAGGAGTCGATCCAAGATTACTTGCAGAAATCACAGTGATGGCTGAATCAAATCAGAATTTGCTGCTGTTGCTAACAAAACCATGCTGAGCTCTAACTGTAAGAAAATCAAGGAATCCTGCACTAGTACTTGTTTGACTGTCTGTGGTGTGAGGAGGAAGCTCTGGAGCTTTTGTGTCTTTGGTGTTTCCTCACACCTGGCTCAGGGCTGTAACGCTCCTGGTAGCTGGAGACAGAGAGGCATTCAGAAGCACTGTCACTATCTGAAAGGTGCTGACCATGTTTTACACTGTGGTCAGAGATGATGGGGCTATCATCTGATTGCTCATAGTTTTGGGCCACAATTTGAGCATAAGGCTTCCTGCAGCTTCTACTGTGTGAATGCCTATCTCTATGCAGCTGGTGGACAGGGCGGTTGCACTCGGTGTCTGGACGTGGCCGACTGTCACCCCCCTTTGGCGTGTTGCGAGGGAGTCGTCTTGAGCTTGCAGGTCTGTGTGACACCTGCATGTTTGAGCTGCTGGGCTCAGTTGTTTTCCCCTGTGTCTTGAAAGAGACTAGAGTTTCCCAGGTCACATATGTCATCTTCCGAACTTCATGCATTGAGAGCTCACCCTTCCTTGTCATGAGTGCAACCTGCATGTATATTGAGGGGTGAAGATTTTTCACAAACATAGACTTAAAAAGGGGGCTTTCCTCCAAGCCTGGTGCATTCTTTCCTTGAAAATATGCATGTCTGAAACGTTTGTAAAAGTTTCTGGGGTGCTCAAGACGGGAGTGTTTAATTTGAGAAGCTGCAACTATTCCTGAGACCTCATCAACAGGGGAAGAAAACTCATCTAACAGTGCTTGACAAAGATCATGGTAGTTGTCTCTGACTCTGGGAGGAAGTGACTGCATGAACTTGTGAACAGCTTTTGAGCTGGTTTTCCACACAAGTTTGACTTTCTCCCTGTGGGTAGCGCTTGGTAAGTCAACTAGGCTGTGGTCTAGTTCACTGAGGTAATCATCAATGTTATGATTACCATTGTCAGGATCAAAGAATTGTAAGTCCTTAGCTAGGAACTCAAGCACTTCAAGGCGGGGATACTGGGTGGTCCTGTCAGATGAAGGCGAGACTAAGCTATCCTGGACATCTACCGCCTGTGCTCTGGGTCTTACAGGTGGGAAGACAGGGACTGAACCCCTGTCATCCCTCTCCTGGTGTTGCAGGGAAGAGGATGAACAGTCCTGAAATGCTCTAGTCCCCCCTTTGGAGGGCTGAGCACGGGTGAAAGCATAGTTAACTGGCTGAGAATGAGGTGCAGTATATACACTAGATGATACGCTACATGTCTCCTCACTATCTACGTGAGGAAGATGGGAAGCCAGGTGGCTGTTACCTCTGCACCTTAGTGGAGGTTGGGGAGCTGACTTAGTTCCCAAGGACTTCAGGTCAGGTGGGAAATGTCCCCATCTGCATGGGGAAGGAGTTAACCTTCCTCCAAGGGAGGAGTGTGAATCAGAGTAACCTGAATCACTTTGTCTGAAAGACTGTGGAGAGTCAAACCGTTCTGACCTAAGTTTAAACAACTCCTCCTTCTGTGAGCAGAGATCTAACTCTGCTGAGTGCAAGCTTTCTAGGTAACGTAAGGCTTTGTGATTTGCTGTCTTCACTTCTTGAAGTAGACTAGCATTTTGCACTCTTAGGGACTCTACCTCTTGTTCCAGAGTTGCTTTGGTCTGAGCAGAAAGACTGGCCTGTCTGTGGCAGATCAGAAGCATACATCGTAACAACGGGCCCTTGGATGCTCTCTGAGCATCCCATCTGTCATTAAGTAGCAAGTCCAATTCTTTCCTACACTCACTGAGATTCAACTTGTTGATGAGTTCAGAGTAGCCGGGGTTTAGGCTCTGAGCCAGGGCAGACATGAACTGCTCTACAGAGGGGTTCTCCATTGTTACTCTGAGAGTTGAGATTAAGCAAATCTGAGAAACCTATAAAGCAAAGCAAATTGTTTGCAGTGGTGTTGCTTGGCAGACACCTTGTAGTGTAGCTTTGGCTACGCACTACTCCAGTGGTTTCTTACAGTAACTCAAGCTGGGAGTGACAGCAAGGTACAAAACTTCACAGGGCTGGCAGCACACTGTGGCTCTATCTTCAAGCTCTATTCTTAATCAGGTTGAAATGCATGGCAGTGACAACCGGTACAAGCTCTCTAGGTTACACAGGGCCGGCGGCACGCTGTGTCTTAAAGTTAAGGGTAAGGGGAGCACTTAGCTTAACAACCAATTTTGACAGAACAAAGTAGCATTGAATACATGGTATTCAAATGCGGGACAGGAATTCTTAAAGTTCCTACAGAGAAGACTCAACTGGAAAGACTAGCAACAGTCGCAAATTCTTGATGCAGCACAATGGGCTTAATTCTCAAAAGAGTTTTAGCAAAACTCAGGAATAAATCAAAATTCAGCACAATTCACCTTCTGCATGTAAAGTCAGATGTCTACTCGTGTAGCAGACTCTGTTTTATGTGAACTTTTGGTTAGTTCAGTTTTGGATTTCACTTTCAGTAATGTCCAAACTTTTGCTCAAAATTAATATTGTACAAATGTGAATAAATGCCAACAGTACACAGCCTCACACGGGGCACCATTTATGTTGGGGTTATCCCAACTATAAGAAAATGTATTTAAGATTTATTATGATGCCTCACAAAGGGGGCACCATTTATGTTGTGCTCTAGCACAACTAAAGAGAAAGTGTAATTATGTCTCGCACGGGGAAACCATTTAATGTTGTGCTCTAACACAACTTATAGGTAATTTATTAAGATTATTTAGATGCCTCACAATGGAAGCACCATTTATGTTGGGGTTATACCAACTATAAGTAAAGTTATTATTAAGAGGGTTATTGGCTATCAAATTAGTAAAATATCAATACCAAAATATTAATAATTACTATAAAAATTATTAATGGGATTTAATTTTATTAAATCCACCTCGGGGCACCAGACAGCCAATGTACCAAAGTCAGTCTCATAAGGGTGTGCTAACTATTAATATAGAACCTTGTTTAATGATTAAATTAATAATTATAAACAAATTAACATTATCAATAGCTGCAAAGTTGAAGGATTTAGAAGTTCTACTGCGTAGAGGTTGGCATACTCACTATTGTACAACATTAACAGACAAGTAAAGTTTCAAGGAAGTTTATTGGACACATCTAGAAAACGGAATAACAAAACATGGAACTAAGACAAGCTACATACACTATGTATACGTGTGTGTGTGTGTGTGTTGGTGTGTGTGTGTGTGTGTTGGTGAGAGTGTGACTAAGTGTGAATGACCATGTGTCTGTGAGGTGTGAAGTGTGACCTCAGACAATGGAAAAGATGGAGGATGGTTGCCTTGTCCTGAGACAAAGGGGGTTACAACCAAATGGCCTCCAAGATGGCCTCTAAGACCAACCACATGTGATGTGGGGGAGGTGAACAAAGGTGTGTCCTTTGTTCAACGCTCAAGTTGCATGTTAAACATAGGTTCACTAAATATGAGACTATAGCTGACAACGACAAAGCAACAACAACAAAGCTCAAGTATTTTAACTGATTTCAATCAATACATACATTGGCATGGTTGAAGTACTCTATGCTTATTCAAGGTGCAAGGTAATCCTCCTAACTAGGCCCAGTTACGTTACCAAGTCACATGAAGGTGAGAAGATCCGGTGCTGGTGGGGATTCCTGCGGTTGCAGGGTTTTGCCGGTCCTGTTGCGGTTTGTCAAGTCCAGTGATTGTGTCTTTGTCCAGTGAACTACAGCCGTCCTGGCTGAGTAGTTTGAGTTCCGTTGAGGAGAGTCCTTCTCCTTGCAGAGTTGGTTGCTTTGTTTTGTGGCTCCGTAGCTCAACTAGCAGAGCTTGCGTCGTGTTAGCTGGTTCCTTTTCTTTAATCCGTTGGTAGGCACTTGCGGCGCTACCAGTGGAGGTATCATTGGAGAGCTGTAGCAGTAGCTCCAGGTGAGGAGCTGAGGGGAGCGGCAGCTCCTGCTGAAGAGCGGGGAAGAGAAGAGGGCGAAGAGAGAGAGAAGAGAAGGACACTTCTCCTTTTATATGGCCTGTGACCTCACCGGTCCTGGGGCCATACCTGACCAATGGTGGGTCAGTAGTGGAGGTTTCACACCTAGGTGTGAAGAGGTGAAGGACGCTGGGAGGCTGAGTTCAGAGGGTTTCCTTTGTTTGGGAGACAAAGGAGGCCATGTGGTCAGGTCCTCCAATTTGAATGGGCTGAGTCCCAACATTATTATATTATTACACGCGCCAGCCAGACAAACATCTTCACAACAGTGGGAAATGCAGTCTTCATTCCTGTCCAACACCACCACTTTCGTCCACAGGGGCTGCCAAATCCATAATTCAAACTTACATTAAAGTAAATAGGTTTCAGTAAAGTCATAAACTTAAGTTTATTTATTTTATTTTTATTTATTTAGGGGACAGTGCACATTTATGGACATTTCTGTAAATGTGTCAGTGTTAGCCAAAGGCTAATTTACAGCTCTAGTCCTCCGGCATGATGTTAAAAAGACCTGAGGCCATACACAAAACAATGACACAAAGGCCCTAATGCATAAAACAAGAATACAGGGGACACAAAGTTCGAAACCACCTTCATGTAGTCCACTGATTTGAATATTTATGTTTGTTTGTTTCACATTTATACTGTAGTTCTGGCATTTCTCCATGAAACGCAGGAACCGTTTAAGACCCTCTGGACTTTTTTGGCGCCGTAATCATTGTGCAACAGTTTTGATTGTTGCGTAATCGTTGTGCTGTAGATTTTATTGTACTGCTCTTGTCGTCGTCATTTTTTCTGGCTGTGTAGATGCTTTATACTCATGCTCCACTTCTGCTGTATTTTAAAAATGCAGCTTATTTTTCACTCTCAGTCAGGGTCACAAGAGTCACTATTCGGGTAAAAAGTGGCATTATGATGAAGGACAGTGTGAACTATGTGACTCATTTGAATGAGTTCTATTATTGTGAAAAGAAAAAAAACAGGAATTACTTTAATGAACATAACATAATTGAAAATAAAAGGAAAAGTTATCTAAAAACAAAGATCCATTTGTCTCAGCAGTTTGCAGGTCTACAGGTTGTTGAGGAAGTCTTCTCCAAAGGAAATCATCTGTTTCAGTGCACACAGTGTCAGAGCACTAACACCATCATTTACTTGGATTTCTGAACAGTAGTTCTTCACTAGAAAGATGCTGTTCACAGGAACGCCCAGCAGCATGTGGATTCTGTCTACCTAAATTTTGAATTGAAAAAAATACTATGGATCATTCATTGTACAGTGAGAGCAAGAGTCATGTTAAAACTGAAAAAAACAAACTTTCAATTTTTAAATCTATCCATTTCAGTCCTCAATTAAAATGTACCATTTCCTTAAGGTGCTTGCTCCTGTAGGTATTGTTTATATTTTCTTTGACTTCAGGACAGGCCTCATCAACTTTGGTGAGAATAACCAGTTGTGGAATCCCTGTAGATTCAGAGAATTAATCGGTATAGGGTACCACTTTAGCATTAATTACTGAATTCATCATTTACAACACATGAATACTCATTAGTATGTAATTAGTTTAAAATGTTTTACTCATCATTAATAAGTACTAACTGTACATACTAATGAGTATCCATGCATTATAAATGAAAAATTCAGTATTTATTAAAGCAGAAGTAAGCGATATTTTTGTGTTAATATAAGTCTTAAATAGGTGTATCTTCCGACAGCAATCACTTAGTGTTTGGACCGAAACACGGGTCTGTCAGTCACTCTGCTCTGAGCCGAGGAGAAAACTTTTCTTGTATCCTACAAGCTTTATCCAATGAGGAGAGAGAACAGCGTAAAGGGCTGTGTGTGCAGCCAAGGGATGCGCGTGAATGTGGTGACGTAGGGACGAGGACCAATAGATCCATGACGAGGGCGGGGACTGCTAACTCCATCGGCTGACAAGACGTTACCCAAAACGACCGGATCGCTTACTTCTGCTTTAACTAATGCTTAATAGTGTGTACTTATTATAAAGTGTTACCCAGTATAATAAACATCGTTCTCATTCACAAAATCCAATATGGCACCATTAGATCAGAGTACACTGTATTGTGAAGTCTGCTCTTACCCATGTTGCCAGCTGCCAGTCTGATGTCTCTCATCTTCTTCACAATATCATCACTGATTAGAGATACAGAGTTGGCAGGAATAACACAAACCAATACATGAACTTTGTCCTGCAGAGTGGGAGATGAATTGTAGTGTTGGTCACCCTCTTTCAGTGGGCGTCCAGGAATGAACTAGAAAATGATTTAAAAATTGGTGTAATGGTATTTGCAATGTTATTTCCTGATTACAGATAATATATAATAATGATAAAATATTGTTTAAAGTTCAAAGTGTTGTACCTCATAACCTTCTCTCACATGTCCTCTCAGGGCCAACTTGACATCTTCCACAGGGACTCCCTTGGTAGTCCGTTGCTCAAGACCCATGATGTCGTTAAAAATGAAAGAATAAGAGCTGTCTGGTTCTTTGTGGAATTTGTAAGTTTTGTACTGTAAAACAGAAGCTATAGTTAATTACATAATTACCAATAAAAAAAGAAAAGATATTGCATCTTCCAAGGAGGTGATAGGATTGCAATGGACTAAATTCTGAGCTTCTGCTTCTCTGGTCTGCATGTAAATGAACATGTGTTAATAGATCAGTGTGACTTACCTAAACATAATAAATCACTTTATATAATACTGTAGTCACTCTGCCAGGACAAGTATGGGTTTGGGCCAATGGTAGCTGCACAGACAGTGCCTACAAACGCAAGCCAAACCTTTTTCTTCGGTGAAGAAGATGAAGAAAAGCAAAGTGTATCTAATGAAGTTCAACAAAGTTTTACCCGCTTTCATTAAGTTTTTAAAGGTCCAGTGTGTAAAATGGGGGGAAAATCATGATATCCAGCATTCGGATTCTAGTTTGCAGCGCTCACTCGCTCGCTCACACTCACCCCTCCCGTCAACAAAGTGATGGTGGCATCCAAGGACAAAAAAACGTGTTTACCACGACTGGGAGTATTTCAGGAGCAAGGAGTGATGAGGTGAAGATCTAAACCTCTCTATGCTGTTTCCTCTCCTTTTTCTTTCCTTCCACTTTCTTCTTTCGTTGGTTTATTTGAACATGAAACTCGTGAATCGTGTACTCTCTGGCTGGATGGATTTTCCGTTTAGGCTGCCGTACAAGATGGTGACACTCTCTAAAGCAAGACCCTTGTAAAAACCCAAACTGATTTTATTTTATAGTGATTATACACTTATACAATATATATTCATGGGTAGTGCCAATAAACCTTGCCAAATAGCACTGGACCTTTAAGCATTCTTAATGAATTATGGATAATTTTATTTTGGCTGAATAATCACTACAATCAATAGTTGTTCATACTTTCTGTGAGAAGCTGGCCCCAGAAATTGCATCAGTCTGAGCTCGATTGCACACTCTGTTTTGTAAAACGCTGTCAACAGAGTTGATGAAACTGGACTTGCCGGCACCGACCGGCCCATGGAGCAGGATTCTGAGATGTTTGACGTCTTTGTTTCGAGGCTGATAAGATTCCACATAATCAAGATTGTTCCTGTTAAATGAAGAAATACATGAAAATAAAATACTGTGCAATTTTTTACGATGCACAATATTCTGATTGACTGATCTGATTCTGCTTTGTTATCACAAAAACAAGACTTAACTCAATCAAATGGCAAATGAATTTATGTATACCATAGTCATACTCACTCTGGGAGAACCCTCCAAGGCTCACTTAAAAGGGCTGAAGGACAAATGACAAACAGTCACACACAGGAAGGTAAAGATGTTTAATTGCACAATCATTTTGTGTTTTCTGGGAATGTTATTATTTGAGAAATTCCAATGTTTCCCCTATTTGGAATATTTTAGAAGTATGAAAGGTCAGGACTTACCTCCCATGGCTGTAAAATAAAATATATGACATTACTAAAATAATCTGCATAGGTTTAAATATATACAACTAGAAAGACAGCCCCCTAAAAACAACCCTGACATAGTGACAAGTGAGACAATTTAAAGGGACAACGAGGAGTTTTGGAAAGCGAAGTGTTTTCATGCTACATTTACCATGAGCCTCCGCGCGCATGGTGAAATTCTTTGACCGGCGCAAGACGGACGTCTTGCCAGGAATGTTTTCATTCATCATGAATTAAAGCAGAAGTAAGCGGAATGTTTGTGTTAAAGGTTCATGAGGCAAGAAATGCACATGCGTTTTAAGTTTTTTACTGCTAATGGGCGATGAAGCGTTAAAAACCAAAAAGAATGAGCCCACTCGCGTATCTCTCCGTTGCCTTGAACAGGCTGTGTGCTGCATAATGCGCTGCAATTCTGGGTCTGAATTTCCCGCGCTGTCCGCGGATGTGACGTCAAATGACGCTGCATGCGCGTCCTCGACAGCTTCGGCTTTCCAGCGCTTGCGACCAGCGGTCGGCGGATGTCTTGCAGCCTGAACAGTCATGTGAGCAGCGAATAGAGAGACGTCACTTTCTTACATTTTAATATTTTTTCATGCGAGAAAGTGACGGTTTAGATTCCCAATCTGTTGTCAGTTTATCCAAAAAACGTCTCACTGTAAGTAGGTTTGCTCCGACATTTTTCGGAGGAGTGCAGAGCCACACACACACACACACGCAGCAGCAGCAGCAGCAGCAGCAGCAGCAGCAGCAGCGGCGGCTCGTCACAGAGGCTGCAGCCGGGGAGCTGAGCTCATCGGCTGGGCAGCCTCTGTCCTCTGTCCTCCTAGAAAACGAGCCGAGTAACTTCCCCACAGGTTTTTAGAGGTTTTCTGCCGGCTGATTGAATTGTTTTTAGGAGATAAATGCTGGTCTCATTGATGAAATCTAACAATTGTGTCAGTCGCATTAGTTCATTTGAATGAAAAGTGAAGCTTCAGGTGTGTGTGAGCAACGTACAAAAATCACCATATTTAGGCTACTTCAATAAATAAATAAATAGTTTTACAATGAGCCGATTGATTCATCCGTGGTCGGTTTATCCAAACGACACCTGTAAGGAAATTCTCTGACGTGTTCGGAGTGCTGGTGCCACTCGGCTGCTCTAGTGGCTCTGCACTAGAGCAGCCGAGTGGCACCAGCGGCTCACAGAGGCGGCGGCCGGTGCTGACCTGATGCCGGGCGGTCAACCCCCCGGTGTCACGGTAAATTGAGCACTGTACAATGAGCGCGGCATGGCGCATTTACTGTTTATTAACAGCCAGGCGCGATGTGTGTGTGTGTGTGTGTGTGTCTGTGTGTGTGTGTGTGTGTGTGTCTGTGTCTGTGTCGTGAGACAGCAGGTAGAGGGGCTGACTGGCAGAGATGAGAGACAGTGAAGCTGTTCTTTTTTTCTGTGAGAGATTGCTGCAGCGGACCCAAACCAAACTGTGGCGGCTGATTAGTGGAAAACATTGGTATAGTAACGTTGTGCCGTTTCCAATTCAGCCACAGTGTCACTGTCACAGCATCAGCTGCTGCTGTGGAGAGTTGATGCGCGCTCCCGCACCAGCTTGGCTGATGGCTGCAGTAACCCTGACGGCCGCTACGGCCGTTGTATCGCTAGTGAGTTTTATTTCTTCATCTTGCCTCAAGCTCCTTTAATATACGTAAGTCTTAAATAGTTGTATCTTCCGACAGCAATCACTTATATAGAGTGTTTGGTCTGAAACACGGGTCTGTCAGTCACTCTGCTCTGCTGTAAGCCGAGGAGAAAACTTTCCTTGTATCCTACAACCTTTATCCAATGAGGAGAGAGAACGGCATAAAGGGGCGGTCCTCTCTGTGTGTGTAGCCAAGGGATGCGCGTGAATGTGGTGACGTAGGGACGAGGGCGGGGACTGCTAACTCCATCGGCTGACAAGAAGTTAGCCAAAACCACCGGATCGCTTACTTCTGCTTTACAGTCAGAGGTTTGAAGACAATCACATACCGTCGTAGTTCCGACCATAAACGGCGATTCAGCAACGTTATTCCCATGACCCACCGGGCAGCGTCCGCAAAACCGAAAGTAAAGAAACGCTGGTCGGCTCGCCCAGCATTTCCACCATTACCATTACAAACTCCTCGTTGTCCCTTTAAAAAAGACTTTTTGAGTTTTAAATATTGATTTCAATGTCTGTTCACTTTTCTTTCTTTCTTTCTTTCTTTCTTTCTTTCTTTCTTTCTTTCTTTCTTTCTTTCTTTCTTTCTTTCTTTCTGTCTTTGTTTCTAATCACAACCCAGCTTGCATTCATGAAGGGAAGTAATATAAACAATCTGATGAGAATTGGTTGATAATTTACTTGGCAGAGGTAATTAGAAAAGACAAAGTCACAAGGGCCAACTAAAAGAGGGGAACAAGGCAGAAGGTTATGTCTAGCAAATAACTGAATCAAACCTAACAACTCCACCTGAACAGAGAGCAATCACCAAAGAGACTCTAATAGAAAACAGGGGACAACTAAAAATACAGCACCCTCCTTTTTGTTAGATCCAATCATGTCAAGCTATTGCTGCCACATTTTACATTGTGTGAGGAGTTTAGTAATTAAGAATTTAACTACAAAGCAACATATTTTAAGGCAAAGTTAGAACAACCACAACCAGAACATTAATAACTGGCAGCATAGTGTTATTAGTAATATAGCTCACACACGCAGAGAGAAATACAGAATAAAAATCTGCACAACTCATAATCCATTACCTTACACTTGTAATATCACATACCTTCTCATTTTCATAATCATAATCCTCAATTTCCCCTCCTCTCAAATATTCCCATGAGAATAAGTTGAACAAGCAAAAAGTCTTACCTTTTTGTGCAAGGGCAACTGTCTCTGTAAAGTCACTGCCTGTTTACTACACTGTCATTCTCATAATGCCTCCTTCACTTTGTTCACATGTTTTCTTTGCAGTGTCACTCTCATCAAAAAGTAGGGTAATTGAGGTCCAAGGTCTAAATTTTGGACATGCCTCCATTTTTTATGACCCTTGCTCAACTGTGAATTTGTATGGGTCATTTCTCATGTTTTTGAAAGGACTGAACTGAAAGAGCTGTGTTCCTGCCTGTGTGTTTTAGTTTGTGGTTTTAGGTTTTAGTTTGCTGTGGTCGATATGCAAATTTGAGTTGAATTTGCATTATATTTGGTACAAAATAAACACATGAGCTGAATGTTTCCCACATGGGTTTTGACCTCAAGCATTGCTTCTACAAGTGATCAATGTGTTGTTGATTTCACATGCACATGCTCACATGATCACACTCAGAAGGATTGAATGTGATCAATGTCCAGAAAATATGATAGTTTTCTTTCTTTAATTGTTGTGTTAATTTAGGCAATGAACTGCAAAATGAATTCCCATGAGTAAGCAGCATTTCCTGTAGCATGATCTTGATCATGAAGAACAAGGTCAAAATGTGCTGTGCAGAGAAACAGTTAGTTGCTGGGCAGGACCTATGTGTGCTTCAACATAATGGATGGCACAGCTTTTAGATGCTACTGTATAAACCAGTAAGCTACTGACAGAAACTCATCAGCATGGGTCACTGAAACCAAGAGTAAGTCAATTTATTTATGCTACAGTACATTAAAAAGCCACACTTAAACCCAGGGATGAGTTCAAAAGCAGGAATCACACAGGAGATCAGATAAAAGTAAAAACAAACAAATAAAAGTTTGTTCCTGCAAAGCCAGAGGTCATGAGTGTGACAGACAAAAAAATGGCAAGAAAACAAAGCAAAGCAAAAAAAAAAAAATACAAATAAAACTCATCTGGGCCTTCCCAACATTGCTGTTTAGCTATATTTTGCCTTCCAAGAGACTGATTGTTTTATTAAAGGGATAGTTCAACCTAGAATGATATTTCGCTCATTATCTACTCACCCTCATGTTGACTAAGGGCTGGAAGAAGTCTCAGAGTCCACCGTCCCTTCTCTGAGTTACAGGGGGTCTCGGCATAGCAGTGCATGTCCATATAACGGTTGCAAAGGGACACCAGAGCTCTTCGTAAAAAAACACACACAAAAAAACATCCAAATACCTCCATGCTGCTCGTATGTAATGTCCGTCTTGTGCTGAAGCCCCAAATTGCGTAATTGTCCCGAAAAAAATTAAATAAGTCTATATTTTAAGCTTGTTTGTAGCGAAAGCTTCTCGAAGCTCCTCTTCCTGGTCCGTCCAAATCTCGCGTGATTCGCAGTAACCGCACTGACGCCGGCGCAAATCACGCGAGATTTGGACGGACCAGGAAGAGGAGCTTCGAGAAGCTTCCGCTACAAACATGCTTGGAATGTGGACTTATTTAATTTTTTTCGGGACAATTACGCAATTTGGGGCTTCAGCACAAGACGGACATTACATACGAGCATCATGGAGGTATTTGGATGTTTTTTTGTGTGTGTTTTTTTACGAAGAGCTCTGGTGTCCCTTTGCAACCGTTATATGGACATGCACTGCTACGCCAAGACCCCCTGTAACTCAGAGAAGGGACGGAGGACTCTGAGACTTCTTCCAGCCCTTAGTCAACATGAGGGTGAGTAGATAATGAGCGAAATATCATTCTAGGGTGAACTATCCCTTTAAGGAACTTTATTCATCTTCATTCCTGAATGTCCGGCTCATGAAAATTAGACACTGTATTCCATCATCTCTGTTATTTATACAAAACAAACTCCACATGATCAGTTTTAAATAGACTTGCAACAACAAATGATTGTATGTAGTTTCATATTTCATCCATATCATCCAAAACATTTATATCTGTTGATCTGCCCTCCACCAGATCCATGATTATTTTGAAAGTACAACACCACAAACAGCTGCCTGCCACCATAACAATGCAAAAATTCAAAGGGCATAGAGAGATAGCTCTATGCCATCTTGGTTTTACTTAAATTAAGTTTAACAGTACTTGACTAATTATTGTTACACCCATACCCATACAAATCAGTAATTTAAAATACAGTACATAGGCTTTATCATGTAAAATAGATCAAATCACAGACATTTTCCTTACTGTGATGAACATGATTTGCCTCAGCACTGTGTAGCTCTACAAGCTGTTGATGTAGTCCTCTCCATGTTTAATCATGCGTTTCAGTGCACTCAGAATCAGAACATCAGTGTTGTCTTCAGTTTCGATTTCTGAGTGGTAGTTCTTCACAGGAAAGATGCAGTTTAGTGGAATACCCAGGTTCACACTGAATTTCTCCATCTACAGTAAATATGAACAATTGAGAATAAAGTGCTGAACAAAGGAGATTCCTGTGTTAGAATAGTAACATGTCAAGTTAAATTACTTTAAAACTAATTTCAACAAACTGACCAATAGAAATGTACCTGTAGTTTCAGATACTTGCTCTTATACACGTTCTGTGTGTCTTTTCCAACTTCAGGACAGGCTTGATCAATTTTGGTGATAATAGCCAGTTGGGGAATTCCTGCCAATTCACAGCAGAATCCCAGTCAGTCAAGACAATGTTGTCAGGTGATTTGATTCAAACTGGAAAACACAGTGACAAACACTTACCCATGTCCCTGGCTGCAAGTCTGACCTCTCTCATCTTTGTCATCATTTCATCATCCAGTATATCGAGTGTGTCCGCAGCAACCACACACACCAGAACATGAACTCTGTCGTTCAGAGTGGGGGAGCTGTTGTAGCCTTGATCTTTCTCAGATAATTGACTGGTAGGATTAAACTAGAAAACAATATGAAATTAATGAATTACTTTTCCATATAAATATGCATGTGAATAAAATATGATATGAAAAGGAGTTTATTGTAGAAATATGTAACAATGAATTTAGTTAATGAATTCAATAATTGTACCTTATAACCGTCTTTCATGTGTCCTTTCATGGCCAGTTTGATGTCCTCTACTGCAACCCCTCTGTTTGACTGCTTCTCCAGACCCATGATGTCATTGAAGACAAAAGGGTAAAATGTCCCTGGTTTTCCTTTTTGGATCTTGTAAGTTTTGTACTGTAAATAAGAACGGGTTTATGACGACAGATATATTTTATGATGACAATAAAGTAGTTCCTACGTACATTATTAATTAAAATCATTAATGGTCATACTGTTGTGGTGAAGCTGTCCTGAGATGTTGCATCTGCTGAAGCTCGAACAGTTATACTTTCTTGTAAAACACTGTCCACTGAGTTGATGAAGCTGGACTTTCCAGCACCAGCTGGTCCATGAAGAAGAATTCTGAGGTGCTGGAGCTCAGAGTTATGGGGTTTATAATCCTTCAGAAACTTTAGGTCTCTGTCCTTTTTACTGTTTAAAATAAAAAAGTTAACATAACATTTGGAGTGTCACAGATATCAAATCAAGATGTTATTGAGAAACCACCAACAAATGCATATGCAGAAGTGTACACCTCCACCAAGGTTTTTGTCAAATAATATACTGTATATCACACTGTAATTGCACAAATTAAGTATTAAACATATGTGGCTGAGCATCAGTTCTTGTTTGTTTGCTTGCTTGTTTTAAAAGCTCTGAAAAAATAAGTTCTATTCATGTAAAAGTCCTCTTTAGGTGGTAACAGAAACAATGGAGAAGTCAGGCAAGGTAACATTATAGTAAGTCGGCGTAGATGGATGGTACCATGTTATAATGTTGTTCATTTCCCATTTTCAACAAACATGTATTGTTTTTTGTCATGTATTGGGGTAACCATGATGAGACCCCTTATTATTTTAACCCAATCCACAGTGTTTCCCAAATTCTAAATTTAGTTTCTAAAATGAATCAAATCTTTGCTACAGCACTGTCACATCATAATTAAGCTTTATTTATTTATTATAGAGAGTTTATCTCTGGGTTATGCTCTTTCATCAGTATGGTCACTAATTCAGTCACTAATTAAGACAGGGATAAATGACCTGATTGATTGTGAAATTAGCCTACTGATGTTGAAGGACATGTTGACATTAAAGGAAAGGCATTATGCAATAGAGTTAACAAAAACATCACTTACTCCCATGGTATGTTCCTCCACGATTTACTAAGAGCTGACAAATGAAGTGCACAAGTTGATGCATTATTATCTGTTATTTGTTTCTGCCTGACATTTTTCTGTATATTTTAGTTCAGGAAATGTTTATACAAGTATCTTACATAGAGATGGAGGTGGGGTCTGTTTTTTAAATGGCCACAAACCTTTGATTACAAACAGACATAATGGAAACATGTAAACAGTCATATGAACTTAATTTGCTTAAAACCAAATCAAAAGTAGAAGGGAAATTTGAGAGTTGACATTTGAGAATATAAGAGTACTTCAACAATAAACTGTCATAAATCTGTTACTCTTCTATAACATTAAAATGGCACAAAATATGCAAGTATGTTCAAGAAATAAAAACTTTAAAACATACCTGCCATTTTCCTTTCATGCAATCACTGAGTGAACTAAGTACAACAGAAACAAAAATTAAAAAACATGTCTCCACATTTACTGTTAATAGCACATGCATCCATCCATTGTCTATATTGCTTATCAATTCAGGGTTGCTGTGTGTGTGTGTGTGTGTGTGTGTGTGTGGGGGGGGGGGTGGGGGGGGCTGAATCCAGCTGACATCTTTGCATAATGTATACACTGGCAAGCTCTGGATGAGGCCTCAGACCTTTAAACATTCTAACATCTTTTCCCTTTCTTTTTATGGTGGTTTTATTCACTTCTCTGAAGAGGGTTAGTATCACACCTTTCTTACCACAGGTTTTGAGCTAGGTTGTTTTCACCTTGCTGCATGTATTCATGTGTGAAAACAAGATGGTCTGATAAAATGCAGAAACCTATCACAAAGCCAAAATAATATCAGAACTCCTGGCTGCCCGAGGATGCCATAATAAACACCAAGTCCAGTCATAACAATTATACGAGACTGGGCAAAATCATGTCAAAATTAAGGATTCCCAAAAACTGATCTGTAACATGTTTTGATTGGGGGGGTGGGGGGTGGGGGGGGGGGTTTAAATGTTTTCAGATTGTTGGGTGTTCTTTGAAATCATGTGACCACGTAATGTCATAACGGTTAAATATCCCTGGTGTCACCCCGGACAGTGTAGACAGCACTGAACAGGATATCACCAACTAGGCCACTTCAAGATAACTTTCTTTATTAACTATACTCACATTACTGATCAATGTGACAAAAAGGGACTTTTACAATTTCAGAATTGTTTCAGGTAAAACATCACCAGAACACCACTTCTCTTTCCGGGCATGACAGTTGAGATAAGAATTGTTACTCTGTTTTATATAACACCTAGATGGTTTTTGTTGTTGTTGTTGTTGTGTTTTTTTTTTTTTTTTGATAAATTACAGAGGGTAGAGGTGTTTAGAGATGATCATCAAGGAGATGATAGTTGAGAAGAATTTTACAAGGATGCCAGTGGCTGGGTGTTGGTTAGATTATCTTAGTTTGCAGAACTAAACAAAAGGACTGAACTAAGCATAACCTAAGCCCAAAATGTGCTGTGTAGCCACTAGTTACTTTCCCCAAAAAGTAAATGGGTTAGGAACTGAATTACTACATGATTAAAGTAATTAATTACAAGGAAAGTAACTATTGCATTACTTGCTCAAATATGTCAAATTAACTCCCTAACTCCCATTTGTCTAATTACTGCACTAACCACCCTTGTTCTTCCACTCACTCGCCTCTTCTACACACCGGTGATAGGCGGAGTGATACAGTGCATCGGAGACCCTGCCTAATGGGGAAACAGTAACTTTTTTGATTACGCGTTACTGAAAAAGTAGCACTGTTAGTAGTGCCATTAGAAACGTCGTTATTTTAAATCACATTATTCCCCACACTGCTCAAGAGTGACCTTTGCGTGTTGGCTTTGTCTCTCACTCACTCCCCTTCCCCTTGTTCCTACTGTTTCCTGTTTTCAACAAACCCCCGGGTAATTCAACCCGGAACCTATCACCAGATTGTCTGTTTGATTGAATTGAGGTGGTTCTATGCAACAGCTAAAAAGTAACCGGTTTTCAATCCAGCCTAATCATTGTTAGCCTGTCCTTGAGGTTAATCTTCACCTGCTTGCTGGGTCCCTCCTTCACTCAGTACCTTTTTTCATTCATTCATTCATCTTCTATACCGCTTATCCTGCACTAGGGTTGCAAGATAGGTCGCCTAACACCGCGTCCTGACATACAGCGACAGCGATTCGAGTGAGCAAGCGAGTAGAATGTGTACTTTTCAATCAGCCCGTCCTGACATGCATATCGCTCCGTCCAGCGATGTCACCCAACCCTGAAAAAATTGCTTGCTCTGTCTCTATCTGGAGGACATTTCGCGGCAGTGTTCCACCCCTAAACACTTCTTATTGGTTGAAAAGTACACGCTGCTTCCTGTTGACACGATAGTTAGCAGAGAAAAGAGACTATGAGAGAAATTAAAAAAAAAAAAAACTCCAAGATGTGAAAAACGGCAACCAGGAAATCTCAGGAATGTAGGCTACAAATAGCGCCAGACGTTTGTTTATGTCCCTTGATAATTTGAATAGAATATACTCGCCACAAAATCATTACACTGCATATCAGGACACTTTAGCACAAGATTTTGTCGCCGTTTCACTCGTGCGCTGTATGTCAGGATGCGGTGTAACTCAGCTCACTTTCAGGCAAGAGGCGGGTACACTCTGGATAGGTTGCCAGTCTATTGCAGACAACCATTCACACCTATGGGCAATTTAGAGCTGTCAATTAACCTAACCTGCAGGAGGAAGCCAGATTACCCGGAGAGAACCCGTGCATGCACAGGGAGAACATGCAATCTTCACAAAGAAGGGCCCCAGCTGAACCCGGCAGGTTCGAACCCAGAACCCTCTTGCTGTGAGGCAACAGTGCTAACCACTGCACCACTTTGCCACCCGAATCGGTACTTCACTCTTGCCAACTAACTAATTTCACACCGGATTTGCATCAGCTCTGGAAAAACAAAGAGCTCATGCAAAACATGTGCCAGCTAATCTCACACCTAATTTGCATCAGCTCTGTGTTTTTCCACTGAAGTTCGGTCCTCTATCCTGCTGCCCCTCCCACACTCCACCCATCCCAAACACAACTTAAAACCATTATTCTGAAACTATAAAATAAGCAGATTTGTTACACGATACAGTTGTCCCCTATATCTTTGTGTCCAAAATATGTTTAATTCAAAATAAAGCATGTCCAATGTTGTTAACATCTTTGGTTAGCATCATCTACACCACCATGGTCTGCAGGTGAAGCCTCAGACCTTTAAACATTCTAACATCCTTTCTTACCACAGGTGTGTACAGTAATTGAGATCAAAATGAGGGCTGATTGGGAGTTGTCCAATCGATGACTGTGTACTATTAATGATAACAACTGAGTAGGTGTGATCCCAACACAAGATGGTTTCTAGTTCAGCATAGATTCTCCTGACCCAAGCAGCAGTTGGAGCAGAGATTTCTACTGTGACTTAGCTGTTACAACCACATACTGTACCATGTGTCACAGTTTTTTGTGATCACAGTCAGAGTTTTATGCTATTTCAGACTCCTTCAAGTTTTTAACATTTTGGGATGTGCAGGTTTTTCACGTGTTAACATGTTCAGCTACATTCACTGCTCAAAATATTCAGGTTAGTATGAAAGTAATTATGTATGCCACTAAAAGATTTTAAAGGATAAAATATAGCTGGAAGAAATTAAGACTTAAATCCACAAATAATAAAATAAAAAACTACAACTAAAGGAAACATGTGTTGAATATTGTATTTTTTAAGATAATTGACTAAACTCAATCTGAAATAAACATATAACATTTAACAAAATAAAACTCAGAAACCGCAAAAACATTTATTAGCACTAGTAAACTAGTAGCTTCAAGTAACCACACTGAAGTGGTACGTACAAACACAATTATAATAGCATAAGGATATTACTGAATAATTATCAAGTTATTAAATAAATAGTCATTACACTGATGGCACTTCATGATACATAACTTATGATACAAACAGTATCTGAGGACAGAAGTAAAAAAAAACAACCCTTACCTCTGGAAGGAATGTACAGTTAACACTATCAGAAGTTGTTTTTACAAATTGTTTCAATTTGCTTTCACTTTCTTATATTGTATCCGTGGAAGGGACGGTATCAGGACATCTAGCAGGATGTGAGGCAGAATCTATGAAAGGGGGTGGGAAACTCACCTGGGCCTATCCTCCTTCAACGAGACACACCTGAGAGAGGGAGGGATAGCAGCCTGACTGGTTTTTGTTTCATGTTTATTTGATTAATGTGACCTATATGTCTCCAAATTTCTGCAAGACATGAGAGGCAATCATTGTTCATAGGTGGCATCTGTATCGGTTGTTTTTTCGTGTGTTTTAGTTTGTGGTTTTGAGCCACCTACTGTATGGTTTGCTGTGGATATCCAAATTTGAGTTGCATAATATTTGCATTATACTCATTACAAAATAAAAAATAGCACAACACATGAGCTGAATGTTTCCCACAGGGGTTTTGACCTCAAGCATTGCAAGTGATCAATGTGTTGTTGATTTCACATGCACATGCTCACATGATGACACTCAGAAGGTTGGAATGTGATCAATGTCCAGAAAATATTATGTTTTAATTTAGGCAATGAACTGCAAAATAAATTCTCACGAGTAAGCAGCATTTCCTGTAGCATGATCTTGATCATGAAGAACAAGGTCAAAATGTGCTGTGCAGAGAAACAGTAGTTAGTCATTAGACAGGACCTACGTATATAGCTGTTAGATGCTACAAACCAGTAAGCTACTGACAGAGACTCATCAGTATGGGTCAATGAAACCAAGAGAAACCAAGAGTAAGTCAATTTATTTATGCTACAATAAAAAAAAGCCACACTTAAAACCAGGGATGAGTTCAAAAGCAGGAATCACAGGAGATCAGATAAAAGTAAAAACAAACAATCAAACAAAATGCATCAGTCATGCATCAGTGTGACAGACAAAAAATGGCAAGAAAAATAAAAAACAAAACAAAGCAAAAAGACATCTGGACCTCCCCAACATTGCTGTTTAGCTATATTTTGCCTTCCAAGAGACAGATTGTTTTAGTAAGGAACTTTATTCATCTTCATTCCTGAATGTCCGGCCCATAAAAATTAGACACTGTAGCCCATCATCTTTGTTCTTTATACAAAACAAACTCCACATGATCAGTTTTAAATAGACTTGCAACAACAAATTATTTTTTGTAGTTTCATATATATCATCCAAAACATTTATATCTGTTGATCTGCCCTTCGCCAGATCCAGGATTATTTTGAAAGTACAACACCACAAATTAAACAGCTACCACCATAACAATGTAAAAACTCAAAGGGCATAGAGCAGGGGTGCTCATTACGTCGATCGCGAAAGGCATGTGGGTCGATCGCGTGATGAAGAACAAAAAAAAAAAAAAAAAAACTCAAAATAAAAACAACGACGAAGAACAAAACATTAAAAGTAAACTCAAAAGAAAAAAGAAAAAGAAAAAAACTGCATCATCACTATGGCAACAACAATAACACACTGTGGGTCGGGGGTCAGTCGGGTCGCGGGTCACTGCATGTGCGCAGCAAACCGCGGTAGAAATTCTCTGACCGCGGCCCTACTGCTAAAACTCCGGTGAGCTAATTAATTAGCCTTCCAATGTTTTGTGCTCCGACACAGCATAAACATGAGTGGGGCGGCTGGACCAAGCAAGAAGGCAAAAACCTACCATTTCCACACGGAATGGGAGGAGGACTTTTTTTTCACAATGTCATTTTCGAAGTGTGTTTGCCTAATCTGCCGAGCTCACATCGCTGTTCAGAAGAGGGGAAACGTGGAGCGGCACTTTCGGACTGTTCATAAAACATACGAGACGGATTTTCCTCCGAAAAGCGAGCTGAGAAAGAGAAAGGTGAAAGAACTGAAAACACTGTTGTCTGGACAGCAGGCATTTTTCACACGCGAGGGCCGCCGCAGAAGCATCATTCCGGGTGAGTCACACCACCATTACGCACAAGAAGTCCTTCCAAGACGGAGAAATAATGAAAGAGGCATTCGTTGCCGCAGCTGACTCATTGTTTCGGGACTTTAAAAATAAGTCAGAAATATTATCTTCAATCAAAGCTCTCCAGCTATCAAGAGCCACAGTGACAAGGCGCTGTGAAGCCATGGCTGGAGATTTGACGCAGCAGCTCAGGAAAGACATAATGGACTGCGAGTGTTTCTCACTGCAATTGGACGAGTCCACAGACGTAAGCGATACAGCCCAGCTGTGCATCTTTATTCGGATGGTTTTTGCGGACATGACAACAAAAGAGGAGCTGTTAACATTACTGCCCATGAAAGAGCACACACGGGGACAGGACATTTTTCAGTCTTTCAAAAACTTTATTGAAAAAACACAGCTCCCAGTGTGCAAGTTGGTGTCAATCACAACCGACGGTGCGCCCGCCATGGTCGGCCGGGCCAATGGATTTGTTGCCAAGTGCCGGGAGGAAGACGCTTTCCCCGACTTCCTTAATTACCACTGCATAATACACCAACAAGCATTATGTGCAAAAATGCTTAATATGAAACGTGAATCATTAATAATGTTGGTAGATCATTTTGACTTGGTCACTTTAAAAGTAGCTCTCAGGCTGAAAAAGTGTGAGCACCCCTGGCATAGAGAGATTGGTCTATGCCATCTTGGTTTTAACTGTACTTAAAGCAGATATCAGGGGCACGGCCGTTTCGGCTAATGCTGTGTTCAAGGCAGGCTTTTGAAACCGTAAGTTACAGCTTCAAGTCACAACTACGACTTGGTAGCGTTCCAGGTAACCCGTAGCTCGTGTTTTTACCGTCCTGTTGTCTGTGAAAGTTCCCTATAACGGCCACTCGTAACTTCCGACCCGTGAACTCGTACCAGATCGAACTGGTATGACTTCACAGGAAGGAAAAACACAAAGTACGAGTTTCCTTGAACGCACCATGAGTTAGCAGCCCCCGCCCTTGTCAGGCATCAATTGGTCCTCGTGCTACGTCACCACATTCACGCGCATCCCTTGGCTGCACACACAGCCCTTCATGCCGTTCTCTCCCCTCATTGGATAACACTTGTATCCCACAAGGAAAATTTTCTCCTCGGGTTACAGCAGAGCAGAGTGACGGAGAGACTCGTGTTTAGGCTGAAATACTTCATGTAAGTGATTGCTGACGGAAAAGAGGACTATTTAGGACTTATATTAACAAAAACATTCCACTGATATCTGCTTTAAATTAAGTTTAACTGTACTTGACTAATTATTGTTACATCCATACCCATACAAATCAGTAATTTAAAATACAGTACATAGGCTTTATTATGTAAAATAGATCAAATCACAGACATTTTCCATACTGTGATAAACATGATTTGCCTCAGCACTACAGTATGTAGCTCTACAGGCTGTTGATGTAGTATTCTCCACGTTTAATCATGTGTGTCAGTGCACTCAGAATCAGAACATCAGTGTTGTTTTCAGGGTCAATTTCTGAGTGGTAGTTCTTCACAGGAAAGATGCAGTTCAGTGGAAGACCCAGGCCCACACTGAATTTCTCCATCTAAATATGAACAAATTAGAATAAAGTGCTGAACAAAGGAGATTCCTGTGTCAGAATAGTAACATTATATTCTAACTTTAAAAATAATTTCAACAAACTGACCAATAGAAACTTACCTGTTGCTTCAGATACTTGCTCTTATACACGTTCTGTGTGTCTTTTTCAACTTCAGGACAGGTTTGATCAATTTTGGTGAGAATAGCCAGTTGGGGAATTCCTGCCAATTCACAGCAGAATCGGAGTCAGTCAAGACAATGTTGTCAGGTGATTTGATTCAAACTGGAAAACACAGTGACTAACACTTACCCATGTCCCGGGCTGCAAGTCGGACCTCCCTCATCTTATCTATTGTTTGATCATCCATTATATTGAGTGTGTCCGCAGCAACCGCACACACCAGAACATGAACTCTGTTGTTCAGAGTGGGGGAGCTGTTGTACCTTTTATCATTCTCAGATAATGGACTGGCAGGATTGAACTAGAAAACAATGTTAAATTATTGACTTTTTCATGTAAATATATGAATAAAATATGATATGGAAACTAAATGGAGTTTATTGTAGAAATATATGCACAACAATTAATTAAGTTAATAAATTCAATAATTGTACCTTATAACCGTCTTTCATGTGTCCTTTCATGGCCAGTTTGATGTCCTCTACTGCAACCCCACTGTTTGACTGCTTCTCCAGGCCCATGATGTCATTGAAGACAAAAGGGTAAAATGTCCCTGGTTTTCCTTTTTGGATCTTGTAAGTTTTGTACTGTAAATAAGAACAGGTTTATGATGACAGGTATATTCAATAAAGCAGTTTCTAGGTTATTAATTATCATAAATGGTCATACTGTTGTGGTGAAGCTGTCCTGAGATGTTGCATCTGCTGAAGCTCGAACAGTTATACTTTCTTGGAAAACACTGTCCACTGAGTTGATGAAGCTGGACTTTCCAGCACCAGCTGGTCCATGAAGAAGAATTCTGAGGTGTTGGAGCTCAGACTTATGGGGTTTATAATCCTTCACAAACTGTAGGTCTCTGTCCTTTTTACTGTTTAAAATAAAAAAGTTAACATAACGTCACAGATATCAAATCAATAATCAGTAATTGTAATAAAGTTGTCTGAGGTCAAGATGTTATTGAGAAACCTCCAACAAATACAAATGCAAAAGTGTACACCTCCACCAAGGTTTTTGTCAAACAATATATATCGTGCACTGTAACTGCACAAATTAAGTATTAATTACACATACGTGGCTGAGCATCAGTTTTTGTTTGTTTGCTTGCTTGTTTTAAAAGCTCTGAAAAAATAAGTTCTATTCATGTAGTCCTCTTTATGTGGTAACAGAAACAATGGAGAAGTCAGGCAAGGTAACATAAGTCGGTGTGGATGGATGGTAATATGTTATAATGTGACTTTGTTGTTCATTTCCCATTTTCAACAAACACTTATTATTGATGAGAAACCTTACTTACTGTAGTGACTTGTTCTTAAAATAAAACAACAAAACGAACCTAAGCCACTGAGGGGCTGCTGACTGGAACTTAGTAATTGACGCGCCCGTCGTCTTCCGGGTCCAATGAATCCAACACGTTTTTGCTTTGCAATCATCAACATTTATTCAGCCTTGCGCTCTTGACATAATACGCGCCCTTACCGCACTGTGCATACGAATAACACGAAGGCTCACATATTTGCCACAACACAAACCAAAAAGGCGACAAAAGACGACGACGGTGACGGTCGAAAAACTGTGTGCTCTTCCCGTCAACAGCACACCTGCTGAGTGATTACCTGTGGCCTGTATTTCACACTTTCCACACACACAGTACAGAGCGCCACCTACTGTGGACTGCAGGCAATTAACAAAAAATAAACAAAACACAAATAACCCCAAAATGGCTCTAACGCTTACTTTTAACCCAATCCACAGTGTTTCCCAAATTCTAAACAAAATAAGTTAATTTAGTTACTAAAATGAATCAAACCTTTGCTATAGCACTGTCATATCATAATTAAGCTTTATTTATTTTCAGTGATTTTAGAGAGTTTATCTCTTGGTTATGCTCTTTCATCAGTATGGTTGCTAATTCAGCAGGTGCTTCATGGGTTCTAACAGACAGACAGACAGGGAAAATTACCTCTATGATAGATGTTGAAGGACATGTTGACGTTAAAGGAAAGGCATTATACGATAGAGTTAACAAAAACATCACTTACTCCCATGGTATGTTCCTCCACGATTCACTAAGAGCTGATAAATGAAGTGCACAAGTTGATGCATTATTATCTGTTATTTGTTTCTGTCTGACACTTTTCTGTATATTTTAGCTCAGGAAATGTTCAAATACAAGTATCTTACTTGGAGAAGGTGTGGTCTGTTTTTTTTTAAGTGGCCACCAACCTTTGACTACAGACATAATGGAAACATGTAAACAGGCACCAGATATGAACTTAATTTGCTTAAAACCAAATCAAAATTAAAAGGGAAATTTGAGAGTTGACATTTGAGAATATACAGTAAGAGTACTTCAACAATAAACTGTCATAAATATGACTGCTATTATCTCTTCTATATCATTATGCAAAACATTATGTTCAAGAATTAGAAACTTTAAAACTTACCTGCCATTTTCCTTTCACGTAATCACTGAGTAAGTACAAACAAAAATTAGAAAACATGTCTCCACATTTACTGTTAATAGCACATGCATCCATCCATTCATCCACTGTCTATACTATCGCTTATTCATGCAGGGTTGCTTTGTGTGTGTGTCTGTGGGGAGAGTCTGACTCCAGTCAAATTTAGAGTCACTTATAAATCTAGCTAAAAGATGTTCAGAAATGGCCATTTGTTGCGCCTCCTTCCACGAGTTTCCACGAGTTGCTCCATATAATGCGAATCTATCGGGCACCGGAATGCAGCCGCTAAATAACACATTATCTGCCGCGAAACTCGTTCATTTCACCAATATTTTGTTTGTTGAGTCCGGGGTTAGCTATTATCAACATCCGGGGTCTGTACTGTAGGTTGACCTACTAACCTCTGACCTGGATGATATATTAGATATACGCGGCTCTCGGCTGGATCTAATTTCATCGGAACGACTTGTAATGACACCAAAGTTATCTGGGTAAGTAAATTATCATATTTTATGCTAGAAATTAGGTCCAGATTGTAAAAAACGGCAATTACCCTTCAAGTAAGTAAGTTAAGCAATGCGTTTCACCCATTGGGCTTCATCATGAAGCCCAGTAGGCGAAATGCGTTGCTTAACTTTTAATAATAAATCAGTATTGAAATGACCACATTGTGTGCAGTGGAACTCCTTCCTTTCTTCATGGACTAATTTCCTGACACCACTGCGGTGCAGGGCAATCTCCCCTTTCTCAATGCATGTCTGAAGTTAGTTGGTACATTAAGTACCTTGTTATTGGCTAGGTTAAATTTAAGGGTTTGGAAAAACAACCCTAGGGACCTGTTTAATTATTCTCAAGTGGACACAAAACTAGATAAACCCTTAAGAGCCCTACAGATGTTGTGCACACTAAGGCTTAGCTTATCATGGAAAGCATCAGGAATTTAGCTGTGACAAAGCAGCATCAGAGCATAAAAACAAAATTATTGAATCAATTTCTCCCCATCAATCAACCCTATCTCTGATGAATAATTACCTGATTTACAGTTTCGTAGGATACAAGGATACAGGCTTCAGGTGGCCGCTCACGAATTTCCTGAACCCCTTCTGCCGGGGCGATAATTCGGGCTGAGGATTCCTCAGGGTGGAATGAGCTTGCTCTGGCTCTGGTAGCCGGTTCTTCACCAGGCTAACACTGATGGCAGGGAGTGTGGGTTTCCCAACCCAAGACCAAATCACTGAGTGCAAGTCTATTCTTTTTTCCTAAGTCGAAGGGCTAAGTTCTACAACTGCACCAGTTCTCGGGGTCTTCACAGGAGTAGGGTCTGACCAGCTTTGTTCTTGCGCCCGGTCCTGCCACACACTCCTCGGCTTCCGGGCAGATAACCTTTTTATACGCCCAGAGCAGCCAACACCCTTCCCCTGTGTCAGTGCACAATTTCTCCATCATCCTGCACCACTACTTTGCCTTATTTGGTCCATATTACTTCCCCATCTTTAAATCTCCGCCACCTTTACTGACCTTGCGGCCTTCTCTCCTTGACCTGCCCCAGCCTGTCTCACGGACACGTGACAGGTTCCTCATACCTTAACCTTTATACTTCCTCTCCTACTTCCTTTTTTAACAGGTTACAGCAATCATTTCATCAGTTCAGGTTTCACCATAAAACACAATACAGCAGAGAACACATCACTTTCTCATCCTAATCTTACCATAAGATACAATTGCAAATCACATATGACCATCTTTCCTTGTCTTATAGTCATATTAAGCAAAAAACTTTTTCTGATTACTGTATAATGTCATAAGATAGCAAAAATCACATTCCCTCTGAAGGCTGAGCCCGGGAACCTCAACCTTCCTTGACACAGGACATCTAGCAGGATGCAAGGCAGAGTCTAGGGGGTGGGAAACTCACCTGTAGGGCCTATCCTCCTTCAACGAGACACACCTGAGAGATAGGGAGGGACAGCAGCCTAGGCTGGTTTTTGTTTCGTGTTTATTTGATTATTGATGGACTGCCGATGAAAACTAGCCCTCAGCTAATTCGGGCACATTTTATTTCTGTTCCGAAATGTTGATCAATGTGCAATGTCCCTTTTTAAAAATAAAGAATTTGAATTTGAAGAAGGTGACCTACATGTCTCCAAATTTCTGCAAGACATGAGAGGCAATCATTGTTCAGAGGTGACTGTGAATATGGAGTCATCTGTATTGGTTGTTTTCTCATGTGTTATAATTTGTGGTTTTGAGTCACCTAGTTTGCTGTGGATATCCAAATTTGAGTTGCATAATATTTGCATCATATTCATTACAAAATAAAAGTAACACAACACATGAACTGAATGTTTCCCACAGGGGTTTTGACCTCAAGCATTGCTTCTACAAGTGATCAATGTCTTTCCATCCATTTTCTTCTGCTTCATCCGGATCCGGGTCGCGGGGACAGCAGTCGAAGCAGGGATCCCCAGACTTCCCTCTCCCCGGACACTTCCTCCAGCTCTTCCGGGGGGGACCCCAAGGTGTTCCCTGGCCAGCCGAGTGACGTAGTCACTCCAGCGTGTCCTGGGTCTTCCTCTGGGCCTCCTCCCGGTGGGACATGCCCGGAACACCTCCCGAGGGAGGCATCCAGGGGGCATCCGATACAGATGCCCGAGCCACCTCAGCTGGCTCCTCTCAATGTGGAGGAGCAGCGGCTCTACTCCGAGCTCCTCCCGGGTGACAGAGCTCCTCACCCTATCTCTAAGGGAACGTAGGGTGGGAACGTAGATTGGCCGGTAAATTGAGAGCTTCGCCTCTCGGCTCAGCTCCTTCTTCACCACAACGACCGCATTACTGCAGCCGCTGCACCGATCCGGCTGTCAATCTCACGCTCCATCCTTCCTTCCCTCTCTCATGAACAAGACCCCAAGATACTTAAACTCCTCCACCTGAGGCAGGAACTCTCCACCGACCTGGAGGGTGCAAACCACCTTTTTCCGGTCGAGAACTATGGCCTCGGACATAGAGGTGCTGATTCTCATCCCAGCTGCTTCACATCTGCTGCAAACCGCCCCAGTGCATGCTGAAGGTCCTGGCTCGAGGGAGCCAATAAGACAACATCGTCCGCAAAAAGCAGAGATGAAATCAAGTGGCTCCCGAGCCATACCCCCTCCGGCCCTTGGCTGCGCCTAGAAATTCTGTCCATAAAAATAATGAACAGAACCGGTGACAAAGGGCTGCCCTGCCGGAGTCCAACACGCACCGGGAACAGGTCTGACTTACTGTCGGCCATGCGAACCAAACTCCGGTCATACAGGGACCGTACAGCCCTCAGCAGAGGGCCTCCGACCCCATACTCCCGGAGCACCCCCCACAGCATGCCACGTGGGACACGGTCAAAAGCCTTCTCCAAGTCCACAAAACACATGTGGACTGGTTGGGCAAACTCCCATGCACCCTCGAGCACCCTGCGGAGGGTGTAGAGCTGGTCCAGCGTTCCACGGCCCGGACGAAAACCGCATTGTTCCTCCTGAATTCCGAGGTTCGACTATCGGCCGAATTCTCCTCTCCAGCACCCTGAAATAGACATTCCCCTGGAGGCTGAGGAGTGTGATCCCCCAATAGCTAGAAGACACTCTCCGGTCCCCCTTTTTAAAAAGAGGGACCACCACCCCGGTCTGCCAGTCTAGAGGCACTGTCCCCAACTGCCACGCGATGCTGCAGAGGCGTGTCAAAACCGTTACAGCCCCACAACATCCAGAGACTTGAGGTATTCAGGGCGGATCTCATCCACCCCCGGTGCCTTGCCACTGAGGAGCTTCCGGACTACCTCAGTGACTCAGCTTGGGTGATGAATGAATCAACCTCCGAGTCCTCAGCCTCTGCTTCCTCGACAGAAGGCATGTCAGTGGGATTGAGGACATCCTCGAAGTATTCCTCCACCGCCCGACAAGGTCAACAGCTCCCCTGACAGCTGACAAATGAAGTGCACAAGTTGATGCATTATTATCTGTTATGTATTTCTGTCTGACATTTATCTGTATAGTTTAGTTCAGGAAATGTTCAAGTATCTTAAGTGGAGAAGGTGGAAGTGGGGGCTTGTTTTTTTTTTATGTGGCCGACAACCTTTGATTACAAACAAACATGAAGGAAACATGTACTGTAAACAGTGTATATTATACACCTTAACTTTCTTGCTTTAATATCTTGTATCATCACCATGTATTATGTGCTTCTTTGTATGTGTGCCTTTTTTGGAACTGAAGGAAAGTGTGAATTGGTGCTCTACTTCAGGGATATGTTTTGCTTAGAAGTAAACAAATCGAAGGCAGATGTTATAAGAGAGATAGACGCACATACATTTACAGATATATTTGGTGTTTAGTAACAGTAATAGATGAGACAATGAGTGACCCTTGTGAAATGTACCCTGGGAGAATGTGTTTCCTGTTACTGACATTTTTCCTGTGAGAGCCTTAATTGACCCTTCGCGTAAGGCCCGCCCCCCTTGGTTACTGTTGCTACGGCGGGCAAGCTTTCACTCCCAGCCATGCTCCTGGCAATATTTGGTATCGATTTCAAAGGAAATATCAGCAAATTTCTGGATAAACTGTTCTGAGATAATAGAGAGAAGAAGTCACAAAGATCATTCATAGTTTTCAGTGACGTGACTCACGCAGGAGGATAAAACATCTGTTCAACGACACGACTGGACAATGTACAGAGCAGCAGTAAGGACCGGTAATTTTACCGTCTATCAACCCACGAAGACTTGGGTCATCTCACTGGTCATGAAACGTTGTCAAACTGCAAGTGTTTGGGCGATTGTGAACCACATACAGCTTTCGCTGCAGTTTTGTTTTCTCCCACCGCTGTATCAGTCAGTGAAAGCAGTCCCTGCCTGGACGATCCCTCGCCTGAAAGCCCAGGTAAAAGCCGTAAAAGTACAGCTGTCATTTCGGAGGTGAACATATGGTTATCCCCATATTTACACTTGCTCAAGTCGAAAAAAAAGTCCGCTCGTATCTGAACATCTCTATATTGCTGCTGCCGCCGCCGCCGTCGTAGTAGCAGCAGCAACAACAACATCCTTCTCTACAAACAAATGTTTTTCGTCCTAGTCTTAAAATGTGTCCACAAAAGCAAACGTAATGACTCACTGCGGAAAGCTTGCCAGGCCTATAGTTACGGTTGCTAACGTAGGATTGGACAGCCGTTTGTGGGAGGAGTTGGCGAAGGGTCAATTAAGTTGATTAGCTTCAACTGGAGGATGAATAGGTCGTAAAATTATATAGGCTAGATCCTGTCTCATGTTCATGAACATAGAACATGAATTATGTATGTTAAACAGATACAGGAATTGATTAGATTTACAGGAAACATGGATTGCTCATGTTAATGTGCCATATGATAAGCTATATCCTTATGTTGGGAGAAGGTGGAGTTTTGGAGTTAGAAAGTATATAAGGTTATGGTTTTGAGCCATAGAGAGAGAGATCTCACATTGGCACCAGAGATGTTCCAGGATTTGGCATTTTTTGTACACTGTTCTTCTTCTTGTAAATAAACTCTTTTTGATTGCAAGTGAAGACGTGTTGGTGGTGATCCCTTCTTTTCATCAACACATCAATATACCACAACAGGAAACTCTTTTCCAGATATGAACTACATTTGCTTAGAACCAAATCAAATGTCAGAGGAAAATTTGAGAGTTGATGTTTGAGGATATAAGTTTATGACTTCGTCATAAATCAACCTGGCTGCAGGAATGTGAGGCGTTCAGTGTCACGGCTCAGATCGCTCTGTTTGAGCCAGAGAGCAGAAGTTACTGTAACGTGGTCAAACCAACAAACAAACACACATCACTGTGTGTACTGTATGTGCATGCGGGGAGGGTCTGAATCCAGTCTCAGGTGAACAATGCCACTACAGGAAATTTAGAGTTGCTTATTAATCTATTCCACATTCGGACTGTGGAAGGAGGCCGAGACTGAACCCACACAGAAAGTAGGCGAACAAACAACACCTGAAGTCCCCAGAAAGGCTCCAGGCCCAGGAATCAAACCCTCCTGTAACCACCACACCACCATAACAATTCTTACCTCAATGGTCATGACCGGAGAGAGAAGTGGTGTTCTGGTGATGTTTTACCTGAAACAATTCTGAAACTGGGCATTTATCTGAAGTCCCTTTTTAATCACTTTGATTAGTAATGTGACTATAAAACAGTTAATAAACAAAGTTACCTAAAAGTGGCCTGTACTACTGTAGTTGGTGATGTCTGTTCAGTGGTGTCGACACTGTCCTGGGCGACACCAGGGATATTTAACCTTCCTAACATTACTTGGTCACATGATTTCAAAGAACGTCCCTTTTATCAGATTTGTATAAATATGTGGAAAGGAATGAAGTATATCAACAGAATGCATAATAGGTTAAACACTGAGTTATCTCCCACAGTCAGGATACTTTCACATTCACTTGTACATGACAGCTAAAGTAGTGTTTTAGTGAGCAAATTTAATTCAAAGCAGCAACAGAAGAGAATCATGTCAGTACTGGCTCTGTCCAACAACATGTCATCTACATGTAACACATTCATAGTTCTGGCATTTCTCCATTATACTCTATGGTGTCCTTTTTTTCCAATTATCCCATCAGATGTGGATGTAAGCAAAAATATTTAAGAGGCTAACACAGTAAAGCTTCACATATATATGAATGATGCCTATAAGAAAGCAGGTATCATATCAGGCTGGATTATCAAGATTAGGCTCATGAATTGATTGAACAAATCAAACGTGAATTTTAAGGGGATTATTACAGCAGGATCATTGCGGTGGAATCAACCTGACACTTTTATTCAGCTGTAGTAAATTAATGTGAAGTCTGGTCATAAAGAAAGAGGTTTTACAATGAAGCCTACGACCACAACCTCTACTGTTAGTGTAGACAGATGCATCTTAAAATGAAGCTGTTGCAGCAGAGAGTTAAACACTATTTGTCTTGATTGACCAACAGATCAAAAACTTTGTTGTGAAAAGTGGCATCATGACTTCAGATTGAAGGACAGTGTGAAATTGAATTACTTGAATGAGCTCTATTTTTGTGAAAAGAAAAATACAAAGTAATCAACATCATCAATTATAATGCACATAACATGACTGAAAATAAAAGGAAAATCATAAAACAAAAGCAATATGCCTCAGCAGTTTGGTCTACAGGTTGTTGAGGAAGTCTTCTCCAAAGGAAATCATCTTTTTCAGTGCGCACAGTGTCAGAGAACTAACGCCATCATCTACTTCCAGTTCTGTACAGTAGTTCTTCACTAGAAAGATGCAGTTGTATGGGACGCCCACGAGCATGTGAATTTTGTCAACCTACATTTTTAATTAAAAATATATTGTAGATCAGTCATTGTGTGGAGACCAAAAGAGAGGAAGAATATACTGTGGAATTTCACATTTTAAATCACCAATAAAAACTAACCAGTTCCTTCAGGTGCTTGCTCTTGTAGGTATTCTTTATGTCTTTTGCAACCTTAGGACAGGCTTCATCAACTTTGGTGATAATAACCAGTTGTGGGATCCCTGTACATCCAGAAAACAATTAAATATTTTAAACATTTGTTTTGATTCATAAATTCCAATATGGTACAGAGTATTATATGTTGTATACTATAAGTCTACACATAGGCAACTATAGTTTTTTAGTGACGCCTGCTCTTACCCATGTCACTGGCTTCCCGTCTGATGTCTCTAATTTCCCTCACAATTTCATCACTCAACAGAGAAACAGAGTTGGCCGGAATAACACAAACCAGAACGTGAACTCTGTCCTGCAGAGTGGGGTCTAAGTTGTAGTGCAGGTCACTGTCGTCCAGTGGATGTCCAGGCTTAAACTAGAAAATAATTAGAAGTTGCAAATGGTAGTAATCATTTAAAAGAGGAAACAAATGGCATTTATTAATTATTTTTTAGAACAATGGATTTTATGTTAAACAGTAAAATAACAACAAGTAAGTATAGGACAATAGGACTATTATAAAGATGAAATATTTGTCATCGTGTTGTACCTCATAACCTTCTCTCACATGTCCGCTCAAGGCCAACTTGATGTCCTCCACAGGGACTCCCTTAGAGTGGTGCTCAAGACCCATAATGTCGTTGAAAATAAAAGAATAATAGCTCTTTGGTCCTTTGCGGATTTTGTAAGTTGTGTACTGTAAAACAGAATACAGTATGCAGTTGTTTTTTATCAGCAAAAACATTTAGCGGATGAAGTTACAATATAAAAAGTGAAAAAATATTGCTTCATCAGGGAGATAATATTGCAATGGACTTTACTGAGCTTCTGCTTCTCTGGGCTGCATGTAAATGAAATTGTGTTAATGAATCAATGTGAGTGTACATTACCTTATGTACATAATTACACTACCAGGACATGTATAGATTTCTGTCAATTTTAGCGACACAGTCAGTGTCAGGCGCTTTTTCTTTTTGCAATGACAGAGAACAGAGTGTATCTAATTAAGTTCAGTAACTATCTCTCAAAGTCTCCAAGAGGGTTTGGAAAGTTGCCAGATTTAGCAAGAAAGTCACCAAGGTTGCAACACAGTGTAGCCGACAGCTGTACAGCACGCTACACCTTGTCCCCAGAGCAGCATTCAAGGAGACCGATTACTCAGACAAAACCAAGATCACACAGTTTATAAAAAACATTATGTTTTGATTGTAGTTTAAAACAGCTGTACATATCAGAGGACTACCATATTCACACTAAGGGTACCTGAGAGTGTCTATTATCATAATCTGTAAAAAAAAAACAAAAAAAACGGTTTTGACGAGCTAACTCGTCAACGGTCCTGAACATTTGGCACGCTGTGGCGAGTTTACTCGTCAATGGTCGCAAAAGAGATAAAGCAGAAGTAAGCGGAATATTTGTGTTAATATAAGTCTTAAATAGTTATATCTTCCGACGGCAAACACTTATATAGAGTGTTTGGTCCGAAACACGGGTCTGTCAGTCACTCTGCTCTGCTGTAAGCCGAGGAGAAAACTTCTTGTATACTTCCTTGTATCCTACAACCTTTATCCAATGAGGAGAGAGAACGGCATGAAGGGCTGTGTGTGCAGCCAAGGGATGCGCGTGAATGTGGTGACGTAGGGACGAGGACCAATAGATCCATGACGAGGGTGGGGACTGCTAACTCCATCAGCTGACAAGAAGATAGCCAAAACGACCGGATCGCTTACTTCTGCTTTAATGCTCAACCTTGCTTAAATTGGCTTTATAATTGGATATGTCCATTTGCAATCAGTTAATCTGAAAAATAGTTTTTACTCGAAAAATTGCCACAATCAACATCCTTTCATACTTTGCAGGTGAAGCTGGTCCCACAAGGTTGCTTTATCTTGTTGTAATGGAGGAGAGCAAGGTGTATCTAATTAAGTTTCGAAAGTAGCTCTCTCAGTTTTAAAGTCCTGACAACATTTTGAATGAGAACAATTAAATTGTTTTTATTCTTCTAAATATGATATAGTGCTGCTTGATACTCAATTGGCTTTGTTATTGGATATGTCATTTGTGATCAGTTAATCTGAAAAATAATTTTTACTCACTTTCATTAAGTATTCTTAATCAATTGATCGTTTCATTTTTTTTTTTAAATCTCTACAATCAACATCTGTTCATACTTTGCGGGTGTAGCTGGTCCCAGAGATAGCATCAGTCTGAGCTCGATTGCACACTCTGTTTTGTAAAACGCTGTCAACAGAGTTGAAGAAATTGGACTTTCCGGCTCCAACTGGCCCATGAAGCAGGATTCTGAGTTGTTGGACTTCGTTGTGTTGCGGCTGATAAGTCTTGACAAAACTGAGATTGTCCTCGATCTTCCTGTTGAGTGAAGAAAAATTAAATACTGAGCTCTAATTTCGTGGCGCAGTGCAAGGTGGCGCAGCATGGCGCAGCCCACGCAGTGGTAATTTTGTCTGGGGCATCACTGTGCACAGCAAATTTGGTAATGCGGTAGACCGAGGTGTGCCGAGATGGGTGTGGCGCAGCAGGGGGAGGAATTGACAGTTTCAGCTTGGCTTGACAATTTCGTGCCAAAAGGCTGCACCGTAGCCGTAGGTACACTGAAAGCTCCCGAGCTCCAACCTGGTCTACTCTCAGCGCAAGGTGAAGCATAGCCGGTCTAATGGTAATTTGGCTGACTGGTGCACAGTGCGCACATGTCACTAAAACCTCACAGGCATGCAGGTTTCCAGAATGACAGACACATTTCTATGTAATGAATAATCACAACAATCACTATTCAATGCAACTATCTGAACAAGCACAAAAATGTATAGCCTATCTATATTGACTGTCCCGTCACATCTGTTGAGGGGTCAAAGGCGTTTATCATGCGTAATGGAAACTCAACCTGACTGAATTAACACAGCTCAATATGTGATTCAAACTAATGAAAAACTAGTTTGACCTGAAGGAAGTGTGTTGCTGCGATTAGCCTCTGAGGGATGC
>NC_140914.1:17689355-17814355 GCF_045865225.1 Trachurus japonicus | reverse complement strand
CATGTTTTTCATAAAGGCAAAATATTACACATGCTTTTCATACTTTGAATTTTTTTGGAAAGGCCAGAATTTTCCTCCACCAAGTCGTTGATATTGATACTTCTGTCTGTCTGTATGTATGTATGTAAGTTTTTACTATCGTTTCATCTTTCCTTACGTTTCTCCTTCTTGTTTCTTGCACCACAGACTCAGTAAGGTCAGACTGTTTCCATGACGACAGTAAAAGCTGATCTGATTGATTCTGATCAGAATAAAAAAAGATCAATAATAATAACAGAGGACGTGACGTTTTGTCTCGTCGCTGTCGCTGGGTTTGTAGACGGGTCGGAGTCTCCACCGGAGGATTCAACAGGTTCACTGTGTCGGCATCAGATCTGTCTGTTACACCTCCTCCTCCTCCTCCTCCTCTTCTTCCTCCTCCCTCTTCTCTCCTCCTCCTCTTCTTCTTCTTCTTCCTCCTCATCCTCCCTCTCTCTCCTCTTCCTCCTTTCTCTTCTTCTTCCTCCTCTTCCTCTTCTTCTTCTTCCTCCTCCTCCTCCTCCTCCTCTTCTCTCCTCCTCCTCTTCTTCTTATTCTTCCTCCTCATCCTCCTTTCTCTTCTTCTTCCTCCTCTCCTCCTCTTCCTCTTCTTCTTTTTCCTCCTCCTCTTCTCTCCTCCTCCTCTTCTTCCATTTCCTCCTCCTCCTCCTCCTCTCTCCTCCTCTTCTTCTTCTTCTTCCTCCTCATCCCTCTCTCTTCTCCTCTCTCCTCTTCTTCCTCCTCCTCCTCCTCCTCCTCCTCCTCTGTCTGTTACAGTGTAAATGTTCAGCTCGTGTTAAACTTTCGTCTGGATCCAATCACAACCGGCGACCGGGTGTGGTCTTCACTCCCTCATCTCCTCCTCTTCCTCTTTTCTCCTCCTCCTCCTCCTCTTCCTCGTCCTCTTTTCTCCTCCTCCTCCTCCTCCTCTTCCTCCTCCTCCTCCTCCTCCTCTTTTCTCCTCCTCCTCCTCCTCGTCCTCTTTTCTCCTCCTCCTCCTCCTCCTCCTCCTCCTCTTCCTCTTTTCTCCTCCTCCTCCTCCTCCTCCTCCTCCTCCTCCTCCTCCTCCTCCTCCCTGCAGGGCGGTTCTGGTCCCCCCCCCCCCCCTCCTCCTCCGTCTGCCTCAGTCTGACTTTATGAAGAACCCTAATTACACATCCTGGTGTATTTATACTCTGCTGTGACTCAGTGGCACATGTGGCGTGTGTGTGTGTGTGTGTGTGTGTGTGTGTGTGTGTGTGTGTCTGTGTGTGTGTCTGTGTGTGTGTGTCTGTGTGTGTGTGTCTGTGTGTGTGTGTGTTAGTGAAAGTGTGTGTTGCAGACTCTAATCCAGGGATAAAGTTCAGATTCACCTGAACTGAGTTTGTTAAAGTCTGAAGTTTGTGAGCGACGAAAACAACTAGAGACAAAATATTGAACTTTATTAAACAAACATGGATAAACTACATGCAGTAATTCAAAAGAAGCTTTATTGACACAGACAATATAGGCCTATATTTATAAAAGAGCTGATCGTGTTGTTTGTCCCTGTGGGTGTTGCCGTACCTCAGCTGTCCAAGATGGCCGACGTGTTTTTATGGAAAAACCTGCATCCATGAAGTGTTTTTTGTTTTGTTTTGAACTTTTTATTTATTTAATCATTATTTATATACATTTTATTTATATGCATTTATTCATGGAGTTTTAAAGGTGTAGGTGTTAAACAGTTGCATGATGGGAAATGTAGGATTCAGGGTTTTGCAGCTCATATGCCCGTGTGTGTGTGTGTCCTATAACAAGATAAATACTTTATAGATACTTAAATTCAGATATAATTATCATATTAATAATGAAAACAATAATAAACGAGTTTGTAAAACTTATAAAAAGTTTGTTTAAAAGTTTAAATTCATGAATTAAACAGCAAAAAAGTGAAATAAAATAAGAAATGACAGTAAAAAAAAAGAATAAAATCCACTCACTCTTTGCTTTTTCTTTGATTAGTGTTTTAATACACAAATCAAACTTCAAAACCACACTACACGTTACACACACTTATTAATTCAGCCTCAGGTGGAATTAAACCACAACGAGACGCAACAACTGTGAACACAATCCAACAGGAAACGACACAATCAGCTGTAGTTTTCCTGCTGCTGTCGTATCCAGAGGGAACGTCGTCTGAGACTGAGACGCTCCTGTCCAGACTCGTCCTGCTGGAACCGGTCGGACCGGGGGGAGGAGAGAGGAGGAGGAGGAGGAGGAGGAGAGGAAGAAGAGGAGGAGGAGGAGGAGGAGGAGAGAGGAAGAAGAGGAGGAGGAGAGAGGAGGAGGAAGAGGAGGAGGAAGATTTAACCCTCCTGTCATCCTTCTGGGTCAAATTGACCCAATCTGTTCCTTTCCTTCATCCTTCCTTTCTCCATTCCTTCTTTCCTTCCCTCCTTCCCTCCCTCCCTTCGTCCTTCCTTCTTCTTCCTTCCTCTTTTGATCTAATTGACCTGGTCTGTTCCCTCCCTCCATTTTTCTTTCCTTCCTTTTCCCTTCTTCTTTCCCTCTTCTTCCCCTTACTTCTTCCTTCCTTTTTGACCCAATCTGTTACCTCCCTCAATCCATCTTTCCTTCCTTTTCCCTTCCTTCTTTCCTCCCATCTTTCCCTTTGTCCTTCCTTACTTCCTTCCTCCCTTCCTTTAACCCTTCATCCTTCCGTCCTTCCTTCCTTCCTTCCTTCCTTTATCCCTTCCTTCCTTCCTTCCTTCCTTCCTTCCTTCCTTCCTTCCTTCCTTCCTTCCTTCCGTCCTTTATCCCTTCGTCCTTCCTTCCTTCCTTCCTTCCTTCCTTCCTTCCTTCCTTCCTTCCTTCCTTCCTTCCTTCCTTCCTTCCTTTCTTCCTTCCTTCCTTCCTTCCTTCCTTCCTTCCTTCCTTCCTTCCTTCCTTCCTTCCTTCCTTCTATCCCTTCTTTCCTTCCTTCCTTGCCCCAGCAGGACAACAGGAGAGTTAAAAACAGGGAGTGAACTAGTGAACTAGTGAACGACGCAGCAGCAGCAAATGTTTTCTTTTCTCTTTGTTTCTCTCTTTCTCTCTTTTCTGTTTTCTCTCTGTTGTTTGCCTCCCTCCCTCTCACTGGAGGGGGGAGGAGAGGGGAGCGAGGGAGGGAGGGAGGGAGGAGGGCTTTTGTGGAGTTTAACGCCTGGATCACAGCTTTGTGTCACTGTGTGTGTGTTTGTGCTGCTCACACACACACACACACACACACACACACACACACACACACACATGCAGCACACGTGCGGCGGCGGCCACCAGCAGCAGCAGCTTCACTCGGCTGCAGCGCGACAAGAGACGTCTCCATCTGGACTGGAGAGAAGGAAGGAGAAGAAGGAGGGAAGGAGTGAAGGAAGAGTGGAAGGATAACGAGGAAAAAGAAAAAGAAGAAGAGGAGGAAGAAGAGGAAGAGGAGTGAGACGTTTGATGCCCGTTGAGATAAAGAGCGTCGGGAGTTTTGAGCGACGAGAGAGAGATGAGAAGATGAAGGGATCCGTTTGGCGCTAGAGGTGGAAGGAAAAGAGAAAGAGAGAGAGAGGGAGGAGAGAGAGCGAGAGGGGGAGGGAGGAGAGGAGGAGTGTGTGTGTTGTGTGTGTCTGTGTGTGTGTCTGTGTGTGTGTGTCAGGGGCTGGACTCAGTCTGTGTGTAAGCAGCAGCAGCAGCAGCAGCAGCGGAGGGAGCTGAGCTGTCAGTCGTTTTTTTCTCTCTCTCTCTCTCTCTCTCTCTCTCTCTGTGTGTGTGTGTGTGTGTGTGTAGTGAAACCGGACCTACCTCTTGTTACACACACATTACACACACAACACACACACACACACACACTCGCTCGCTCACTCACTCTGTCTGCTGCAGGAGTGTGTGTGAGTGTGTGTGTGCGGAGCGAGGAGCTGCAACGGCCCGGGATGTGGAACTATTGTGGGATTAAATTAAATTAAATTAAAACTTTCCTCCTCCTCCGTTGGCGTTGGCAACGGCGACGGCGACGGCAACCATGGCGATGATGATGATGATGGAGATGGAGACAGGATCCTGAGACTCCACAAGAACCAGAAGCAGAGAAGAGAAGAGAAGAGAAGAGAGAAGAGCTGTGGTTGCCGAGCGGCCCATGTGGGCGCTGAGGGATGCGAGAGATCTGAGGAAACCCGGCGCTCCGATGCCCGCCGCCATGCTCCCGTGTCCCGGACCTGGACCTGGATCGGGATCGGGATCGGGATCGGGATCGGGATCGGGACCGGCCGGGTCAGACTGGAGCTTCCAGAACCCGGTCGGCGTGGACTGCAGCTCCCCGGAGCCGCGCTGCATCTGGGTGGCCGTGCTCCGCGGAACGACCACGACCACGAGCTCCACGCCACCGCCTCCTCATCCTCCTCCTCATTCATCTTCATCATCACCTCCTCTTCCTCCTCCTCCTCTTCCTCCTCCCGGCACCATGCACTCCCATCATCAGCCGCGGGTAAGGAGGCGCCGCCTGTCTGAGCATCACCTGCTGCAGGTACACGACGGATCGGCTCCGTAGATGTTCATCATTTATTATTTATTTCCAGAATTTTAAGGGAAAACGTTCCATGGATTCTTTATGTTCAGTTGATCAATAGTCAAGAATCTAGGGGTGGGAATCTTTTACAGTAGAGTATATATATATTTTTTGGGGGCTTTATTCGATAGTCCACAGTAGAGATAGACAGGAAAGGGGGAGGCAGAGAGAGGGGGAATGGAATGACATGCAGGAAAGGGCTGCCCGATGTGGGATGTGGGAATCTTTTACTATCTCACGATTCGATCCAATTCTGAGTTTTGGAGCTACAATTCAATTCAAAACAACAAAACAACGATCAACGATTTGATTCCTAATGATTTCTGCTTCAGTCCATCGGTGTGCAAAGGATCCTCATGATCTGCTCCAGTCTGCTTTGCAAGACAGAATGACTAAAGTGTCTTTTTCACATTTATTATTAGAGTTTTAAACATTTATCCATGTTAGATGGAATTGTTGAAACTGTTGCATAAAAGAAATATCACATATTGCTTAAGTAACAAAATTACAAGTGCCTCTTTATTTTTTAGAAATAGTGCAGTTAAACAGCTGCCTTTTAAATTCTAAGGAAATGGATTTTCCTTAGAATTTGTTTCATTGTTTTATTTTTTTAAATAGATTTTTGGACATTGAGAATTGCGATTCTTATGTGAATGGATTGTTTGGCACAGCCCTACAATAATCTATTGATCAGTTCTCCTCCACCGGTTGAGTCCAAGCTGCTGCTGCTGCTGCTGCTGGTCGTCGTGCTGCCTTCACTGTTTCTCACTTTGTAGGAAAGTTCAGTTTTTAATTTCTGTAGCTTCTCTGTAAACCGATGGTGCGTTCAGGGGAGGCTGGGGGTTTCTGCTTGTTTCGCTGTTTTGGCTGCTTTTCTTTTAAATCTCTCTGTTCAGATACATAGTGTTGTGTCATATTGTGATGCTGTGTGTGTGTGTGTGTGTGTGTGCACGTGTGTGTGTGTGTGTGTGTGCGTGTGTGTGTGTGTGTCCTCTCTGGGTTTTTCTAATTAGCGGTTGAGGACAGATGAAGGTGGAGGCGGCTCAGTGACACTTTTGGTGTTGAGGTGTTGTGTTGGAGTTGTGTGTTGTTGTTTGTTCTTCACATACACACACGCACATGCATACACACACACACACACACACACGCACGCACACACACACACGCACACAGTCTGTGTCAACTGTCAGTTAGACATGAGGACGGGAGGAGAGGGGGGGTGGTGGTTGGAAACATTATTGAACTGATGCCCTGAATACTGAGGGCATCTGTGTGTGTGTGTGTGTACACAGCTGGGACACACACACACACACACGGATTAATTGGTTCGTCCTGTTCTGTTATTTCTCTCTGCGTCACGTGACCTCCTCCTCTATCTGTGACATCATCGGTCTCATGGTCTGTGTTTGTTATGATGTCGTCGTCGTGATGCGTTCAGGCGCTTCAGGTGTTTATGATAAGTCCATGTGATAAGATCAGACAGATAGAGAGAGGATCAAGTTCATTCATGTGAGACGACCATGCGATGTCATCGTCAGGGCAACCTCCACCTGACTGAGGGTCATGCTGCGTTCGAGACGTCTCGGAACTCGGAAAGTTCACTTGAACGCCACCTCATGTTGGAGAAAAGAAAAAATCTACCCCGACTTCTCTGAGAATGAGTTAATCTGACGTCAAGAACAAGAACCACACCATAAAAAGGATAAAACATCCATTAAAATGCATTTTTTAGAGCCGAAATACGTAAAAATGTTATATGAAATATACAAAATTTATTACGGTTTTAATTTTCATAACGACTACAGAAATTTGCCGTCGATTTTATGGAAACGCGTCGAGGTGTTGATGAACATCACGGTGTGTTCAGGGACAGAATCTCTTCAGTTAATGTGGAATAAAACAAAACACGACTAATAAAATACTTTTAGGATCAAGTATTTCTGAACTTAAAGTAAAAATCTATTAAAAAAATACATGAAAACCTTATGAAATATACAATATTTACGTACAGTTACAGATTTACCTACTGATGCTGTGGAACACAGTAAATTAATGTTGATTCTCTTCGATTTTAAATGATCTGTTTCATTATTTTAAAATGCTTCTTTCTTTTTTTAGTTGTTTTTGTGCCCTTTGTAATATTTTAATGCCTTAGCTACGTAGACAAGCTCCAGACTGCCCCTAAATGGAGCCATTCTGCACCTAAATTTGCATCTACTTGGGCACATGCAACCAGTAACTTTGCAGGGTTTTATTGATTTATTTAGTTGTTTTTTTTACACTGTTGAAATGTGGAAGGGATACCTCAAAGAATCTGTCATCACAGGTGTCTAATGAAAAGGAAATATGAATATTTGCTTTGCAAGTCAATTTATTGTGTGTGCCTCTAAACTTTCTGCTTGTGCCCCTTAAATTTTAAGTTCACTGTGCTCCGAGTAAAATATAAGTTAGTGTGGAGCCCTGGTAGGTGAAGCACTGTGAATGCAGAGTTTGTCCCGGTCGGCCATGTTTTTTGGTTATTCTGGTCGTGGCGCGTTCAAGAGTTTACAAGTGGGAAATCTGAGTTCTGAGTCGTCTCCGAGTCGCAGCATTAAATAAACAGATTGAACCCTCGTCACGTAAACAGACGACATGTCTGAGGAGTCATCCTGTAAAAGTTATTCTGAACATCCAGCTCCTCCTCCTCCTCCTCCTCCTCTTCTTCCTCCTCCTCCTCGTCAGGATCCAACATGGCGGCCGTCAGTCAGACTCGTCTCTGGCAGTTGGACGACAACAACAACACGTTTTACAGCTCGAGTAGAAAACCCAGTTTAACCGACGCTGCGTCATCGTCACACATCGACCTGGTTTAACAGACAGTAATGGGGTCGGACTGGTTTTTGAGCACACACACGCACACTGATACTCACACACACACACACACACGCACACTTTCCTATATTGATATTGACAGAGAGGCGTGTGCAAACACACACACACACACACAGACACACACAGACCTACAGTACATGCGTGGCTCATATGTTGTAATGTGAAGATGTTAGTGTGGAGGCAGCAACTGGAGAGTCAGGATGCATTTAGAGCTGCAGAGGCCGGTGAGTTATCAGGGTGGAGGTGTGTGTGTGTGTGTGTGTGTGTTGGGTCATGGTTGGACTGTTGGCAGCTCAGCTCAGCTCAGCTCAGCTCAGCCCGGCCGGTGGCGGTGGCGGCGGCTGCAGACAGACAGAGCGTGGCGGTGGCGGCGGCGGCGGTCAGGATTAAGGGCTCGTCAGCGTTTGTAACGGCCGTTAAAGCTCCACTTTTCAAACAGGTTGCAGCTCTCAGCTGTTTAAAAGAGCATTATTGTTCTGGGCTGCTGCTGGGGTTTTAGCAGCTCCAACCCCCCCTCACCCCTCCTCACCCCCCCCCCAACCGCCGCTGCATTCCTCCCTCCTGCTGCTGCTGCTGCTGCTGCTGCTGCTGGATGCACAGGACAGGAGTGTGTGTGTGTGTGTGTGTGTGTGTGTGTGTGTGTTGCTGCTGCAGGACAATATCATCATGTCCCAGGAAAATCCTCTTACACTGAGAAAATCCATTTTCACTGGATTTGGTGACCGATCGACACCGACACTGTTTGTTTGTTTTTACTATTAACTCGTCACCAGAGTTTCAGTTGTCAACGCCACGATGAACATCCAACAACAGATAAATTCGCCACGTTATTAAAAAAAAAAGTTAAAAAGAAGTTAAACTCACTCGCCCATAAAAGACGTGCTAACCCACTTGCCAAGTGGTCATTGGCCTCTTGGCAAAACGGTTAGCATCGTCGAGACCCGGTTCGAAACCCACTCAGGGCAGGCCAGAACAACATTGGTCATATATGCAGTGGGCAACAATACCCACAATGCACTGCAAAAATTGAGTGAACAAGCGATGTACACTACTTTCTACTCCCGTATCCCACAATGCAATGTGGTCGTGTTTTGCCAGAGAAGAAGAGCAAGATAATTAGCATGTTAGCTACGATTTCTTTAGGTTATTCACCAGTTGACATTGCAAATCAACAAATAGCTCTTTAAACTCCTCAGATGTATTTGCCTTTGCTCCGTTTGCCTCGCCTGAGGAGCAGGAGTTGGGCGAGCAGCATCAGAACAACAACAGGCAGCATTAAATCAATCTAATAAAGAAACCGTTACTAGTCAGTAGCCTAGCTTACGAGCTAAGCTAATAGCCACAGTTCACACACGAGCCGTTACGGCTGACGGTCGGGACACACAACAGTAGTTGACCAAACCAAACTTCCGATATTTCAACAGTTTATTGTCCGAGAAACACAACCAGGGAGAATCACATCATCAAATGTTCCCGCAAGTGTCCGGGTTTTCTTATTTTATTTTCATGTGTCCGGTTTGTTTACGTCACAGCAACACCTGGTGCATCTGCTGACGCAACCACGTTCAGAAAATTACCGTGTGGTGTCCGAATTCTCCTCCCGTCGTTCCCTACATCGTGTAGGATGTAGGCGATAGGGAGTGAGTGAAGGAGTGGATGATTTCAAACACAGCTAATGTTTAATTTATCAGCTAGAGTGTCGTGTTTCCATGACGACTGACCGATCCGACGCAGCCCAGCGAGGGCAATAAGTTGTATACCAAAAAAAAGAATAGATATCGATGTGTTTTTTGTGTGTTGGTACTGTATGTATCTGTTGTCATGACAACCTCAGCGTTTACAGTTTCTACGGCTCTTCACCACGGCTTCAGTCAGTTGTTTAATCTCCTCTCTGTTTGTTTGTTTGTAGTTGACGTGTAAATCGGCTTCTGTGGAAATCTAACTGGTCATGACACACAACCACAGGGCCGAGTGTGTGTGTGTGTGTCTGTGTGTGTGTGTGTGTGTGTGTGTGTGTGTGTGTGTGTGTGTGTTATCAGTGTTTGTTGTTGTCATCAGCTCCAACAGACAAACTGCTGCTCCACATTTTATGCACCAAGACTCTGAAGAAACAGGAAATACCAAATCTCTTCTTCATCTTCTTTTGCCCTCGCCTGAAAAAGACAAGAGCGATCCCCCCCCCCCACATCCACACCACCCCTCACACTGCAAAAACTCTAAATCTTACCAAGAATATTCGTCTTATTTTTTAGTCAAAATGTCATTTCTAGTCAAAACAAATCTCATTCTACTTAAAATAAGACTCATCACATAAAAAGTAGCTTGTTTTTAAGACACTTTTCACTTCTTTCAAGCATATTTTCACTTGAAAGAAGTAGAAAAATCTGATAGTGGAGCAAGTTGAAGAAGATTTTTCTACTTCTTTCAAGTGAAAATTTGTTTGAAACAAGTGAAAATGATCTAAAAACAAGTTAATTTATCTTATTTTAAGTGGAAAGAGATGCGTTCTGACTAGAAATGAGACATTTTGACAAGAAATAAGACAAATATTCTTGGAAAGATTTTGATTTTTTGCAGTGCATCCTCACCCCTCACCCCTGTCGCCGCCCCCCCCCACTGCTGTGTCGAGTTTAGACCCAAAACCACAGGAGGATTTTTCCTGGTTGTTACAGTGAAGGTCCGACTCTCGTCTCGGTCTCGTCAGCAGCTTTGATCTTTGTAGTTTGTAGTTTGTAGTTTGTAGTTTTTAGACGGTGAAGCAGCAGCAAAGTGACACGTACCAGAGTGGGGGGGTCGAATCTGGACTCACAACCTGAGCCGAACTGAACCGGTCTGAGTGTGTGTGTGTGTGTGTGTGTGTGTGTGTGTGTGTGTTTGGGGTAATCACAGGGTTTGGGTTTTTTTTCCCGGCGCTGGGAGGAACCATGTGGTCGAAACCGGCGTGCTGGAGCCTGTCTCTCTCTCTCTCCTCCTTCCCCCTTCTCCCCCCTCCTCCTCCTCCTCCTCCTCCTCCTCTTCCTCCCTCCTTCTCCTTCTCCTCCTCCTCCTCCTCCTCCTCCTCCTCTTCCTCCCTCCTCCTCCTCCCCTTTCTCCCTCCTCCTCCTCTGCCAGTTACAGTGTGTGTTTCAACTTGTCGCAGCCAAACCGCTCCCTCTCAGGAATTCACCCCGTCTCTTCCTCCGTTCACCCTCCTGCTCTTTCATTTCCTCTTCTCTCTTTCTCTTTCTCTCTCTCTTTCTCTTCTTGCTTTTGCTCTTTTTCTTTCTCCTTTATCATTTAAATCCAACAACACCCCCCAAACACTCCTCTCCTTCCTTCACCTCCTTCCTCCTCTTCATCACAGGGCTCCATCATGTAGATTGATGATGGATCTGTGAAATATAAACTTCATATCTTATACATTTATATGAACCTCAGACTATGAACTCTAGACCAAAAAACACCAAAAAAAAAGTTTTTTTTAAATGTCCAAAGTTATTTTTGGTTGTGTTTTTACTTGGATGGAAAAAGATAAAAGTAGAAAAGGAGGGAAAAAAGGGATTTCCACTGCAGAGAGGAGGAGGAGGAGGAGGAGGAGCCTCACCACCACGCTGACCCACTTCCTGTCTCTGGTTCGCCACTTCCTCTTGTGTGTGTGGCCACGCACAGGCCTGCACGGTCAAATGTGTGTGTGTGTGTGTGTGTGTGTGTGTGTGTGAGAGAGAGAGTCATGTGTGTGATTATTGAGTATTGATACACCCCTATCAATAATCTTTGGAACTGAAATCCTCCTCCACTGCTTTGTAGTTTTGTTTTCGTTGTCATCAGAAAACAGAGAATAAAGTCAAACAAGTGTCACTGAGTATAAAATCTAAATAATAAAGACGTGACAGAAGTGAGAGTGCAACAATAAGTTTGAACAGATTTTGATTTGATTTTGTCAGGGAGGAAATTAATTTTAAACGTGTGAATGTGGAACCTGTTGAGTAGAATCAACAGATGGATTGAAACCTTTATCAGGGGTGCAAACTTGTCACCTTTCGGCGAAATTCGCCGTTTTGGATCCCAAATTGGTCATTTGTGTGATTCGTGTAAATCCGCAATAAAAAAAAATTTGAGAGGGGGGGGGGGGGTCCGGCGAGGCGAGGCAAGCCCAGCCGAGCCGAGCCAATGCACCTGTCTCTTTAAGGGCGCATGCACCTTATCTGGATGACAACGAGTGGTGGCAGCGCTCCTCTTCTGTCCAGCAATACACACCTGAAGCTTCACACGCGACTTTTTGAGCATGGCGAGTCGGAGCTAGAAGATGCGCCAGCAGCGTTGTATAGGTGCTGTATGGGACCGCGTGTGTGTGATGATCGCGATCGCGGCCAATTAGCGATTAGCGCGTTTAGCTTTTATTAGCGCTGCAGCGACCTGAGCAGCAGCAGCAGCAGCAGGAGGATGAGGTTGACTTACAGTGGCAGGACACCTGCCTCTGTTTCACTTTATGTTGCTGGTAAATAATGTGGTTGTAAAAGTAGTAGGCTAAATTATTTTGTATGCACTAATTAAAGGGGCAGAGCTTTAAGAGACATTTTAGCTTTTATATTTTATAAGATATATTTTTTGTAAGAACCACAATTAATAAATATAGTATTTCAGTGAATATCTAATTGTTCTTAGCATTTGTTAGATAACTTTATTTGCCCAATAAATTAAAACATGTTGGAACTATGAATGTCTCCTCCCTTGCCGCCAGAATCTCACTACTTTTAACCTCAGACTGTCACAATGATGAATCAGATGTCAGACTGCCTCATTCTTTAAGTTTTAACCTGAATATACAAGAAATGATTGATTTTCCCAACGATCAAAGTATACGAAACCGAACCGAAAACCATGACCACAAAACCGTGAACCGAACCATTTGCTTGAACATCTTTTAAATATATATTGCCGCTTAATATGTTTTATGTAACCTATGGCATTTTTAAGCTTCATGTGTGTTATTGGACAGAAAGAGCAGCGCTGCCTCGGAGCATAGCCTACGTACAGAAAACACATTTACATCAATAAATAAATGTTTCACAATGAACCTATCAGTCTGTATTAAATTTTATTTAGTTTGAAGGCAAGGTTTGCAAGGTTCATCTGATGGACATCAAGGGACAGATTCTCCAAGTTTTGCACAGCTTTTGCTCATGCTAAACCTGCATAGGCTGAAGACCCCCTTCACATATTTCAAAACCAAACACAGAGAGACAGATTGTGCAGGTTTAACAGGAGCAAAAGCTGTGCAAACCTGAGTAAATCTGGACCCTAGTCTCATGCTAAAATTGACTGTAAATTCACCTTTAAAGTTGGTTTTTTTTTTTTATTTCCCCGGGGGAGCATGCCCCCGGACCCCCCTAGGGGGTCGGTATCTTGTCACCTTTTTTACCCCTGATGAGTTTGCACCCCTGTTTATTTAAACCTTCATTTATCACCGTGGGGAGATTCAGGCGTCCAAAGCAGCAGCGGTTACAAGGAGAGAGAGAAGAGAAAGAGAGAAGATGGTCATTTTGTTAGATAATTGGTTAAAAGAAGGCAATTAGTTAATAAAGTTAATAAATAAGTGAATGAATAAATAAAAGTACAGCACGAGAGAGACAGAAACAGATACTTCTAAAAGTATTAAAGTGCCAAGTCAAAGTTAAAAAGGAAAAATTAATCACAGAAATGTAAAAGCTCTGTAGGTTTAAGAGCCGTTACAACATGAAGAGTGAGTGTTTTCCTGCAGCCGTGCAATGCATTGTGGGACAGCAGCGTTCAGCGTGGCGTTATATAATCTGTTTGTGTGGTGTGTGAAACTGAAACTCGCTGCAATGCATCATGGGAGCTGGATGCTGAGTGATTGATTGATTGATTAGACGATTAAAGAGCGGAGACGTCTTGTAGATTTATGACCCCCCCCCCCCTCCTCCTGTTTGGTCAGGTGACGGTGCCGTTTGACTGACAGATGTGTGTTGCCGTGGCAGCAGGAGGGTGACAGTTCTCTCGTGTGTGTGTCAGCTGAGCTCGCAGCGTCTGTTGTTGACTCAGCAGCAGGAATGAGATGTTTACAGAGCGGCTGGAGACCGAACCCCCCCTCTACCCCCCCTCTAACCCCTCTAGTGTCACAACCTGAACGACTCTGCAGCTGAATATGGGAAAATAATAGATTTAGAGTTTGAGCATTTACAGTGGAAACAGTTTTGCACAGCAGTTGACAGAGAGAACGACTTCTTCTTACTTGCAATATTTGTTGTCGTTAAAAGGAAAGTAAAATACTGCAAGTAAGAAAGTGTGCAGGAGAATTTGAAATGATTAAATTAAGATTTATTTGTCATTGTGCATTTATTTTTATCTTTTAGTATAGCTTTTATTTGTTTTACCTTATCTTATTGTTACCCGATGTTGATGATTTAAGCTGTTTTTATCTATATTGCTGCTAGCACTTGACTCTATGTATGTTGTGCAGCACTTTGGGCAACTAAGGTTGTTTTTAAATTTTAAATTTTGAGTTAATTACAATGAAACACTGTTGGAGAAAAACCTCAGACAGACAGAAAAGAAAAAGAAAAGCAAAACTAATCGCTCACTGAATGTACAGAAATAGTTTAAAGTGCTTAGACCACTATACAATACAAAGTATATACACACAATAGTAAAGGATGAAGTAAAAATAAAATGCAGATGGAATCTCGGGTCATGTATATATTTTTCCTCCCTATTTATTTATTTTATTTGTTTAATTGTGTTTTTATTTGTATTTGAATGAATCTACGTTACCACTTGTTAATGGGTCCATTTTAGATAAATATATCGTTTTGTCTTTATAATTATTTTGTTGTCATTATTTAGTGGTCGGCTCATCCAGCATTTCCTAGTTTCATTTTCCCGGATGCTGCCCGGCGGGTCATGGGAATAACGCTGCCGGATCGCTAGTTGGCATCGTTTGTGGTCGGAACTACGACGGTTTAATGAAAACATTCTTGGTAAATGTTTTCGCTTTCATCCGTCTTGCACCGGTCCAAGAATTTCACCGTGTGCGCAAAGGCTCATGGGAAATGTAGTGAGAAAACACTTTGCTTTCCAAAACTCCTAGTTGTCCCTTTAACTGTGTCCTTAACTTTTTAACTGAATGATGATGAAAATTCCTGGATTATGAATTACTGCAGAGTTAAAAACACAAACCTGCACATCTGGATGTACAGTTTCACATATTTCACACCTGGAAACACACACACAGTGACCTTTAACATCATCTCCTCAGTTTCATTCATGTGCCCTGAAATGCACTTTGCTCAATAAAGAGCAAAATGAGTTTTTAAAGGCTTTAAAAAAAATTCTTGGTTTGAATTCTATAAAAGTGGGTCGCGACTTAATGACCATGGGAAAATGTGGATCCCAGAGTGAGACTAGTTGAGAACCCCTGCTCTAACGTCTCTCTCTGTCTCTCTCTGTCTCTCTGTCTCTCTCTCTCTGTCTCTGCAGGCTAAGGGGCGGAGGGATGGTCTCTCCTCGGCCGGTGACAACCCTCGGCCGCCGATGGCGACGCGGCCGGGCCGGGAGGGGGGCGGCGGCGGCGGCTGGAAGGGCCCGCGCACGCTGCTGCTCCGCAAGAACTCCCAGGGCTTCGGCTTCACGCTGCGCCACTTCATCGTCTACCCCCCAGAGTCGGCGCTGCACACCAACCTCAAGGTGAGAGTCACAGAGTCACAGAGTCACAGAGTCGACAGGAATAAAACGCTGCTGTGGGGGTGGTTTTTATTTCTACGGTTCCTAAAATACGACGCCTGAACGCCACTGAAACAAAAGTTCCAAGTGCATTTTGTCCAACCATTAAACTCCTCACTAAAACCTTTACAACATCCGTCTGCTCTGTGATATTCTCATCTACTTCGGTGCAGTCGTAGTGGAGGAGCTTCTTTCAAGATTCAGCATTTCTTTATTTGTCACATACACAAGTCACAGAGGAACATGCAGTGGTGAAGTGTTTCTCCTCGACTGGCCATAGAAGTAAAAATAAGAGAAATATCTACAGCTGCATCTCATTAAATTAGAATATCATGGAAAAGTCCATTCAGGTCAAACAGCCTCAACCAAGTATAGAGTCCATAGATGGACAAGCTTTTCAGAAGGACAACATTACAGTATTAAAAATGCTTTTTTAATATTGGTCACATTTTTTTTAGATGGTAAAGTTTAAGTCTTTATTAAATGTGAAGCCATAATCATTAGAATTAAAAGACATTAAATGAATACAGACATTAAATGTTTCATTCTGTGTGTAATAATGGATCTATATAATGTGTTAGTTTCACTTTTTGAATTGAATTACTGACATTAATAAACTTTTCTATGGTATTCTAATTTATTGAGATGCACCTGTAAATAAGATAAACTGAAACTGGAGTTTTACTCTCTGAGGTCTGGACTTTCTGCTGAGACCGAGACGATGCAGATTGACCTGATGATTGTGGAGTTATTGTTGGTTTATTTTGGGGTTAGGGTGAGAAATCAATCCATGGAGCGGTGGATAAGGTTATTTATCATCTACCATGTTACCATGTGTATATCTGTGTAGTCTTATCTGTCATCAACAAGAGGTTACGGGTTACGGGTTAGCGCGTTAGGTTTGTGTGGCGGTGTCGCCATGGAGACGAGAGCTGGGACACCGGGTCGGAGGCTCTGGTCTTACAAGGTTGGTTTTCAGCCAAGAGACGCTCCATTCTCCCTGGAACTAGTTACAAGTCATTGGTTTAAGTGGTTCTCAAAGTAGAGAGGTTCAAGGGAGTCCCCAACTTTTTCTTGAAATATTACCTTTTTTTTTTCTAGAATTTTATTTATTTTATTTTTTTGCTGATTTTTTTTTACCACTATAATTATTATTTTTACTTTTTTTTTTTTTTAAAGAAATTTAACCACTTTTTCTAAATTTTTCTTTAAACTTTTTTTTGAGAAATTTTACCAGTTTCTTCTATAGCTTTTTTTTTTTTAACTTTTGAGAAATTTTACCACTTTTTTTAGAATTGTTTTTGAAAAATGTTACCACTTTTTTGGGGGACATATTTTATTTATTTATTTTTTTTTTAAGTAATTTTAACACTTTTTTCTATAATTTCTTTTAAAAACTTTTTTATTTTTTGAGAATTTTGATCACTTTTTTGTAAAAATAAAAACAAAAAAAATTGACAATTGACAAAAAATAGTTGTCACTACAGATCATAGAGGTGAAGTTCAGGCTGGTTCTGGATCTTCAGCCTCTCTGGTTGTTTAGCTCTTGGAGGTGCGAGGGTGTGGGGGGTGGAGGCCGGGGGGGGGCAAACGGCTCCAGATGTGGACTGGAGGCTGGGGGGGCGGAGCCAGCTGGAACAAGGCCTCTATTATCAGTGGAGCGCGGCACCGAGCAGCAGCAGCTGCAGACAGCAGCTCCGTTGTCTGGGCCGGTACCGCTGTACCAGGCCGACGGGACAATAGGCCCACTGCTCGGCCTCTGGCCCCGGCTCTGTCCTCGGCTCTGTCCTCGGCTCCTCTTCCTTTGGGGCGGGGGGTGGGGTGGGGGGTCACATGGTGCGTTTGGACAATTGCTGCCACAGAGCAGCTCGTTCTTACATGAAATTACCCTCATAGTGTCCAATTATCAGAGGCCCAGTGGGTGCGTGACCCAGTTGGGAACTAATTACACGGTGTCTGCAGGTCCAGAACGAAAACAAAGATCCAAACTCTTCTCGGTCACAAAACAGCTGGAAGATCTGCGTCTCCACCGGTTATAGATAAATGAATTTATGAAGCGTTTATTATTTCCCCCCAATGCACTGACTGTACATCCTGAGGGTTCAGAGGTCAAAGGTCAGATCTCTGTGGGCTTCTCCTGGACCTGGTGGATGATGGAGGGAGGAGCAGGGCCCCGTGACGGAAACTAAACTAAAAATCTATTTGTAACGTGGAATATTGCAGAATTTGACATTATCTGAGTGAAGCACTGTTTTCGTGTGGAAGAGCAACGTACTGTATGTCTGGGTGGCACAAACTGTTACCTCAATACATTTCAAGTAATAACTTTTTTTTTCACAATTTGTTTGTTGATTTTCCATTTTAATGAACATACCTTCATAAACATAACAAAATAACACTCAAAAACAGAAACAGAAACCCTTCTAACCCCCCTCCTCCCACCGTGATAAGATCAATTTATAGTAATTTCTATTTGATTTCTGTACATTTTAGTCATTAACATTAAAAACACACTGTTTTTGGTTGTAAAATAAGAGTAAAGGGTAAAAAAAAATGAATTCCCAAAAGTTAAAACAGCAAAAATAGAATTTGGGGAAAAAATAAAAGGGATTTTATAGAGCCCTAGATAAGGAAGAAGGAAGAAGAAGAGAGACGATGCACATGTCTGCAGAAACCAGAAACCTGCAGGAAGTTGGATGTCGGTGTGTTTGAGTGTTTGTCATCCTGCAGCTGATAAAACTCTCTTTAAGAGTTAAAGCCAGAGACAAGTATTTGATTGACTGATTATTCCACAAATGAAGAACTTTCTCCCCAACTACTGGATAATTTGATGAAATTTGAAGTTTGAATTTGACTTAATGTACTGTAGATTTACTAGATTTACAGCCAGAGACAGAGTCAGAGCAGGTCTGGCTGTTATTGAAGAAACAAAAAATATCACAGAAAACAACACAAACATCCCATTTTCAGATCAATCCACTCATCATCTGGATCTGGTCATCTAGAAAAGTTTATATCTGGGTCATCTGGATCCAATTCAACTTTGCTTTGAACAACTCGGATAAAAGTAAAGATGGATCACGTGATCCTGGATGGAAAAAAAACAATAGGATTTCAAAATCTGATTAAGTTTGATCCAGATTTCACCTTTTGAACATCTGGGCCCAGCTGATCCCAACATGGCTGATTCAAGAGGAGGGGCTTAGCTGGCTGTCACTCAGACAGTCTTTAATAAAACGTAAACACACCAGGATGTACACTGCAAAAACATCTCAAAAAAATCTTACCAAAAATATTTGTCTTATTTCTAGTCAAAAATGTCATTTCTAGTCAAAACAAATCTCATTGTACTTAAAAATAAGACTCATCACATTAAAAAGTAGCTTGTTTTTAGACACTTTTTCCTTCTTTCAAGCATATTTTCACTTGAAATAATCTGATAGTGGAGCAAGTTTTTCCTTCTTATTACAAGCACAAAAAACCTGCTTTCACTGGCAGATTTTTCTACTTATTTCAAGTGAAAATTTGTTTGAAACAAGTGAAAATGATCTAAAAACAAGTTGATTTTTAGGTGATGAGTCTTATTTTGAGTGGAAAGAGATTCATTTTGACCAGAATTGAGACATTTTGACAAGAAATAAGACATATTCTTGGAAAGATTTTGAGTTTTTGCAGTGTAAACATGTTTATTTCTGCTTGGAGTCTACGGAGACTCACTCTAGTGGTCGATAGAGGAACTGCAGCCGTCTCCTCCTCCTCCTCCTCCTCCTCCTCCTCCGTCCCAGATGTGGTCTGACTCTGGTGGTCTCGGTGGGCCGGCTGTGGAGCAGGTCGGAGCTCCTCTCTGGGGTCGGCTGCTCTCCTTTCTCTGCCTCTAAACCCCCCCCCATTGTCTGCAGAGCCTGGAATGAGCTGAACTCAGCGCAGCGTAAAGCCAGGCGGCCGTCAGCCCTCCCCGAGCCCCCCGAGCACCCCAAGCCCCAAACTGTCCACTCAGCTCACTACGCCCGTGTGTGTGTGTGTGTGTGTGTGTGTGTGTGTGTGTGTCAGCTGCATCTCTAAAATCTCACCACCTCCATCCTCCTCCTCCTCCTCTTCCTCCTCCTCCTCCTCCTCCCTCACCTGACGCACCTGCAGACGGTTTCACCTGAGCGTCGACTCGCAGCCTCGTAAAAAATAAATATATATATAATTGTCTCCAGAGGTCGTCGGACGAGTCTCTGACATTTACGACACAAAGCGACTGACAGCTGTGATGTCGTTGTTACACAGTCGAGGCGTCGCCATCAACAGAAACGATTTTATATAAACGACCTGATGTGTCGATCACGCGGTCAGACTGAACTCTGGCTCAAAAGTTCAACTCATCTTGCATTTAAATTAGATTTAGTTGTTGTTGTTTTTTATAAGAAACTCGACAGTTCTGTGATCATTCATCTGCAGCTGTGAGTGTTTTAGGACCAGGTGTCAAATAAAACCTCAGAAATATGAGGAAGAGAAGTCTCAGTTATCTCCACATGTCGTCCTTTACACACAATAATACATTAATCAATTAATGTATGTGTGTGTGTGCACCATGCGCCAGTTCACTTAATACAATACAATACAATACAATACAATACATATTTATTTATATAGCACATTTAAAAATACAACCCAAGCTGTCCAAAGTGCTGTACAGTAAAACAAAAACACAAGCAAAACTAGTAACAATAAAACTAAATGGGATACAGGTAATGTATAGTAAAACATGCAATAAAACAATAAAACAAAAGTGAAAACATAAAAACTAACAAAAAATCTAAAAGCCTTTAATCAGTTTCCTGCCTTAAATATTCATTTATATGTTTCACTGTGTATTTAGTTGTTGGAAAACTCCAGTGAAAGTGAAATGAATTATTAATTGATCATTAGTTCATTGTTTCATCCGCCCATACATTCATCTATCACCTGTTTTAGGTCATTATAAATCTCTCTCTGACAGAAAATGAGGAATAAATGCAAAAAAAACAACAACACATGCACATTGTGAATAATTCTCTCTTATCTATGTCTGTTTTGTGGATGTTGTGAAATTTGACTGTTTATGTGTCTGCCACCACCTTGATTTTTAACATTTTCTGCCTCAGTTTCATTTCTGTTCTGGTTGTTTTATAATAAATCTAAATGAATAACTATATAAAAATGTGGATGTGTGTGTTTGTGTCTCTGCAGGACGAGGAGAACGGGAATGGGAAAGGTGAGTGTGTGTCTCTCTCTCTCTCTCTCTGTGATGTAATGAACTGGTGTTTCCTGTTCCTCCTCCTCCTCCTGCTGCCGTCGACGCCGCAGCTTCGTCACGCCCCCTACAGGACGACACGCAGCACTGCAGCGACAACAACCACACCACCATGATGTGACACCAATAACACACAATAAATGTTAAAAATATTGCTGAATAATTGTTTTTTTGTTGTTGTTTTTGTTAAATCTGATTGTTGTTTTTCTTTTCTCTCTGTGGTTCAGGTTTCCAGAAAAGTCGCTTGGAGCCGATGGACACCATATTTGTGAAGAATGTGAGAGAGAAAGGTCCGGCCCACCAGGCAGGGCTGTGCACAGGTAAAGTCTCAGCATTTTTTACCTCCTTAAAATTTGCATTGTAAATCTGTTTTGGGGTCATGTGATCTCTCGCTCTCTGTCTCTGTCTGTGATTTAAAGGGATAGTTCACCCAAAATTGAAATTTCAACTCATTATCTCCTCACCCTCATGTGGACTAAGAGCTGGGAGAAGTTTCAGAGTCCTCTGTGGCTTCTCTGAGTTACAGGGGGTCTCGGCGTAGCAGTGCATGTCCATATAACGGTTGCAAATGGATACCAACTGTCTTCGTAACAAAAAGACACACCAAAAAACATCCAAATACCTCCATGCTGCTCGTATGTAATGTCCGTCTTGTATTGAAGCCCCGAAATGCGAAATTGTCCCGGAAAAAATTAAATTAGTCTATATTTCAAGCTTGTTTTGTAGCGGAAGCTTCTCGAAGCTCCTCTTCCCGGTTTGTCAAATTTGGACGAACCAGGAAGAGGAGCTTCTGCTACAAAACAAGCTTGAAATATAGACTTATTTAATTTTTTTCGGGGCAATTTCGCATTTCGGGGCTTCAATAGCTGGTATCCATTTGCAACCGTTATATGAACATGCATTGCTATGCCGAGACCCCCTGTAACTCAGAGAAGCCACGGAGGACTCTGAAACTTCTCCCAGCTCTTAGTCCACATGAGGGGGAGGAGATAATGAGTGAAATTTCAATTTTAGGTGAACCATCCCTTTAATGCACAACTCAAATTCACGAGCTGTATTTGAATGCGACAGTCAGAGAGGCTGTTTTGAGTCCACTCCCAGAGGCTCAGAGTAGACAAACCAAACCTGTAACTCTTGAGTCTGAGTGCGGTTAAATGTCACATCCACTAAGTCACATACCAGCATGAACACACACACACACACACACACACACACACACACACACACACACACACACACACACACACACACACACACACACACACACTGTCTCAGGGCTTCTGTATGTGTTTCAGCTTGTATGAAGTCACTCAGCACATACTTATCTAATCCCTTTTTTTTCCTGGGGCTATGCTCATGTTTTATTACGTCGTCTAAGAATATTCAAATCCAATAATCAAGATTCAAAACTTTCTCCAGAGTCTCAGACAGAAAGGAAAGATTGTTTCTCATCAGTGAGTCAAACAAAAGCAAAAGCAAAGGTAGAAATAAACACAATCAGTTAAAACCAGATCATTTGGAGACGCTGGCGCTCGGTTATGAGAAAACCAACGGTAATTAAATTAGTTTTGTGTTTGTTTACTGAGGCGTTGTGTTGTGTTCACCACACCCAAGACTGAAGCAGATGAGAAGCGTCATGTTCCCGAGTCTCTGCTGTCACACCTAAAGCAAAGGACCGGTCACAATAAAGCGAGGGACCAGTCAGGGGACACAATAAAGCGAGGGACCAGTCACTATAAAGCGAGGGACCAGTCACAATAAAGCGAGGGACCAGTCAGGGGACACAATAAAGCGAGGGACCAGTCACTATAAAGCGAGGGACCAGTCAGGGGACACAATAAAGCGAGGGACCAGTCACTATAAAGCGAGGGACCAGTCAGGGGACACAATAAAGCGAGGGACCGGTCACATTAAAGCGAGGGACCAGTCACTATAAAGCGAGGGACCAGTCACAATAAAGCGAGGGACCAGTTACTATAAAGCGAGGGACCAGTCAGGGGACACAATAAAGCGAGGGACCGGTCACATTAAAGTGAGGGACCAGTCAGGGGACACAATAAAGCGAGGGACCGGTCACAATAAAGCGAGGGACCGGTCACAATAAAGCGAGGGACCAGTCAAGGGACACAATAAAGCGAGGGACCGGTCACAATAAAGCGAGGGACCAGTCAGGGGACACAATAAAGCGAGGGACCGGTCACATTAAAGTGAGGGACCAGTCAGGGGACACAATAAAGCGAGGGACCGAGGGACCCGTCACGCTTAAGTGAAGGACCAGTCACTATAAAGTGACGGACCGGTCACAATAAAGCGAGGGACAAGTCACAATAAAGCGAGGGACCGGTCACATTAAAGTGAGGGACCAGTCAGGGGACACAATAAAGCGAGGGACCGGCGAGGGACCGTCACATTAAAGTGAGGGACCAGTCACACAATAAAGCGAGGGACCGGTCACAATAAAGCGAGGGACCAGTCAAGGGACACAATAAAGCGAGGGACCGGTCACAATAAAGTGAGGGACCAGTCAGGGGTCACAATAAAGCGAGGGACCGAGGGACCCGTCACGCTTAAGTGAAGGACCAGTCACTATAAAGTGACGGACCGGTCACAATAAAGCGAGGGACCAGTCACAATAAAGCGAGGGACCGGTCACATTAAAGTGAGGGACCAGTCAGGGGACACAATAAAGCGAGGGACCGGTCACAATAAAGCGAGGGACCGGTCACATTAAAGTGAGGGACCAGTCAGGGGACACAATAAAGCGAGGGACCGGTCACATTAAAGTGAGGGACCAGTCAGGGGACACAATAAAGCGAGGGACCGGTCACAATAAAGCGAGGGACCAGTCAGGGGACACAATAAAGCGAGGGACCGGTCACATTAAAGTGAGGGACCAGTCAGGGGACACAATAAAGCGAGGGACCGAGGGACGTTTAAGTGAAGGACCGGTCACAATAAAGCGAGGGACCGGTCTGGGGCCTTTAGTTCTTCTTCTTCTTGACTATAGAAGTTGTGCGACAGCTTCCTGTTAGTGGGTTTGACAATAAGCTGAGTTTGTTTGGTTCATTAAACGTCAATATCACATGATTCACATGTTTTTGATTGTGTGTGCAGGGGACCGGCTAGTGAAGGTGAACGGAGAGAGCGTTCTGGGGAAGACGTACTCACAGGTGATCGCCCTCATCCAGAACAGGTAGGACGGCGTCTGTCAGCGCTGAACCGACACACACACACACACACACACACACACATACACTGTGGTGCTGAAACTGAAAAAAAACTGATTGATATAAATAAAACTAAAAAGAATAAAACAAAGACTTGATAACTTGTTTCCTATTTATAAATAATGTGATGTAGTCCCACACAAGTCAATCGATCAATCGATCATCCATCAATCAATCAATCAATCAATCAATCAATCAATCAATCAATCAATCAATCAATCAATCAATCAATCAATCAATCAATCAATCGGTCGATGGTGATTGATCTGTGACTTTATGGGGTTGATAGCTATTGATATCAGGGAGCTGATTGTTCTCATGTTTTACATTAACACACATTTTTAACAATATGGTTCAAACACTTGAGACAGAACATTTTTAATAAACCAATAACTTTGATTATTGATTATTGACCATGTCCTTATTTGTTCCCTATCGTTGTGTGTGCAGTGAGAGTGTGTTGGAGCTCTCCATCATGCCAAAAGACGAAGACGTGCTTCAGTTGGTAAGTGTGAGTATGGGATTATATCTCCTTCTTTTCTTCTTCTTCTTCTCCTCTTCTTCTTCCATGCACTTTATCCTGCGCACACACACACACACACACACACACACACACACTGGCCTGTGAGTCTGTGAGTGTGTGTGTGTTATTTTCGGACACTGGACCGGAGTTCACCTCCGTCATCACCGTCCAGGAATGTGGAGTTTTGACTCAGAGACTCTTGTGTTTACATCATAACAACACACACACACACACACACACACTCATGAGCAGCTGCTGCAGCGCACGTTAAGAAGAAGAAGCAGAAATATTGAAGCAACATCACAGGAGAGGGAGTGCTGTTACTGTTTATCAGCACGGTGTGATTGGGTTGTAGATAATCTCACTGTGCTGATACAACAGCACTCCCTCTCCTTATACAACAGAGCTACGAGGCATTTTATTAGTTAACAGTGATAAGCTACAAGAGATTATGATTTGTTTGTTTATTTAATCATTTATTTGGCTCCGCCAACACAAATAGTTCTGCAACTGGAAGGGAGACAAGGCTGTTGCCAGGCAACGCATAAACATTTCATACTAGCTTGCTACTAGCTACAAGCTTTTCCACCGAGCTGCTTCTGGTTCTGGTTCTGAGCCCGTGTCTGATTAGCACCGGAGCAACAGGACCAGCGTGAAGACATACAGAGACGTTATCAATACCGTATTACATTTGTTTATCTGCTATGTAATCAATATAAACACAGCTGAAGCTAAGTAGCCTAGCTGAGCTAGAATTATCTCCAATTAGACGGACCAGGTCAGGTCCAGGTTTTAATGTTCAGGTCCGTTTATAACTGTATCAGCAGCTGAACAGCGGAGTGATAAGTGCTGTTATACTGAATATCAGCACTTATGGATTGTCTCTTGTCCAATCAAATAACTGACTTCTGACTGGTCAGAACTAACTGTTGTATAATAAAAAATAAAAAAAACACCTCCTCCTCCTCTGTGCTGGTTGTTCCCTCCAACACATTTCTGGCGCTCCACAGCCGCTCGTTCACATGATCAGACACGCATCATCATCATCTTCATCATCATCATCACCTGAGCTCCGCCCACTCACCTGGAGCGACATGTCAACAACACACCAGCTCCAGGTGGCTCCGCCCCCTCCTCCTATACACACACATACACATACACACATGCACACACACACATACACATAGGCCTATATGCAAAGAAATCCCAGTGCAGCTGCCGACTCTGGGATCCCCTCACTCCTCCTCCTCTTCCTCCTCCTCTTTCTGCTTCGACTGTATCTGCCGCATTCCTGGCATGACGTCACCAGAGCTGCGCCTCCTTCCACACACTCCCACAGGGTGGAGTGAGGCAGAGAATGAGAGAAAGAGAGAGAGAGAGAGGGAGTGTGTGAGTGTGTGTGTGTCAGGATCAGACGGAGGAGAAAACAAGGAGAGAGCGACAGATAGAAAAACAGAGGAAAAAGTTGAATAAGTTAAAAGTTAAAAGGAGGAGAAAACAGGAAGCAGAGGATTCAACAGGTTGTAGCAGCAGCAGCAGCAGCGTCAGGGTGAGTGAGTGTGTGTGTGTAAATGTGTGTAAATGTGTGTGTGTTTAGCTCCAGGCCGTTGTTGATGCATGATCTTTCTGGTTGTGTAGCTTCTGTGTGTTGAGGCCTCGGTGACTGAGACCTGGAGGTCAGAGCAGCGTTTTGATTTGTGATGTGGTCATGTCAGTTTTGTGAAGCGTTGAGTTATTTCCTGAGTATTTAAATAAAAAATGATGCTAATGACATCTGGTTTGAACCAAAACTCAGAACTTATTGTCAGTTGATAAATGTTTCCTGTCCAGAACCGTATGTGACCGTAACCACTGGACAGACCCAGATGATCTGTATGGGAAAACTCTATCTGTCCGTTATATCAGTGGTAGGCTACTTAAACTTTTCTTACATCAAGGACCCTAAACTGACACGAATTAAACCATGGACCCGCCCCCCATTGGACAAAAACACTAAAAATACACAAATATTTGTTCTTAAAAGGGATACTTCACCCAAAATCGATAATTCACCAATCATCATCTACTCACCGTCATGCCAAGGAAGGGTTTGGAGAACTTTCAGAGTCATCAAAACTCTTTAGGAGTTCCAGGGGGGGTCCGGCTGGCATCGGGTTTTCATATAGGCCTAATGGCGGTGGATAGAGTTCACTTTTGAATGGTCCAAAACACACACTATGAAACATCCAGATACCTCCATACTGCTCGTCCGTACTGACCCAAGTGTCCTGAAGCTGAGACATGAAAAAGCGAGATTTGCTGCGAGATGTTCTTCCGTGTTTCCATCAAACATCCAATGGTTCACAACAACGAATGAACATCTGGCAGCAAATAGCCACTGGGATCTACTGCTACAACAAGGCTAAAAACATTTTGGTCTTTTGCTTTGTTTTGTTGTGCACGTGGACGTTTCTGGGTAGAGAGTGAGAGAGTCGGTGTTTTTTCTCCAGCCAATGACGGAGCTCAGGTGAAGCTACGTGCAGCAGAGTAGGAGCTCAGGGCTGCTATAGCTGCACTAGCTGTCTCTGATGCTAACGAGTGCTAGCACGTCTCTCTCTCTCAGCAGCAGCAGTCAGGACCGCAAAGAAAAAGAAATACAGTCTGAGTGAAGCGCTGGAGCCGCAGACCGATTCCCGACCGTCACCGACAACTAAAGCCTCAACTGGTAACAAGTATTAGGACCGTTGTAGTGAGCTAGCTCGAGGCTAACTTCGGTTAGCGGTAGCGGTTAGCATCCCCCGTAACACCGTCTTCCCAGCTCACCACAACGGCATAACAACATAACACTGGAGGCTCCCGGTGTTGGTGGCGGTCGGCTATCGGCCCACGGCTTCAGCGCTTCACTCGGACTGTATTTGCTTTTCCTTTGTTGTCATGACAACCGCTGCTGTCTGGGGCAGGAGGCTACACAGTTTAGCCCGAGAGGAGGGGCCCAGTTTCAATGTTTTGTTTACAAACTGCAACGAACAAAACTCCAGACTCTACCTTTAATCATCAACTATTTTGATAATCTAATAATCAGTTTGAGTAGTTTTTTAAGACAAAAAGTCAGAATTCTCTGATTCCAGCTTCTTAAATGTGAATATTTCTAGTTTCTTTGTTCCTTTATGACAATAAACTGAGTCTCTTTTTGGTTTGTGGACAAAACAAGACATTTGAGGACGTCGTCTAGTGGTTTGAGAAACACTGATGTTTTTCTACATTTTATTGACCAAACAACTAATTGATTAATCGTCATAATCGAAAATAATAATTAGTTGCAGCCCTAGTAAACACTGTGTTCCCCCCCCAGGCGTACTCCCATGATGCCTACCTGACGGGCAACGAGCCGTACCACGGGGGGGCTGAGAACCTCCCGCCGCCCCCGCCCCTCTGTTACCAGCGCCCCCCGACGACCGCCGCCACCAGCAGCAGCAAGGCCACGCCCCCCTCCCCCGCTGGAGCCCCGCCCCTCACGCCACCCGCTGGCCCCCCCCCCCATGGGCCAGAACCAGCTGGACAACTGGAGCCGCTGGTCGTCCGGCCCGTCGTCGCCCCTGGACAACCGCTCCTCGGCCGTGGGAAGCCCCGCCAGCTGGCAGGAGGGGCGCGGCGGCGGTAGTGGCGGCGGCGAGCCCGGGGGGGTCGGCCACAGTAGCCCCGCCCACCGCACAGAGGAGATCCAGTACGGGATGACCGGGCAGCAGCCGCAGGGCCAGACCCGCGGCCGCTCCTACTCCTCCTCCTCCTCGTCCGGCGCCTTGTCCAGCCCGCTGCAGGTGCACTACCCCGCCGCCGCCGCAGCCGCTCACCAACACTACCACCAACCGCCGCCGCCGCCACGCAAGTCCAGCTCCGCCTGGACCAGCCCCCCCGGGCCGGGGCGGGGCGAGCGCTGCCAGCAGGCGCTGTCCGACTGGTACTACAGCCAGCAGCAGCCGGAGCCGCCGCCGCCACCGTCCGGCCGCCGCATGCAGCACCGACACCGCAGCTACTCTCAGGACCGGCTCAGCGAGCGGCGCCGAGCGGCGGCCGCGGCCACCGGTGGCGGGGGCTGGCCCCACAGCGCCTCCCAGGTACGGATGTCACGATTACACATTTTCTTGGTACGATTATGTAAGGGATAGGCCTATTTCACGACTTCCGGGTTTAGGTACTTCCGGTTTCCGTTACAGGGTAAAAGTACTTCTGGTTGTGGAAGTGCAATGGCTGAATCCAAAAATAAAAGATTCTGCTGCGTACCTCAGTGTACAAATTCTAGACAAAAACAGCCATACTTGCATTTCCATGAGTTTCCGAAAGAAAGACCTGAGAAAGAAGTGGGTTTTGGCTACTACGGGCTAACAAATTAGCATCGCTATCGCCGTTCAGCAGCAACTGACAGTGATAGCAGTAAAGCTGCTAAAAGTTTTAACATTCTTTAATGCGAGAACATCGCCGTTAAATCCGCAGCCTGTTGTCAGTTTATCCAGATAGCCTGTTAGGAAATGTGCTTGTTTTGGGAGAAATGCAAAGGGAGCAGCGACCGGGGGCTAGTAGGCAGATGCTCGTAGGCTACATCCAGGTAACTTTATCCACAGGTTTTTAGAGGTTTACCGCTGACTGGTTAAACTCTTTTTAGGAGATTAATGTTAGTCTCACTGATGAAATCTTCTGTGGCGGTCGTATTAGTTTGTTTGTATGAAAAGTGTCGCCACTCTGTCAATCGCTCTAGCCACAGCTGACCGGACCGGATGTAGATTTACCCTGTGTGACGTCACTTCAGAATCTTGTGAAATAGGCCTATTATGTAAGGGATAATGTATAGTTCAGAGGTTGTTATCGCGGAGGCTTTCCATACTTCCTGTTGGGCTTTATTTAGTTCACCCAAAATTGAAATTTCACTCATTATCTACTCCCACTCATATCAACTAAGGGCTGGGAGAAGTTTCAGAGTCCTCCGTGGCTTCTCTGAGTTACAGGGGGTCTCGGCATAGCACTGCATGTCCATATAACGGTTGCAAATGGATACCAACTGTCTTCGTAACAAAAAGACACACCAAAAAACATCCAAATACCTCCATGCTGCTCGTATGTAATGTCCTTCTTGTATTGAAGCCCTGAAATGCGAAATTGTCCCGAAGTTTATATTTCAAGCTTGTTTGTAGCGGAAGCTCCCCCGGTTCGTCAAATTTGGATGAACCAGGGTCTGTCCTCTTCCCTGTTCGTCCAAATTTGACGAACCAGGAAGAGGAGCTTCGAGAAGTTTCCGCTACAAAACAAGCTTGAAATATAGACTTATTTAATTTTTTTCGGGACAATTTCGCATTTCGGGGCTTCAATACAAGACGGACATTACATACGAGCAGCATGGAGGTATTTGGATGTTTTTTGGTGTGTGTTTTTGTTACGAAGACAGTTGGTATCCATTTGCAACCGTCATATGGACATGCAGTGCTATGCCGAGACCCCCTGTAACTCAGAGAAGCCACGGAGGACTCTGAAACTTCTCCCAGCCCTTAGTCCACATGAGGGGGAGTAGATTGATTGATTGATTGATTGATCATATTTATGTCAAACCAAACAAAAATTATATCTCACATACAACAACAAAAACATCCACGGGACACCATATAACCAAATATTGAACAGGACAAACAACAACAACAATAACAACAACAACAGACACTAACAACAACTAACACTGTTTGAAATGGGGATGGAAGAAGCAGAGCTGATCAGTTTCCAGCCCCAGACAACACACATACAACACAACCAAAACACAAGGTCACTCTCCAAAACCCCTCCCCCCCACAGTCATCACATTAGTTTACATCATTTATCTCTCCTCCTCTCTGCATGAGTTTAATCTCTACATCCAAACTATTCCATAGAATAACCCCTCCGACAGAAATACACATCATTTTAAGAGTCGATCTTACACTTTGCTGTTGCAATTGGAGTTCTCCTCTTAAGTCATATCTTTTACAACCTTCCCGATAATGAGTGAAATTTCAATTTTGGGTGAACTAACCCTTTAATACCGTGATTAATTGTGAAACCAACTAATCATCATGACATCCTGTTCTCTACTCTCAGGACACTCTGCTGTTGCTGCAGCAGTCTGGCCCCGGCCCCCACGGCGAGCCCTGCTGGTCCTACGGCGGCGGAGGAGGAGGAGACTGGGACGCCGTCGTCGGGGGGAGGAGCCACGCCGCTGCCGCCGTTGCTAGTGGCTACACGCGGACTCGCTCTGAGAACCTTCTGGCCCAGTACGGCGACCGCCACGGCCGCTCGCTGGAGATGCTGGACCGGGCGTCGGGGCTGGTATCGCCGCGGTTCGAGCGCCCGTCGTGGCTCCAGCAGCAGCAGCAGCCGGCGGCGGCGGCGCCCAAACCGCCCCCCAGGACGGACGCCGCCACCGCCGCCGCCTACGGGCACTACGCAGCCGCCAGACACACACAGTCACACTCCAAACACACACACACACAGCAGCAGCAGCAACCCAGCAGCAGCAACCCCCCCCAGGCCCGACGGCTCCCCCCTGACGACGAGCAGCCGGTCGGTTACCGTAGCTACAGCCCGTCGTTCTACCGCAAGACGGGGCGCATCATGCAGCAGGCGCACTCCTTCAGGGACCCGTCCTACTCCGGCCCCCACATGAACTGGAACCAGACCGACCCCCCCCCCACCGCTGCCGCCGCCGCCGCTGTGACCCCCGACCCCCAGGACCGAGCGTACCGGCCGACCAATCACGAGAGGGAACGGGCGCCGCCGCCACCGCCGCCGCAGCAGCAGCAGGTGGAGGCGGAGAGCGGCGGTGGAGGGGGGGGGCAGCCGACCCAGGAGGTGAAGCTGAGGCAGAAGCCCCCCACCGGCCGGAGAAACGCACACGGCCTGAGACACCCCCACTACGCCCTCGCCATGGACGGGCTCGAACCCGCGATCTTCTCCTCCTCCTCCTCCTCCGACCCTCAGGACTTGGACATCGCCGCTGCAACAGCAACGGCCCCCCCACGCAGACCGAACGGCAGCCTGGCCCCCCTCCTCCCCGTGGAAGACGACTCGCTGGCCTCCATCCCCTTCATCGGTGAGTCACACACACACACACACACACACACACACACACACACACACACACAGGGCTGAAGTGGAGTGTGTGTGTGTTGCTTTAATTTCCCACTTGTCAGGCAGCAGTTTCCATTCTGTCACTGTGTATGTGTGTGTGTGTCAGTGTCAGTGTGAGTGAGTGTGTGTGTGTGTGTGTGTGTGTGGTGTAATACTGGCACTTCCCTCCCTCTTACAGTCAATGTTATTCGTTTTGATTGAATCGTGTCTGATGAGACTTTGCTGAGGTCACGGTGACGGTCACATGAGTCTGACATCCTGTGTGTGTGTGTGTGTAGGTCGGTGATGGAGGTTTCATATGATAAATGTACAGTTTTCACCTCAGTATTTATCTCATCTATTAAAGCTCCATACAGTATAAAGGTAGATGTTTGTGTTAATTAAGCAACATCACAGAGATGTTGTACTGTATCAGCTCGGTGTGATTGGGTTCTAGATAATCTCACCGTGCTGATACAACAGCACTCCCTCTCCTGTGATGTTGCTTTTATACAACAGAGCTACGAGGCATTTTATTAGATAACAGTGATAAGCTACAAGAGATTATGATTTGTTTGTTTATTTAATCATTTATTTGGCTCCGCCAACACAAATAGTTCTGCAACTGGAAGGGAGACAAGGCTGTTGCCAGGCAACACATAAACATTTCCTACTAGCTAACTAGCTACAAGCTACCGAGCTGGTTCCAGTGCTGGTTCTGGTTCTGGTTCTGGTTCTGGTTCTGGTTCTGAGCCCGTGTCTGATTAGCACCGGAGCAACAGGACCAGCGTGAAGACATACAGAGACGTTATCGATACCGTATTACATTTGTTTATCTGCTATGTAATCAATATAAACACAGTTGAAGCTAAGTAGCCTAGCTGAGCTGCGTGGCTAACAACAGCTAACGCTAATATCAAAACACATCGCTGTCAAAACGTAGTTGCCGCCGTAGTTTCAGCCGGGTTTAGGCTGAGAATTATGGCCAATTAGACGGACCAGGTCAGGTCCAGGTTTTATTTTTCCAGTCCATTTATAACTGTAGTAGGCAGAGGCAAAGGTAGATGTTTGTATTAAAGGTCCATACAGTATGGTAGATGTTTGTATTAAAGGTCCATACAGTATAAAGGTAGATGTTTGTGTTAAAGCTCCATACAGTATAAAGGTAGATGTTTGTATTAAAGCTCCATACAGTATAAAGGTAGATGTTTGTATTAAAGCTCCATACAGTATAAAGGTAGATGAGATAGTATAAAGTAGATGATTAAAGCTCCATACAGTATAAAGGTAGATGTTTGTATTAAAGCTCCATACAGTATAAAGGTAGATGTTTGAGTTAAAGCTCCATACAGTATAAAGGTAGATGTTTGTGTTAAAGCTCCATACAGTATAAAGGTAGATGTTAGAGTTAAAGGTCCATACAGTATAAAGGTAGATGTTTGTATTAAAGCTCCATACGGTATAAAGGTAGATGTTTGTGTTAAAGCTCCATACAGTAGGAGGTAGATGTCCATGTGTAGTGTGATTATAAAGCAGCTCTAGGTTCTATATTAATACTGTGAAAGTATCAAAGCCTCAGTCCACAGAGAAATGCACACAGCCTGTATTCAGAAACTGAGCCTTGAAACCAGCCGTCAGGACTTCCTGTCACTTTGTGATGTCACAACAAAGCCCCGCCCCCTCACCACCTGGACCCACCATCCAACCAGAAACTTGCAGGATTTTGGTTATGGTTTCTCTGAGTGTTTTATTCTGAAATCTGCTCTATATTTTTTATCGGATTAGCCAATCAGGAGAGAGGAGGCTCAGAGAGGCCTCCTTTCTTCTGATTGGCCGACACCGACCTAGAGCTCCAGAGAGAAGCTGAAAGAGAGAGAGGAGATGGAAAACTACACTGAGAAGGATCAAGAAAAATATGGAGCTTTAACTTTAACTTTGAAATAACTCCCGTCTCTTCTTTTTTTTAATCGACCAATCAGATAAAAACAACAACAGTATTTTAATTAGCAGGGTTGGATTGATCAGTGATCGATGAGTTTCCGTAGCTTCAGTCTTTCCTCTCTCTGTGTTCATGACTGTGTACAGAGGTGTCGATGGGAGGGAGCTGAGCTGGGTCATGTCCCAGCCTGTCCTCCCCCCTTTCCTCCCTCCCCCTTTCTCTCCCTCTCCCTCTCTCTCTCACATTCCTCGTCTCTTCACCTGAATTAAACGAAACCTCTCAGTCGGAGCTGCAGGTCCCGACACGTTTAATGACCATAAACTGAAACTAGGCTAGTTTCTCCTCCTCCTCTTCTCCTTCTTCCTCTTTATCTTCTTCTATTTCTTCTTTATCTTCTTCTCTTCATCCCTTCATTCATCCCTCCCTTTCTCTCTCTTTCTCTTGCTCTTATCGTCCTGAGTGCAGATACATCAGTGTTTGGAGTTTCAGCTCATTCAGTCAGTCAACCCCCCCTCGTCTTCAATGCTGCCATTGTACTGGATCAAGGGGTGTGTGTGCGTGTGTGTGTCTGTGTGTGTGTGAGGCTTCAGTGTGTGTGTGTGTGTGTGTGTGTGTGTGTGTCTTTACTGTCTGGACCCTGAACGCATCACACCAGGACCAGGACCTTCTCTTCTTGTCTCTGTCTCCTGAGGCCATTGGGCTTCTTGTCCCTGCAGCTCGTCTCACAGGCACTGCCCTGATAGTTTATTAATCAATCATGACACTTGTTCATTAAGTCGTTCCAGATGTCTCTTCTTCCTTCATCGTAGAGCGACATTTTAGTCTCAAGTGCTGAGAATTTGTGGAATTTAGTCCGACTCTCAAACTTAAGAATAAAATCTATTTATGAACTTCCTCCAGTCTAAGACTCACTGCTGCTCCTCCTCCAGATGTTTCAGAGACTCCAGAGGTTCCTCAGTGGAGGAGATGAGACTGAGCAGACAGAGCAGGTTTCATCCCTGTCACTGAGTCATCATCTTACCAATAATGTTAACTCTGAATTAATGAACTCGAAATATTAGGAAACATTTATCTTTGATTCATTCCTGATGTATATATTTAGTATTATTTTGTAGATTTATGATGGTTGAATACACACTCCCATTGGCCATTTAACTATTCACTGAAACATTTCTATATCCTTAGATAATCATCAGCACTTTGGTCCACTGGGTTTTTAAAGTGCTTTATAAATAAAGTTGCTATGGTGTGGTATAAGGATTTCATTCAGCGTTATAAGTTTGGAGGTGACCTCATCTAAAATTCAGTTTACAGCCCATAGTACGGTGGTAACTCAGCTCAGATCAGTCCTACACTTCACTAAAAGTCTGAGTAAGATGCTTGATAACTAAGTTTTAACTGCAGTTTTCAGCCAAGAGTTTTTTTTACTCATATAACTCGACTCCTAAAAACTCTAAGTCGTTTTTAGGAGTCATTCTAAGAAGCTTGATAAATAAGGCCCCTGGTCTCTAGTCTTTAGTCTTTAGTCTCTAGATCTCTGTTGGTTCTGGTCTTTGGTCCCTGTGCTGGTCTCTGTTGGTTCTGGTCTTTCTGCTGGTCTCTGTTGGTTCTGGTCTTTCTGCTGGTCTCTGTTGGTTCTGGTCTATCTGACTTCTGGTCTCTGGTCTCTCTGCTGGTCTCTGGTCTCTCCGGCTCCGGCTGCCTCCTTAATGACGGCCTTTGTTAAACCGCAGCTCGTCTATTTCTGTGCGGCTGTAAACAGATTCTTTCTCTCAGACCGGGAATGTTTCTGTGTCATGAGAGAGAGGGAGAGATGGAGGGAGAGACGGAGAGAGAGAGAGAGAGAGAGAGAGAAAAGAAGAAGAGAAGAGAAAGAAAAAAAAGTAAAAGACTGAGAGGAAAAGGAAACAGTGAGACAGACCTTTTTACAGTCTATGAGACAGACCCGATCCTGATCCTGGAGCAGAGTGAGGAGCTGCTGCCTCCTGCTGGACACTGGACATTATGACATCATTCACTAATATAACACATGACCATATACAGTAGTGTCCGTGATGGGTAACACTTTACTTGAATAGGTATTCATAAGATTGACATAAAACTGTCATAACCATGACATAACAGCTGTCATAAACACCAATGAAAACTTTTGACAGCTGTCGTTAAGTGTCATTCGGTAAGTTATTTCACTTTTAATGCAAAGTTGACATTGTTTGAGATGTTTTTGTTCTGACAACTTGACATAAAGACAATTTAAACTGTCATAGCAGACCTAATTGCCAAACTTTAAAAATTATGTCAATTTCTCATAACAAGGACATCTCAAATAATGTCAACTTTGCATCAAAAGTGACATAACTTACCGAATGACACTAAACGACAGCTGTCATAAGTATTCACTGATGTTTATGACAGCTGTTATGTCATGGTTATGACAGTGTTATGTCAATCTTATGAATACCTATTCAAGTAAAGTGATGTCTTTCAGAATGATGTCACATAATATAAACATCCTCTATAAATTCATAACATATATAAAGGAATATTAAAATATGTTTAGGTTCGGCCTTAAAATAATGTTTCCAGCCTCATTGCCATGGTAGAAAAATGGTTAATAGGATGAATGGTGCTGCCGCTGCAGCCTGAGCCGGGTCGCGTCGGCTGAAACTGCACTATGTAACTTCCCTGCACGGGTACGAAACACCGCTTATTGACGATGTCCTCGGTGCAGCTCTGCAGTAAACTACTGGAAAAACAAACAAACAAATCAATGTAAATCAGCATAAACAGGTGAAAGTCCTGTTTTCCTACAGTGTTGTGTGGATCATGAACACGACACGAACATGTTGTTGTATGTTTCTCTAGTCTGGTGGAATCGACCAATGAGAGGACAGCATTTCTGACATCTTATCGATCAATAGATATTATTATTGATACTATTGTGTATTGATCCATAAACATATGATCAGGGTTCATGGTTGATACCGAACTCACAAACTCGCACGTTAGATTTACATGTGACAAATGTGGAGGCGGCTTCAGTGAAGGAAGTGTGTGTGTGTCAGTGTGTGTGTGTGTGTGTGTGTTTCACATCCTTTTGTAAAAGTTCAAACTGTTTTTCAACCTAAAAAGTCTTTTTTCCTGTGGATTAGTGAAGTTCCTGAACGCCTCTCTGCACTCGTTCTCCAGCATCCCTCCATCCCTGCTCCTTCTTTCTTTCTTTCTTTCCCCCTTTTCCCTTTCTCTCTCTCCCCCTTTCTCTCCCCCTCTCTCTCCTCCCTTTCTCTCGCCTCCCTTTTTCTCTCCATCTCTCTCTCCCCCTTTCTCTGCTCCTTCTCTCTCCCATCTCTCTCCCCCTTTCTCCCCCTCTCTCTCCCTTTCTCTCCCCCACTCTCTCTCCCCTTTCTCCCCACTTTCTCTCCCTCTCTCCCCCCTTTCTCTCCCTCTCTCTCCCACTCTATCTCCCCTTTCTCTCCCCCCCCCCCTCTCTCTCCTTTCTCACCCTCTCTCTCCCACTCTGTCTCCTCCTTTTCTCTCTCTCTCTCCCCCTTTCTCTCTCTGGTTGTGACAGTTTCTCCTCATTTTGTAGTTTTCATGCAGAAGTGAAACCTCCAGTGTGTGTGTGTGTGTGTTGTGTATCTACTGATTGACTCACTGACCCGTTGTCATGGCAACAGCAGGACACTCAGCAGGTACTCAGGTTTTTTCTCAGACGGCGACGGACGTGTCACCAGGTTTGATTCCCGCCGGGGACCGAGGACGCTGTGTTGAAGTTTGTGTCTCTGACCTGCAGCTTCCTCCTCCTCCTCCTCTCGAACACCTAACCTATCCCTCTCTTTTTTCTCCTCCTTCTCTTCCTCCTCCTCCTCCTCCTTAAACTCGTCTCCTCCTTCCTTATCTAACCGCTGCTCTTCCTCCTCCTCCTCCTCCTCCTCCTCCTCCTCCTCCTCCTCTCTAACACCTAACCTATCCCTCTCTTTTTTCTCCTCCTCTCCTCCTCCTCCTCTCCTCCCCCCCTCCCACAGATGAGCCGACCAGCCCCGGCGCTGACTTGCGTGCGCGCCACGTGCCGGCGTCCTCCGTGGTTTCCAGCGGCATGAGTTCGGCGCCCCCCGTTGTCGCCAGCCCCGCCTCCCCCACCTTCCACTTCCCCCCCAACACTCGGCTCTTCTCACACGACTGCAGTGAGTGCCCCCCCCCCTCCCTCCCCCTCCGTGCATGCAGCAGCAGTGAAGCGTCAGATCTTCACTTCCTCTCGTCTCTGTCGTCGTTGTCGTTGTTTTTGTTTTTGCCGCTTTTGATGAAATCGAAATGAGAATGTGCACGGTTTACAAAAACTTAAAGGGATACTCCGGTGTAAGTTCTAATGCACCAATTAATCAAAGATATAAGATATAAGTGAAGTTTGCAGTGATACATCAATTAAAGGAATAAACAGCAAATCAATAAAAAAGAAATAGGCTATGTGTCATTAATGAGTGTTGATGATATGGATAGGGAAGTGATTGATTTTATACAATATCCCATTTGAAGATGATTCATATACGTTTTTCAGTGACTAAATGAGTTGCTCTTTCAAGATTAGTTAAAGTATCGATGAGTCTCAGATTCTTTCTGAATTATTTTTTAAGACACATTTACAGTTTTTAAGACACATTTACAGTTTTTAAGACACATTTACAGTTTTTCTCTTTTGTAGTCTAATTTTTTGTAGTGGGTATTCTGCTTTATAGGTGGGTATAAACTGTTCATACTTGTATCACTGGTGGCTCTCAAACTTTTTTACATCAAAGACCCCAGATTTGACACAAATTAGACCACGGACCCCCATTGGACAAAATTTTGAAGCAAACACCAGAAATACACAAACAATGTATACGTTTAAGTTAGGCGTACATTTTTGAAAGATTATAGAGAAATTTCTGGAAAAAAGTGGTACAATTTCTCAAAAAAAGTTGAAACATTTCTAAAAAAAAAAATAAAAAAAGTAAAACGTTTTTTCAAAAATTGAGAAAAAACTGGTAAAATTTCCCAGACGAATTCTAGAAAAAGCGAAAAAGTGGTAAGATTTCGCAAAAAAAAATGTTGAAAAATGTGGTACAATTTCTTGATAAAATTATAACAAGTAAAAAAGAGAAATTGAGAAGAAACTGGTAAAATTTCTCAAAAGAAAAATAGGAAAAGTGGTAAAATTTTCAAAAAAAAAAAAAGAAAAGTCAAAAAATAATAAAGTTAAAAAATTCTAGGAAAAAGTTGGGGACCCCCTGTCTGTGGTAGACAAACCTGCTCTCTGGAGGCGTGTGGGTTAAACTCACACCGGAGTATCCCTTTAATGAAATGTAAATGAGAGTCTGCATGGTTCAAACACTTGGATATGATTCTTGTGTCAAACTCTGAAGTGTTTGCATGACGCTGCGTTTTGTAGTTTGCATGACGCTGCGTTTTGTAGTTTGCATGACGCTGCGTTTTGTAGTTTGCATGAAAATTACTAGTTTTTGTTTCTTCCGCATGAAGCAGTGAATCTATAAAACTTTTAGATCAGTTTCACTCTGCTCGTCCAGACGCACGCCGTCCTGTCACTGATGCATGTGAGTGTTCACTGCACGACAGCCCCCCCCCCCACTCCCCCCTCACCCACTCTCCACTACAGCTCATCTCCCCCACCGCCCCCCCCCCCACTCACCCACTCACCCACTCACCCACTCACCTCCACCTGCTTCTTCCTCCCTCCCTCTCCTAATCCAACACCGTCCACTCTGGTGATTGGCATTACATCAACATCCTGTCTTTCTCTCTGTCTCCGTTCTTCCTCTTTCTCTCTCTCTCTCTCTCTCTCTCCATCTCTCCATCTCTCTCTCTCATTCATCCCCTCATCGAGCAGGCAGTATTAAATCCAGTCGCCGTTCCTCCTATCTTCTAGCCATCACCACCGAGCGCTCCAAGTCATGTGACGAAGGACTGAACACGTTCAGAGAAGAAGGACGAGTCTTCTCGTGAGTATCATCTATCTATCTATCTATCTATCTATCTATCTATCTATCTATCTATCTATCTATCTATCTATCTATCTATCTATCTATCTATCTATCTATCTATCTATCTATCTATCTATCTAATCAGTGTGAATCCAGATGTTAAGACAGATGTTCTTCTCCTTCAGGAGGCTTCCAAAGAGAGTGAAGAGTTTCTTCACTGACGGGGTGAGTTCATCATCTGATAATCAATATATACTGTATATATGTTATTTTTATTTTTATTTTTTTACAGTAATGAGATCAATCATGTTCGACTTTATCCAACAAATCTGATGAAAACGTAAAGTTTTTGTTCGACACATTAATGATGTCAGACCTACAGTCATGAGAAAGAATTAGGACACGTTTGTTTTTTACTTGGACATACGGATATTTAATATAAATAATAAATAAATAAATAATAAAGTAATATAACTAAACAGTTAAAACTAAAGAAAATACTTCAAAAATTCAAAAAAACAACAACAAAAAAACAAGAAGCAATTTTTGGTGAAGAATAAATCTAAAAATGGCTAAAAAGTCCCAAACCAATTGGCTGACGTTCACCAGAGAGGACGTAGACACAGAGCAGGACGTCTAGAATAAAGTTCTCTGGACACATGAGTCTGAAACTGAATTATTTGGACACTAGAACAGACGATATGTTCGCTGTAATAGGGTGTCCTAATATGATCATAACTGTATTTGTGAATATAAATATGTAATATAAATTAATTTCCCTTTTTGGATTAATAAAGTCATTCCTATTCTTATTCTTATTGTTGTGTTTATTCTCATGTGTCATGAGGCCGATCACAGGTTGTCGTTGTAACGAGCAGTTTCTCTGTAAACTCTCAGTTTCCCTTCGTTTTTTTTCTTTGCCTTTGGAAACTGAGACTTTTCACAGTTCTGCTTTAACTCTGCTCCTCAAACCGTCGAGTCGACTCGTTTCACCTGAGACGAGCGGCCGCCGCCTGCAGCAGAGGAGCCGGAGAGGTTTTAACAGGTGTGTGTGTGTGTGTGTGTGTGTGTGTGTCTCAGTCTCTGGACAACCTGGGGACGGCCGAGGAGGTTCGGTCCAAACGCCACTCGACCTCGGAGCTGGGGAACATCAGCTACAGCGACGTGAGGAGGGAGGGCTGGCTGCACTTCAAACAGATCCTCACAGAGAAGGGGAAGGTGAGTCCCATCATCAATCTATCACTTTATTATCTATATTATCAAAGCGTTACTGTTGCACGACAAGATCCACCATCATCACACTTCCACTTTATGTAAATGTAAAGACGCTCCGACAGTGAGGGAGTTATCAATGAAACAACAGAACAATTAATCAAAGATATCAATAAGTTAAGTTTGCAGTGTATCATCAATTAAAGGAATAAACAGCAAATAAAAAAGAAACATGTGTCATTGATAAATATGGATAGAGATATCCTATTTGAAGATGATTCATATACGTTTTTCAGTGACTAAATGATTCGCTCCTTCAAAATAAGACAAAACCTTCATCAGGATTTTCACAATTAAAGTCCCGCTGAGTCACAGATTCTTTCTGAATTATTATTTTTAACACATTTACAGTTTTTCTCAGTTGCTTTGGTGCATTTCTCACATCACTATTAACATTTGCACAACAGTTAGTGCATTTCTCAAAACAATTAGTACAAACTGCAAAACTGCAAAACATAGTGGATAACCTGTAACCTAAATTCATGCAAAACCGCTGATGCGCTTTGCCTTCAGGGACAGTTTTTCATCAAGCAGTCTCTGTATTTCCCTCTAAAACAACTCTGTCTGGTAACGTTGTGTTATTATCTCATAGCGTGGTGAATGTGCAGGTCACAACTTGTCCACCAGAGCGTTGTGGAGTTGTTGGATTGCGTATTTGATGAGTTTGATGCAGGGAAACCAAGAAATCCCACTATTAGCCTCCGTAGCGTAGCTCTGAGCAGCTCACGGCTCTGCTCCGCTGTTCTAAAAATAGCTTGCACCGACAATTAAAGGTAACGAACCTACTGCTATGACTATAGGGATTATAGGGCAATGGGTCAGTTTGCCAAAATGTTGAACTATCCCTTTAATTCTGATCTGAGAAAACTGTAAAGGCAAAGTTGATATCTTCATTTGATGGAAGAAGCCACGCCTCCTCCACTTCACATCAGCAAAGATGTTTTCCAGTGTGAGATGAGATAATAAAATTACATTGGAACAAAGATCGTATTGGAATTAAAGGAGAAATTAATTGTGGATATTGATCCTTATCCTGTGATTTATCTGTGTTTGTTTTATTCTGATAAAAACTCGTCAGAAGAGAAGAGAAGGTCCTGATCAATAACTTATCGTTCACAATATTCAGTGTTTGATAAAGACAGATTTGTCCTCTGACCCCTGAACGCATCACGTCTCTCTCCGCCCGTCCCTCCGCAGAAGGTCGGCAGCGGCATGCGTCCATGGAAACGGGTCTTCTCGGTCCTGCGCTCCCATTCGCTGTTCCTCTACAAGGACAAGAGGGAGGCGGTGCTTCGCGGCGCCACGATCGGCGGCGGCGCGGAGGAGGACGAGCAGCCAATCAGCATCCGCGGCTGCCTGGTGGACATCGCCTACAGCGAGACCAAGAGGAAACACGCGCTGCGTCTCACCACGCAGGACTTCTGCGAGTACCTGCTGCAGGCCGAGGACCGCGAGGACATGCTGGACTGGATCAAGGTCATCAGGGAGAACAGCAAGACGGACAGCGAGGTCAGAGCGCAGCCGGCCGTCGCACCTGTCGCATCCTCACGGTCTGTCTGTTTGTGTTGAACAGGATGTGTGTGTTAATAAAGTTTTAATGTTCATGTGCTGCAGGAGCTCGGCTTCTCCAGACAGGCGCTCATCAACAAGAAGCTCAACGACTACAGGAAGCAAAGGTCAGTCAAAGGCCAATTTATTTACTTCATGTGTCACATATTGTGTTGGTCATAATACAGAACAGATTGTATTGTATTGTATTGTATTGTATTGTATTGTATTTTATTAGCACATAAAAGATACTGTATATAAAACTGCATATTAAAAAGTAGAACAACAACAACAAAAAAAACATACAAAGTATACAGTAGATAAAGCAAATGTGCCGGAGAAACTCAAAAAAACCCTGAGGGCTTGTCAAGTGGTCCTCCTAAAGATAAACATTCAACATAAATTTAATTTACAGAATTAAAAAAATAACATAAAACAATTAAAAAGAGAGAAAATCAGTATTGTGTGAAAATTCAAGATAAATGTTCAACATACATTTGTAAGGATAAGCAATATAAATTTATAAAGATAAACATTTAAGATAAAAATGTTCTCCAATGTAAAAATGGGTTGTGTTACATAAACATTTTTAATTTCGCTCCCCAATTTCTTTTTGTGCCCCCAAATAGGTTACTTTAGGCGCGCTCCTTGGGAAAAATGTTATGGTAGAGCCCTCGCTACCGCAAATGCTCAATAAAATGCTCCCGACACTTCATTGTGCTTTATTGAATGTATTTTCAACTACAAACAACTTATATATTGCAATCAATTTCTAAGTTTGTGACTCCGCATTTCTTTTGTACGTTTTTATTTGTCATGATAGGTCTTAAATTTCATCCATAATGGTCTTAAAAAGGTCTTAAATGTGAGCTGGTGAAACCAGCAGAGACCCTGTGTGACCACTGTCTCTGTCTCTCCCCTACAGTCCCACAGGAAGTAAACCTGACTCCTCCCCCCGGCTGCCTCGTATGAAGCCTCCCTTCCTGCTCGCCAAGACGGACAACGCCGCCGGAGCGCCGCGCTCGCCAAAACCAGAGGGCAAAGGTCAGAGAGAGGAGGAGATGGATGGATAGATAGATAGATAGATAGATAGATAGATAGATAGATAGATAGATAGATAGATAGATAGATAGATAGATAGATAGATAGATAGATAGATAGATAGATATTTCAAACCAGAATTTTCAGAATAAAAGCCTGACAAAGGCAAAAGTAAAATATAAAACAGGTGCATGATGACATTAGTATTAATCAGACTGATTGATAAACGTGTGTGTGTGTGTGTGTGTGTCCAGACGAGAGCAGCCCGCCCAAGTCTCCGTGGGGCATCAACATCATGAAGAAGACGAAGAAGGCGGGGCCTAAGGCCTTCGGCGTGCGGCTGGAGGAGTGTCAGCCGGGCGCCAACAACAAGGTCAGAGCTCAGCACATCCACTGCAAAAACTCTAATATCTTTACCAAGAAGATTTGTCTTATTTCTAGTCAAAATGTCATTTCTAGTCAAAACAAATCTTATTATACTTAAAATAAGACTCATCACATTAAAAAGTAGCTTGTTTTTAGACACTTTTTTACTTCTTTCAAGCAAATTTTCACTCGAAATAAGTAGAAAAATCTGATAGTGGAGCAAGTTTTTCTTCCTTATTACAAGCACAACAAACTTCCTTTCACTGGCAGATTTTTCTACTTATTTCAAGTGAAAATTAGTTTGAAACAAGATGATCATGATGAACATGATCTAAAAACAAGTTCATTTTTAGGTGATGAGTCTTATTTTCTTGTCACTACTATGTTTCATCATATTTAATATTTTGAAATAGAGTATAATACTGGTGTTGATAGTAAGCCAATGTAATTATAACAACAGAGAGGGGCAGGTACTATAAGTTGTTCTTCATCCTGCTCCTTTTCATTCATGGTGACAATGTGTACGTTATGTAAATGTATGTGCAACCATCTAGAATGTATACCATGAATGGAATAAATCAAAATGAATGAATGAATGAAAGAGTTTAGTTTTGGCTAGAAACAAGACATTTTGTCAAGAAATAAGACAAATATTCTTGGAAAGATTTTGAGTTTTTGCAGTGCAGACCTGTATGTGTGTGTGTGTGTGTGTTGGTTCTGACCCGTGTGTGTGTGTGTGTGTGTGTGTGTTGGTTCTGACCCGTGTGTGTGTGTGTGTGTGTGTTGTTGTCCAGTTCGTCCCTCTGATCGTGGAGATCTGCTGCGGCCTGGTGGAGGACATGGGGCTGGAGTACACCGGCATCTACCGCGTCCCCGGCAACAACGCCATGGTGTCGCTGCTGCAGGAGCAGCTCAACAAGGGCGTCGACATCAACCCCGCAGAGGAGGTCACACACACACACACACACACATTTATACACACATTTATACACACACACACACACACACAGGGGGACGTCCACTGACCTTTGACCTCTTGTCTCCTCCTGTCGTCCTCAGAAGTGGCAGGATCTCAACGTCGTCAGCAGTTTACTCAAATCCTTCTTCAGGAAACTCCCCGAGCCGCTCTTCACTAACGGTGAGCGCACACACACACACACACACACACACACACACACACACACACACACACCATCACGTCAGATGTGTTTAGTTTAATTGAATTGAATTTAACGTTCCTGTTTCTTCTCAGACAAATACAACGACTTCATCGACGCCAATCGGATGGAAAACGCATCAGACAGATTGAAAACCATGAAGAAGCTGGTTCGTCTTTGTTTTGTTTATAATATAATCTGTAATGACCATGACAATGATAATAACTTTATTTATAAAGGACAGTAGTACAATATATGTAGACAGACTTGCTGTATGAATGTGTGTTTGATGGTTCTGGCTATAATAACTCTTTTCTTGCATCAGGAGCAAACTGACTAAAAATAACAGAAAGTTTTAGTTTTTTAACTGAATTTTTATTTTGTTTTTTATCAACAACAATATAATGTATACACACATTATTATACACATTATCATACAATAACATTTGTTTCCCTTTGCACATTGTCTTTATACACATTCAAATATTGGTAAAGAAAACAACATAAAAAGTTACATAAATGAATAAATTAAAAAAAGAAACGTGCACAGTGCAGGTCCAGAAAAGGGAAACAGATAAAACTTAGACAGGAAGTCCACAAGGTTTCTATTGTTCAGTAAAAATAGATCTTTAATGAATAGAACATGACATTTGCTCCAGAACCTTTTTGGATCCACATGTTATGTTATATTATGTAATATTATATTAAATTATGTTATATTTACAACGGAGTATTAGGGCCACATTGACAAATAAAAAAATCTTTGAGAATAAAGTCATAAATTTACGACTTTATTATCGTAATGTTATGACTTTTTTCTCGTAGGGAATGCACAATGTTATTCTCGTAAATTTACAACTTTATTCTCATAAATTTTCATCTTTATTCTCGTAAATTTATGACTTTATTCTCGAAGTCTGTGTTTTGTTTTGTTTTTCTCAATGTGGCCCTAATACTCTAATACTCGTCGTATATATTATATTAGATTAAATTATGTTATATTATATTATATTGTTTTATGTTATATTATATTATATTATATTGTATTATGTTATCTTATCTTATCTTATATCATGTGTTTCTGTGCCATAGATCCGAGATCTCCCAGATCACTACTACCACACACTCAAGTTCCTGGTTTGTCACCTGAAGACTGTGGCCGACAGCTCGGACAAGAACAAGGTGAGACAGAGCTGCTGCTGCTGATGAAGATGATGAAGATGATGATGATGATGATGATGATGATGATGATGATGATGATGATGATGATGATGATGATGATGATGATGATGATGATGATGATGATGATGATGATGATGATGATGATGATGATGATGATGATGATGATGATGATGATGTCATCTCTCTCTCGGTGCAGATGGAGCCTCGTAACCTGGCTCTGGTGTTCGGGCCGACGCTGGTGCGGACGTCGGAGGACAACATGAAGGACATGGTCACACACATGCCCGACCGCTACAAGATAGTAGAGACGCTCATCCAGCATGTGAGAGAACACACACACACTCACACACACACACACACACACACACTGGTACAGTCACTCATGTCTCTCTCTCTCTGTGTTTCCGTAGTGCAACTGGTTTTTCACTGAGGAGCTGGACAAGGACGAGAAGGTCAGTGTCCCGTAAAACTTTATCTAAATGTCCACATTGTGTTAATATTCCATAAAAAAAAAAAAAATATATATATATATATATATATATATATATATATATATATATAATTTAACATCCAGCAGTTAAAAACCTGACAAACTTAAAACGTATTATTGATTGAGCAATGTAGCTTTCACAGAGTGTTTGAAATGACATGAGAAAGTTAAATAAAATGTGGAGGAAGTGAAACCTCGACATGAAACAGTTGCTGTGACGTTGTACTGTAATTGTTTGTGGGAAAGAAAATTGTGGGTAAAAAAAGGTGAGAAGTGTTGTTTGAAGAACCGTTGATCTGAAAGATATGGAGGATGTTAAGGTTACAAAACTGAACAACAGAGGCAGAGATTTAAAGATACAGATCTGCAGGAGGAGCAACAGGACGACAGTTTAAAGTGTCTTTTAACATATTTTAAAGAAATATGAATTAAATTAAAGTCATAAAAACCTCAGATCAGAGCTGTACAAAGACAAAACAAAGAAAAATGATGTCAAACGTTTTCACAAACTCACAAATAATTTATTTATGAACAAGGTTTTTATTTTTTATTATTATCATTAATAATAATTGATTATGCCAGTAGACTTTTTTAATCATGAGCCATTGGCTTCTCTTAACTTCTATAATCATGTGATAGTGTCTCTCCTTCCTTTTTTTAAATCCTATTTTAGACCTTGCTACTTTTACTCACTTTAATGGGTTGCGCAATGTTGTTATTGTTATTGTGTATGATGCGTGTGTGTGGTCTTGTGCGGTCTTCTGTCTGTAACAATGTAATTTCCTACAAAGGATTAACAAAGGATTAATAAAGTATCTTTAACTTTAACTTATTATTTAGAAAGTCTCTTTCAGAATTAAAAACAATTGTATCAGAGAAAAAAAACAAGAAATGACAATAATAATGATATTATAGGTTCATTAATGACTGATAACGTGTCCTGAACCTTACAATAATAAAACAATAAGCAGTAAAAACCCCTTTGTGTCTCGTCCAGACGCCGGTGGACACGGAGGACGTCCAGCCCGCCCCCAACATCGACCACCTGCTGTCCAACATCGGCCGGACGGCGCTGCTGGGAGAGGCCTCAGGTGAGGGCGCCGCTGCCGTTGCCGTGGCCGCCATCGCTGACCGAGCTGTGACTGGAAGTGAAAGTAGAAGTGAAAGCTGCTTCTGTTGAGTGGACGTAGGAAATCCCCCTTTAGAGCGTCACAGTTTAAACAGTTCAATTCAGTTCAGTTCAGACAACCTCATTTATCCCAGCGCTCATTCGTTCACACATCAGATAGTCGACACAAACTGTCAAGAAAACATTAAAGAGATAGTTCAACATTTTGGCAAATTGGCCCATTGCCATAATCCCCTACAGTCATAGCAGTAGGTTCGTTACCTTTAATTGTCGGTGCAAGCTATTTTTAGAACGGCGGAGCAGAGCCATGAGCTGCTCAGAGCTACACTACGGAGGCTCATTATGGGATTTCTTGGTTTCCCTCATCAAACTCATCAAATACACAATCCAACAACTCCACAACATCTGTTACCAGACAGAGTTGTTTTAGAGGGAAATACAGAGACTGCTTGATGAAAAACTGTCCCTGAAGGCAACGTGCATCAGCAGTTTTGCATGAATTTACCTCTAAAACAACTCTGTCTGGTAACGTTGTGTTATTATCTCATTGCGTGGTGAATGTGCAGGTCACAACTTGTCCACCAGAGCGTTGTGGAGTTGTTGGATTGTGTATTTGATGAGTTTGATGAGGGAAACCAAGAAATCCCATGAGCCTCCGTAGCGTAGCTCTGAGCAGCTCACGGCTCTGCTCCGCCGTTCTAAAAATAGCTTGCACCGACAATTAAAGGTAACAAACCTACTGCTAAAACTAGAGGGTTATGGCAATGGGCCAATTTGCCAAAATGTTGAACTAACCCTTTAAGAGTATGGGACGGAGTCAAGAACTATATAAATACGTATACAAGACGTAAACAGCTGAGACTCCAAGTTCATCCTCAGTAACAACACAAACTAGTCTCGGAGCTTTTTGAGATTCATCGTCGGACGGCAGAATTTCCTACTCTCCAGCAGAAACTGGAACGCAGCATAAGAGACAAAGTGTTTGATGATGCGTTGGTTAGTGTGTGTATGTGTGTGTGTGTGTGTGTGTGTGTGTGATAGTGTGCGACACTTTTCTCCCCTCTGCTGACTTCTTTTTCTTCTTCTTCTTGTCCCTCCATGTTGCTCATCTTTTTACTTTCTCTGCGTTTTCTGCGTTTCCTTCTCCTAGCTGAGCCTGTGGAGCAGCCGCTGCGGTAGGACGGGACCCTGTGTGTGTGTGTGTGTGTGTGTGTGTGTGTGTGTGTGCGTGCATCATGCATCGTGCTGTAAAAGTGACATTGTGTATGTGTGTTTGTCAGAGACAGTCAGTGGTGGTGACGGTTTATGTGTCTGTGGTGTTTCATCATACGGTGGCCCTGAAGGCTCAAACCACTGCAGCTTCAGAAAACACATGTAAAGATACACAGCAGGAAGTGTTTCTGGGGACACGATAAAGCGAGGAACCGGTCCGGGGCCTTTAGTTGTTCTTCTTCCTGGGCCTGTCCCAATATGCACACTTGATCATACTTACACACTTGGCCACTTGGCGTGTGCATTCATGTTCTTAGTGTCAGTGCTCAGTGTGTCTCATTTCTCCGGGGCGCGCTTGATTTTCACTTTACCCACACTTAAGGTAAGACCGCATCCGAGCGGTATTTGGCCAAGTATAAATCCCACAATGCACCACGGTGAAGTCCGCCGTCACCGGGAAACCAGGAAATGCGATTGAATTAATCTCAATAAAATGAAATTAACTTTCTATCTCATAATTAGGACTTTTTAATGTCATATTTTATATTCATCATGCTCTGTTCATGTTTTTATTTTATGTTTTTTCGTTTTTCTTGTTTGTTGTATTTACTTACAGAGTTGGGCTTACACATTTATGATCTGAATTTTGCGCATAGAGACACTTTAGGAGTAGATGAGACTGTGATCCAGCAGCACTGTTTATTAAAACTGTTGCTGTGCTGTGTGTGTGTGTGTGTGTGTGTGTGTGTGTATGTGTCGTAGTTGTGCTACTGTGCTTATGGCACAGGCTGCACTTGTCAAGTTTGTCCCGATTGCTTTTAAATATCCCTCCACACGCTTGGCCACTTAGTCCATGCTTGAACACTATATGCAAATATACGTTCCGCCGGCAAAACATCAGTGTGTGTGTAACCAAGCGCACTGAGCCAAGTGTGGAGGAATGGGACAGCGCCATAGACTTTAGAAGTCGTGCAGACAGCTTCCTGTTAGTGAGTCTGACAACAAGCTGAGTCTGTTTGGTTTATTAGAACGTTGATATCATGTTAGCTTAGCATTAGCCTTCAGCCTGGTCCCTCACTGTATTGTGTCCTCCAGAAACAGAAACACTTCCTGTTGAGTTGGGAGTTTTTGTACATGAGAGACAACGACTCCACCCCCCCACCCCTCCTCCTTCATAAACGTGTGTGTGTGCGTGTGTGTGTGTGTGTGTGTGTTTCTTCTCATTCTGTGGGTTATTTCTGCTTTCACTCCTCCCACTGCTTCCTCCTTCATGACTGACTGATGTCATCAGTGTTTCCATGATGTCATCAGTGTGTGCTGTGATTTCCTAATGCTCATAAACCAAACATACCCCCCCCCCCCTCCTCATCATTGTTCCTCCTCCTCCTCTGTAAACCGGTGCTGTAGCAGCAGTTTGTTCCTGCAGAGTCTCCGGCTGCAGCAGCTGCAGCTGCAGCGCCACCTGGAGGACGGAGACAGAGTTCAGTGTCTGTCTCCGTCCTCGACCTGCCGCCTCTGGCTCTGCATCAACACACTGCTGCTGCTGCTGTGGGTGTGGGTGTGTGTGTGTGTGTGTGGGAGGGGTTATCAGGGTCAGAGGTCACAGAGGACGACGACTTCCTGTAGTTTTGTAGGTTTTTTTTTTTTTTTTTTCCGGTGCATTCAACAGAACAAAATAACTTGGGCTGAAGAGGCATCGGCTGAAGCTGCAGCTTCTTTTGCCTTCTACACTATTTAAAAGCAAGAAAGTTGCATAACAGAACAAGATAATGAGATAACACAATTTAAACATTTATTTTTTAAACTAAACTCAGAAGAATAAATAACATTATCTAACCAAGAGCTTACAATTTATCAAGTTTATACCTCATGTACATACATACACATGTGTGTTGATATCCACATATATACATACATACAGTACATAGCGATGGACTGGACTATCCATCGCAGTACCAAGTACATTCGTTACTCATTAGTAATCAATGCATTTAAACTTGTGTATCATATTTTGGTTTTTATGTTTTATATTCATTGAATACTTTCGTTTTAAACAACATTTTAAATTTAGTGACTGATGCACACGTTGTTGATTCTTTATCAAGGTTATTCCATAAGTTTACTCCAATTACAGATAGGTGCATTTACCTTTTGTGTTGGTCCTTGCCTTTGATTTCTGTAGTTTATCACCTGGAACCAAAAGCAGAGATTCACTGTGAACTGGTCCTTTAAAGACAAAGTGACATCCCACTCTGACTCCCTGTGTGACCTCTGACCTCCTGTCATCGTGTCTCTGTGTCCGACTCACTCCTGTGTTTCTTATTTATTTTTATTTTCTTCCTCCTCAGACTCAACCAACAGTGACTCGGCCAAATCAAAGGTAACGTCTCGTCACACGCTGCTTTAAGAATAATATCAAAAATAGAAACATGGATTTGATCTTTATCAATAGAAAATGTTTGTTTTTATTAGTTGTTTTCTCTTGATGAGGTAAACGTCAGTTGTTCCTCCTCCTCAATACACATCCTGTTGTTTCTCCTCAAGAAAACACTGCACTTTCTAGAATAAAAAAGTCTTCTTAAAGGGATGGTTCAACATTTTGGCAAATTGGCCCATTGCCATAATCCCTATAGTCATAGCAGTGGGTTCGTTACCTTTAATTGTCGGTGAAAGCTATTTTTAGAACGGCGGAGCAGAGCCGTGAGCTGCTCAGAGCTACGCTACAGAGGCTCATGGGATTTCTTGGTTTCCCTCATCAAACTCATCAAATACACAATCCAACAACTCCACAACGCTCTGGTGGACAAGTTGTGACCCGCACATTCACCACGCTATGAGATAATAACGCAACGTTACCAGACAGGGTTGTTTTAGAGGGAAATTCAGAGACTGCTTGATGAAAAACTGTCCCTGAAGGCAACGCGCATCAGCGGTTTTGCATGAATTAACCTCTAAAACAACTCTGTCTGGTAACGTTGTGTTATTATCTCATAACGTGGTGAATGTGCAGGTCACAACTTGTCCACCAGAGCGTTGTGGAGTTGTTGGATTGTGTATTTGATGAGTTTGATGAGTTGGGAAACCAAGAAATCCCATAATGAGCCTCCGTGGCGTAGCTCTGAGCAGCTCGCGGCTCTGCTCCGCCGTTCTAAAAACAGCTTGCACCAACAATTAAAGGTAACGAACCTACTGCTATGACTGTAGGGATTATGGCAATGGGCCAATTTGCCAAAATGTTGAACTATCCCTTTAATAATAATAATAATGATTATTGATCCTCCTCCTCCTCAGGGCTCGTGGGGCTCGAAGAAGGACCTGAGAGCCAAAGACTTCCTGACTCTGTCCATCATGTCCGCCGTCACCGGCCGCAAGCGCAGGAAGCGCCACAACGGGCGCCGCGTGGGCAGCAGCACCGACGACGACTCGGAGCACGAGCCAATCAAAGCCGGCGGACACCCGGGGGCGGAGGAAGAGGAAGAGGAGGAGGAGGAGGAGGAGGAGGCGGAGTTGTCGCCCGTCGGGGACGCCAACGCCACCGCCGCCGCTCCTCGGGCGGAGGGAGAGGAGGATGACGAAGAAGAGGAAGAAGGAGAAGAAGACGAAGAGGAGGAGGAAGACGCGGAAGTTGTAGAAAGCGCAGCGAAAGAGGTCGAAGAGACGACGGCGAGCGTTCCCAGCCGAGAGGAAGAGGAGGCGGGAGGAAGGCAGGAGGAGGAGGAGGAGGAGGCGCGGGCGGCGGCGGTGACGGTGGCGAAGGGGCCGCGGTGGCGAGCGCCGGAGGATTCGCGCTCCATCGTGTCCGGCTACTCGACGCTGTCGACGCTGGGGCGCAGCCTGGGCGGCGCCGACGACGCCGACGACGAGCACAGCGAGCTGGTGAGCGAGACGGACAACGAGAGCGGCTTCGCCTCGCGCTCGCTCACGCAGGAGCGGCCCAGCAAAAGCAAACAGACGGGGGCGGCCACGGCAACGACGACGACCGACACGACAACGACGCCATCGCCATCGCCACAGCAACAGCAGCCGCGCAGCTTCCTCTACTCACACTACAAAGGCGTGACGACGACGACGACACATCTGCTGGCTCCGCCCACGCCGCCGGACGCCGCGGAGAGGAGCGACGGCGGCGGTGCGCGCTCCACCACGCCGTCGTCCACGTCCTCGTCCAACGCCGCCGCCGCCGCCGGCCACCGGCTGCACCCGCGCCCGTCCTTCAACTCGCACCGGCTCATCCAGTGCGACACGCTCGCACGCAAGAAGCTGAAGGCCGAGAAGTCCAAGGCGCGTTCCCTCGACCTGCTGGAGCTGCCGGTCGCCGCGGTGATGACGTCGATGGCCGATGGCGAGCCGCGCTCCCCGAGGATCGTCGCCAAGCCAACGCCGCCAACGCCCCCGCCGCCGGCCAGCGAGGCGGCGTCCTTCACGCCGGCGGCGGGGCTGAAGTCGCGGCTGCGCGGCTCGGCCGACGACCTGCGCGGCGTCGGGCTGCGGGCGCCGCTGTCGCCGGAGACGCGGCGGAAGCGGCGGGCGTGGCGCCGGCACACGGTGGTGGCGTCGCCCACGGAGACGATGTCCGACAACAAGAGGCCCCCCCCCCTCCCCCTCGCCGTCACAGACTTCCCCCTGTCCCCCCTCACCTCCCCACAACCCACCGCCGCCAACCAGAAACAACCGGCCGCAGCCGCGTCGGCACGGGACGCCGCGGACGGAATCGAACAGGGACCGGCCGCTCGTCAGGCCTCCAGGTTCCACCAGTATCTGTGACACCTGGCAGCTCAACCCCCCCCGACTCCCTCCGACCCCCCCCTCAGAGTTATATATTGATCCAGTGATCGATCAGCTGATTGGAAACTAAAACAACTAAAGCATCATGTGACTTTTTATTTCTTAAAGGGATAGTAGCATTTTTTTTAAGTGGGGTTGTATGATCTACAAATAGCCCCAAAGTACTTTAATTGCAGTAGAAGACTCTCTGCACTCCTCCCGTTAGCAACGCCAGCCCATAGCCCTGCCCAGAGATTTACAACATACAGTGTTGTGAACAGACCCAAAGAAACGGCCTATTTTCGCGGCCTAAAAGAGGTTTTACCTGAAAAAAAATACACTTTGCACTTTGAAGGGCTGGATAAAATTATATCATAGCGAACAATGGAACTGTGTATTTTTTTTCAGGTAAAATAGGCCGTTTCTTTGGGTCTGTTCACAACACTGTATGTTGTAAATCTCTGGGAATTATATACTCGTTGCTAACGGGAGGAGTGCAGAGAGTCTTCTACTGCAATTAAAGTACTTAGGGGCTATTTGTAGGTCATACAACCCCACTTTAAAAAAAATGATACTATCCGTTTAAGTTTTAAATATTTTAAAAATAAAATAAAATCAGCTCCTGTTCAGTGATTAATTGATCTTTATTGATCAATATCAAGTGATTGAAACAATAACTACTTCCTGTTTAAAGCAGGTTGTTGACCAATAAGAACGTCTAATTGTAACTAATTATCTTTAATTAGCTACAACACGGAATTTCAAAATAAGGCCTCAGTGTTGATCATTGAATCGATGTATTGACGAACCGTTTCCTCCGTCAGCTGACAGGTGCAGCACAGGTACCGACACACAGCCCCTCCCCCCCTTTTTATTTTAATTTTTATTAATGAGCTCATTTGCATAATGACAGGTGAGAAGGGGGAGGGGGGGTCACTCCAGCGTTGCCAAAGCTTTTATTTTTTTAATTTAATTTTCTTCCTTTTTTTTCCTGTTTTGTGTGTTTTTGTAGAGACGATACAGAAACACACACACACACACACACACCATCAGTCAGTTACAGCCAAGAATAGAGCCCCCCCCCCCCACCAAGCCAAAGGGTTAAACCCAGTCAGAACCAGAAGCCCCTCCCCCCTCTGGTCCTGGACAGTATGGTGCTTCTTTCTTTACAAAGTGGAATTATTATTATTATTAATATTATTATTATTAATAAAAATGAAAAAAATCCAAGATGGAGGAAGAAGAAGAAGAAGAAGAAGAGACGAAGACGAAGATGAAACAGTTTGATGAGCGACCTCATCGTCTTCCTGTCGCTGTCTCTCTCGTCTCTCTCTTTGTTAATAATGTTCATGTGTTTTATTATTTTTTATTTTTTTGGCGCAACAACAACAACACGGCAGCAGGTGTGTCGTTGTTGAACTATTTTGTAACATTTGTACAAAGCCTTGTTAAGTTAACCTTGTAAATATAAATATTATGTTATCATATTTGTTTTTACTTTACTTTTTTTCTTTTTTTTTTAGTTCTTTTTTTATGGTTTACAAAAAAAAGTGCGTTAACAGGTGCACAGTCATTTCCTTCAAGACGTTACTTGAAATGTTTCCCTTAATTAATATATTCTTTTTTTTTTGTTTTATATTCTCTTTCTCGATATATATATTATATATATTATATTATATATATATTTTGTATTAAAGTTAAAAAAAAAAGTACCTTTATTGTGGTTTGAGCTCTGGGTGTACCTGTTCAGAGGAGACGAGATCGACTGCTCCTTATTCCTCCGATGGCCTTTTCTCTCTGATTCTCAGCACTGTGCAGAAACTAAACCTTTATTATTACGTAAATAACTCCACATGTAGCAGGAGTTCAACTAAAGATGGAATCTGGTTTTTATTATTATTATTATTATTATTATTATTATTATTATTATTATTATGACAGTTTATTGGAAGGTTTCCAGGCAGCTCGACCTCATTTCTCTGTTTTTCTAAACTGAGCTCAAGACAAAAATAAATATAAAAGTATGTTGGTGATGATGATGATGCAGGAGGAGGAGGAGGAGTACAAAACGTACTTGAGTACTGTACTTAAGTATATATCCAGAGGATTTGTACTTAACTTGAGTATTAGATTTCTTTGGTACTTATTACTCTTACTTGAATACATTTCCAAGACAAATATTTTTACTTTTACTCGAGTTAATTTCTAGGAAGGCTGAAAAGTACTCGTTACTTTCAGGTCTGCTCTTTTTTTTTTCTAAAATACTGTTGGACACAAGCTGTGTTTGTCAAAGAAGGAAACCCTGACCCCTAAAAGCAGCACATCATTATCATTCATTTAGAAAAAATTATAGTAATTCATTGATGTGAAAAATAAGAAATGTACTCTTACTTTTAAGTAAATTTAAAAGCATGTACTTTTGGATACTTAAGTACCTTTAAAAGCAAGTACTTTTTTACTCTTACTCGAGTAACATGTCGACTGAGCTACTGGAGTAAATTTTGACCTGTAGTATTTGTACTCCTACTCAAGTACTGGGGTTGAGTACTCTGTCCATCTCTTCCTCCTCCTCCTCCTCCTCCTCCACCTGTCCGTCAGTCGTTCAGACAGGAAACGGTACATTAGAGGAAAAAGTTAATGAACAATAAACTTATCCTGTTGTTGTTTTTATTATTATTATTATTAACTATAAAAACAAACAGGAAGCAGCAGAAATAAAATAATGATGATGATGATAATAATAAATGATAAATAAATTATAGTCTCGTCTTCTTACCTCAAGAGTTTTTCTACAAGTGCCTGATTTGTGGAATGTGTTTTTGTTCTGCGGTGCCAAGCTCGGTTCTTCTCGTCTCTGGGTCTCCTCCCTCCCTCTTCCTCCTCTTCCTCCCTCCTCCTCCTCTTCCTCCTCTTCCTGTGGTTGCTGGTCTGTAACTAAGGCACTGACCCAAAGATGTGTAGCTTACAATGAAAACTAATGAAATCCTAAAGAAGAAGCACACGTGAAGCCAAGGACCCGTCATCGTTGTCGTTGTCGACGACGACGACGACTCAGCTGCTTTTCCTTTAACAAACTGAGGCCTAGTGATCCACAGAGTGAATATGGTACACCTAATAACACCCCCACCTCCTCCTCCTCCTCCCCCTTTCCTCGCCCCGACACCTGATGATGTCTCCTTGTTGTATTTTAAAAAAGTCTTCTTTTGTACATACCATCTTTAATATGTAACATACTGTATTGTGTACATTTTGGAATTTGCTTTTTGAGTATAACTAATAATAATAATGATGAGAAGAAGAAAATGACTGGACTTCAATGACTTGTCCCCCCCCACCCCCTCCCCCCTCCCCTCTCTGAAACCAACCACCCCCTCATGGCTGTGTGCTTTAAAGCAAGGTTATATGATGTAAATAAACAGAATTATGTTTAAAAAAATCACACATCTTTGCATTTGTTATTGTTTTTTTGGGGGGAGGGATTGGAGGGGGGGGGGTTCACATTTTGCAGTAACTTTCAACAGCAGCTGGATGAGGATGACGACGCCCCCTAGAGGCTGCAGTGCAGACTGTAACTCTACAGAACTCACTGCATGTGACTAAACACATCTGGAGATAAAAAATGAAATAAAAACATCTACAGCAACTTCTCTACATGATAACCTCCTTAAAACCCTCCTGGGTCAAGGAAGGAAGGACGAAGGGAAAGAAGGAAGAAGTAAGGACGAAGGGAGGGAAGGAAGGACGAAGGGAAAGAAGGAAGAAGCCTGTGCATATTCTCATTTGACCAGGTCATAGTATCTCAAAGGAATTTTCAATTGAGAGAAAGAAGGAAGGACGAAGGGAAAGAAAGAAGGAAGGACGAACGGAAAGAAGGAAGGACAAAGGAAAAGAAAGAAGGGAGGACGAAGGGAACGATGGGAGGAAAGAAGGAAGGAAAGATGATGGAGGGAGGGAGGGAACAGATTGGGTCAAAAGAGAGAAAGGAAGCTAAGAAGGAAGGAAGGATAAAGGGATAGAAGGAAGGAAGGACAAAGGGAAAGAAATAAGGCAGGAAGGATGAAGGGAAAGAAGGACAAAAGGAACGATGGGATGAAAGAAGCTAGGGAAAAAGGAAAGAAGGAAGGGAGAAAGGAAGGATAAAGTGATAGAAGGAAGGAAGGACAAAGGGAAAGAAAGAAGGAAGGCAGGAAAGATGAAGGGAACGATGGGAGGAAAGAAGGAAGGGAAAAAGGAAGGAAAGATAGATGAAGGGATGGAACAGATTGGGTCAAAAAAGAAGGAAGAAGTAAGGATGAAGGGAAGGAAGGAAGGAGGAAGTGAACAGCTGTGACGTCATGAAGCTGCAGAATCTGATCAGATCTGGAGCTAAAAACAAAATAAAAACATCTACAGCAGCTTCTCTACATGATGACCTTCTTAAAAGAATAAAACTCATGCAGCATCATTTGTCTTGTGTAAAATGCAGAATAGAGTTGACTTCCAGTGCTTCTTCAACCCCCCCCCATAACCCCCCTAACCCCCATAACCCCCCCTCTACAGTCCACTGGTGTCTGCGGTTCAGATCCTCACAAGAACAGCTTTGTGATGATGTTCAGTCTGTTTCTACTGCTGTTGCTGCTACAGTCGCTCCTCGCTGCTACAGTCGCTGCTGCTGCTACAACAGTCGCTGCTGCTGCTGCTACAGTCGCTGCTGCTGCTGCTGCTGCTGCAGAGCTTCCTGTCTGAGCTGAGGCTTCACAACCAAACACACTGCAACTCAATTCAATGGGTTTTTTTATTTTATTTTATTTTATTTTAATTTTTATTTGAACTTATCTGTTAACACACAACTGTTAAAATGTCACTCTGGAATTGAGTTCTGAAAAACCAAAAAAAAAAAAAAAAAAAAATACAGTCTCAGTTGAAGCTGATTTGTTACTGTTTGTTTTGAAGGGGGCGGGGCTGCAGGGTCAACAACTTTCAATTAATAGAAAAAACAAAACAAAAAAAACGGTATCATTTAAATGGACACACATATACGAAGTCGACCAGGGAAAGAAAATATTCTTCTTGTGTTGTCAAATACATTCTCTTTATAAAAAGAATATTATTTTTGAAATATTTACATTTCTTCTTGGAAAAAAAAGAAAAAGAAAAAGAAAAAGAAACAGGAACAGGAACAGGAACAGGACACCTCACAGTCCAGATAGAAAAAGAAACGTCAAGTATTGCATCGCAATGCGAGGAACTCAGAGTCCACATGACAGACTGGTGACACAAAACTGATGACACTTTATTTAAAGGGATAGTTCAACATTTTGGCAAATTGGCCCATTGCCATAATCCCTATAGTCATAGCAGTAGGTTCGTTACCTTTAATTGTTGGTGCAAGCTATTTTTAGAACAGCAGAACAGAGCCGTGAGCTGCTCAGAGCTACGCTACGGAGGCTCATGGGATTTCTTGGTTTCCCTCATCAAACTCATCAAATACACAATCCAACAACTCCACAACGCTCTGGTGGACAAGTTGTGACCTGCACATTCACCACGCTATGAGATAATAACACAGCGTTACCAGACAGAGTTGTTTTAGAGGGAAATTCATGCAAAACCGCTGATGCGCGTTGCCTTCAGGGACAGTTTTTCATCAAGCAGTCTCTGCATTTGCCTCGAAAACGGCTTCGTTTCGTAACGTTCTGTTATTATCTCATAGCGTGGTGAATGTGCAGGTCACAACTTGTCCACGAAAGCGTTTCGGAGTTTTGGGATTGTGTATTTGATGAGTTTGATGAGGAAAACCAAGAAATCCCATTATTAGCCTCCGTAGTGTAGCTCTGAGCAGCTCACGGCTCTGCTCCGCTGTTCTAAAAATAGCTTGCACCGACAATTAAAGGTAACGAACCTACTGCTATGACTATAGGGATTATGGCAATGGGCCAATTTGCCAAAATGTTGAACTATCCCTTTAAAAATGCAGTAGTCCCGTGTTTTGTTTTGTTTATTTACCTCGGCGGTGGCTGAGCTCAGAGTCCTCTAGTCTAGGTGGAGCCGACTTGGTTCTGGTTCTGCAGGAGCAGCTCCGTGTTCTGGGCTCTCAGTCTCTCCAGCTCCCGCTCCAGCTCCTGCAGCCGGAGCAAGGAGCTCTCCACCGTCGCTCCTCCTGCTCCTGCTCCTGCTCCTGCTCCTCCTGCTCCTCCTGCTCCTCCTCCTCCTCCTCCTGTCGGCTCCACGGCGCGCCTCAGCCGGTTGTTCTCCTCCTCCAGACGCGACATGCACTTCTCCAGCTCCAGATACTCCTGCACCAGCTCCTGCTTGGTCATGTTCTGCAGCGACTCCACGTGATACATCTCGTAGGTCTCGGAGAAGTCTCTCTGCAGGAACTCTCCTCCGGCGTTCCCGGGCCTCCCGATGCCGTCGCTGCCCCCTCCCCCGCCGCTGCCGTCCCCCTCCTCCTCCTCCTCCTCCGGCTCGTAGTTGTAGCCGTAGCCGAGGTGATGCTGGTTGTCGAACAGGTCCTCCTCGCTGCCCGTGTCCTCCATCATGCGGACGCCGACGCCGGACGTCCGCCGTGACCCCCCTATTAGGGATGGGAGAAAAAAATCGATTCACATAAATATCGCAATATCTTTTTTGACGATTTTTTTTTTTTAATGTTGTGCAATGTGCATTTGTTCGCCTTTTTTACATACAGAGAGTCCAGGTTTTGAAAAGGGTTTGAGTTCACTTTATAATGGAGTATGTTAATTCAGTGGTTCTCAACTGGTGGGTCGGGACCCAAAAGTGGGTCGCGGACAGCTGGTCAAAAAAGTAAATAATATCTAATGCACATCTGATGTTGGACATGTCTTTTATTTTGAAAAATAACTTATTTTGAAAGGCACACGAAACACGTGAACACATGCAGTTGTAATGGTCCTCCTCAGTTTCTTATTAATGTGGCCTGAATGCAGTGAATCTTGTTTTGTTTTGTGGGTCTTAATTTTGTGCAATTTGATATTTATTCACTTTTGTGAATATGCTCTGAACGCAGAGATGCATTAGAAGTCAAATATCTCATTTTGTTGGTCTCCATTTTGTGCAGTTTGATATTTTTTTATTCACTGCCGTACATGCAGTTGTCATGGTCCTCCTCAGTGTGCCCTGAAAAGCACTTTGCTCAATAAAGAGCTAAATTAAAAGGCTTTTAAAAAATTCTTGGTTTGAATTCTATAAAAGTGGGTCGCGACTTAATGACCATGGGTCCCAGAGTGAGACTAGTTGAGAACCCCTGTGTTCATTTATAGGCTCCTACAGTATTTGCGTGCAGATAAATGTTAAAAATGCAGACTAAAAATAGAGAGAATCGGCAATATCGTAGAATCGTAATTTAAATCGTAGAAGAATCGAATCGGGGGAGAAAAGCATGTGGTCCCAGCCCCTACCCCCTATGCAGGCCTCGGTGTTGAGGTCCGGCTCCTCGCGGTCGTGCTCCTCCATCAGGAACTGCGTGGTGTTGTAGGGAGCCACCGGCAGCCCCTTGGCGAACATCTCCTCCCGCAGCCGCGACGCCCGGGCCGTCTCCCGCTCCTCCAGCGCCTTCCGCTCCTCCCACGACAGCTTGTAGTACGGCTTCCAGCTGCGCTTCTTCTTGGACGTCCGGCGCCGGTGCCGCTTCTTCCCCAGACGCGCGTCCAGACCGGTGTCCGAGTCCACGTGCAGACCCTCCTCCTGCTGCTGCTGCTGCTGCACCTGAGCCCAGGGATGTCACAATTAGGACTTGTTTTCACAATTAATCGTGGTATTAAACGCCACAAGTCGACATGAGGGTGAGTAGATAATGAGTGAAATTTGAATTTTGGGTGAACTATCCCTTTAAATGCCACAATTAATTAATCGTTAAGATTCCTAAATAACCGTCACTTCCCAAAAAAGATTATGTTGGAATTGTATTGGCAGATGTGCGTTAAAATAAAGGTTAAAGGGATAGTTCACCCAAAATTCAAATTTTTACTTTCATTTAATATTTTTTTGTTTTGTTTGTTTGTTTGTTTTTTTAATACAAATGACACGCTAACATTTAAATTCCTACCAATTCAATGTTACGTTAAATAAATGGACCACTATCTGTGCGTTAACCTTTATTTTAACGCACATCTGCCAATACAATTCCAACATAATATTTTTTGGGAAGTGACGGTTATTTAGGAATCTTTACCATTAATTAATTGTGGCGTTTAAAGGGATAGTTCACCCAAAATTCAAATTTCACTGAAGCCCCGACATGAGAAATTGTTCAGCCGGTCAGTGCAAAGGAAGAGACACTGAGACACTGGGAGCTTCCGCTACAAACAAGCTTGAAATATAGACTTATTTAATTTTTCCGGAACAATTTCTCATGTCGGGGCTTCAATACAAGAGGGACATTACAGACGAGCAGTATGGAGGTATTTGGATGTTTTTTGGTGTGTCTTTTTGTTACGAAGAAAAGTGAGGTCCGTTCTCAACCATCATATGGACATGCAGTCAGTGCTGCACGGAGCCCCCCCCGCCCCCCCCCCCGGAGGACTCTGAAACTTCTCCCAGCCCTTAGTCCACATGAGAGTGAGTAGATAATGAGTGAAATTTGAATTTTGGGTGAACTATCCCTTTAAACGCCACAATTAATTAATCGTAAAGATTCCTAAATAACCGTCACTTCCCAAAAAATATTATGTTGGAATTGTATTGGCAGATGTGCGTTAAAATAAAGGTTAACGCACAGATAGTGGTCCATTTATTTAACGTAACATTGAATTGGTAGGAATTGCGTGTCATTTGTATTTAAAAAACAAACAAAAAACTATTAAATGAAAGTAAAAATTTGGTGTTGATGACAATTTATGACCTTAATATTTCAAACACTTCCACTGGGGGATTAATAATTGGTCATATATTAATAGATACTTGAAATATTTTGTGTAAACAATGAGTAATGTAATTATATTTGGACTATAGTTGATTTTACACATTCATAGTGTTGTGAAATTAATTACTAATGCATAATAATCATGAAAATCGTAGTACCGTGATTATTTCTCTGACAATAATCGTAGGCTACCAAGAAAATTTGTAATCTTGACAGTATCCCTACCTGAGTCCCGTCCTGCTCGGATTTCACCGGGGAGATGAGACCTCCACCTCCTCCTCTTTCTCCTCCTCCTCTTTCTCCTCCTCCTGATGCATGCATCCGGGGGTTCTGGTTCTGGTCTGGAGTAGTCTCGGTTTTGATTTTAATCCGGCACTTTGAGTTTGAGTTGAGCTCGTTTCCGGCTGCAGAAGCAGGGCACACCTCCCTCCTCCGGCCGCCTTTCATTTGCCATAACTTGTTGTCTGTGTTGTTGATAATATCCCCACAGTTCTGCTGCTGCTGCTGCCGCCGCTTCAGCTCTCTCTGTCTCCCCCTGTCGCCGTTCACTGGTGGTCCTCCTCCTCCTCCTCCTCCTCCTCCTCCTCCTCCTCCTCCTCCACGGTCGCTGGCTGCTGGGAGATGCTCCAACCCGCTGCTCCCACCTGAACTTTTCAGGTGATGGCTCTGCTGCTGCTGCTCCGGTGGTGGCTCCGTCATCATGGTGTTTTTTTTGTTGTTGTTGTTGTTGTTTTTTTAATTTACAATTTTTTTTCTTTCCAAATTTACAATTTTTTTTAAATTATTCTAGCGCATTTTTTATAATTATTATTTACTCTTCCTGCTACAGAAGCTACGAAGTTCGCATAAACGTGTTATAAAAAGTTAATTTGAACGAATTATATCACTTATTCCAGAAGGAGCCGAAGTCGCCAAAGAAAGTTAGTTTAAGTGTCGGCGTCTTTTTTTGTTTGTTTTGTTGTTGTTTTTTTTAAGAGAGAGAGAAAAAAAAGAAGAAAAAAAAAAACAACTCCCGTAAAGTAAAAGTAAAGTTCCGGAGAGTAAAACACTTGTTACTCCTTCAAGGATTTGTCAGGGCAACTGTCGCTAACTACCATTAACTGTTTCGATGCTGTCAGAGCCGCCGTTCACCCGGAGACCGCGATCCGCCTTCACAACAGTGTCCAGTGTGCTGCTCAAGAAGAGGGAGCTCCTGTTTATATAGCAGCTCCGCCTCTGGCCGCGCGCATGCTGCTGGTTGTGACTCCAGTTGCATTGTGGGACTTGCTGTTCCCATTCCCGTGGCCGCACTCCCACAGAGCGCCGCGACGAACTACAAAGCCCACAAGTCCGGCGTAACTGACAGAAACGTCGACCAATCAGGCGGGAGAATGTCGAGCTCGATGGCGCCCACACCTCTCTTCGCTGATTGGACGAGGAGACATCTTTGCTGTTGCTAAGCTTAAAGTTTTTTCTGATTGGACGGTCCGGGAGTCAATCAAAAGTACGCAACACACACGAAGAAAGAAGTCCGGGGCATTTTTATGGAAGCTACTATGTCGAAATAAAGGGGGCACGTGTAAAAGTTACGAAATGCAAGTACATTTAAATACTCTCGAATCACATTACATTGTACGTAAAACAATTGTATACAATTTTATACACACACTCGTACAGTTTATCACCATAACTTTACCACAGAGGGTAGCGTCTGCTTGATACGACAGCGAACCCTCTTCCTGTATTTTAAGCAAAATGGAGAACGCCTCCAACGGAAACTAGTCCGCCGTGAATTTTCGTCTCGTAAAATCAGCGAATACAGCTCAGTTTCACATTGTAATCATTTCCCTCTGTTTACTGGTGTAAAAACGAGAAACGCCGGTGTTAGTTGAACCGTTAAATGTTTTCCGTATGAATATTCTGTGTGTTGCGCGGAGTGATACTTCGTGTCGTTGGGGGGTGTGAGGGGGGTGAGGAGAACTCTGGTGGAATCAGCGTAAACAACGAACGTTAGTTTATTGTGAAGCTGCCGCCGCTGCCTCGCAGCACAGACACACTCAGCTCCGAGCCCCTTTGTTGTAAAAGGAGGGTGGGTCAGGCGAAGATCTCACATTTGAGCTTAAATCCTGATTCTGCAGTGGACGGAGTGTTGTAGTTCAAGTTTTGATTAAGTTTTTTTTTCTCCGATATGCAGTGTTAACGTTTTTAAATGCACTGTCGTATCGCGTGTGTGTGTGTGTAGGAAGCTAAGGATACGCTTACGTTAGCCTAAAATGTGAACGTTGGCTAGCAAGCAACATGAGTACGACGATGATGATAACTGAACAATTTGTCATAAAAAAAACACCCAGAAAGTGCGGATTACGCACAAATAATAATATTCAAAATAAATGTGAGCATGATAATATGTATTTCAATGCAAATAGATGGAAAAAAGACGAACGCCATTTAGCAAGACCAAGCTAAGCTATGCTAAGCTAGTTGCTAACTAGCCTACGCCACGGTGTTGTGTGGGGAAAAAAGTTAATAAACATATAACGATTACTCCAATATAATGTAGTTCAAAACAAAATGTTCCTTCTTCTATTTCTCGATATAGTTATAATTAAAGCGGGCAGGCGACAAACTATAAACGTTGTAAAAAGAAAGCAACTGAAATTGCTATCGTTAGCCTCTAGCTAACTAGGCCAACTGTGGGGGAGGCGTAATTGCTGGAGAGTTTCCCTGGAGAGTTTTTGTATTATTGTTGTTACATAATTGCGATTAATTTCATCATTTGTATTACGGATATTATGTATTTCAGGTTAACAGCGACAACACAGTGTAACAAACACATAATAATGAGATTGGTAAAATGCGATAAGTATTTCAGTTTCCAGGAAGTAGACGGTTCCTCATCTTGCAAGGCAGCACTGAGGCTCAGCACTTTAGTTTACTGCTAGTTAAACTAACTATCCACTCAAACACTATCTACCGGCATTTTCACTATAACTACTGTCGATTTGTGTAAAATATTAATATTTATTATGATTATCATAACAATAAACGACTGGATTCAATTATTGTTTGTAATATGAAAACCTTGTTATGGATTATAGTATTGCTTTTGTATTGCTCTGTTCAATTGCACTTATTTTTTGTAACATACCCTACATACATGCACAGTGAATGTGTCTTTGCAGTCAGTGTGTGCTCACTATTAAGGAGTTAATCAATACACTGACTTCATCTTCAACTTTATATCCTGTAGCCTCTCATGTAAACACCACACACTTTCCTCACTGCTGTGTTTTCACTGAGCTCTGTGGATCAGTTAATGGAGGAAATGTGTTATTCATGTGTGTGTGTATGTGTGTGACCTAGTGTCTCTTCCTAACGCAGCTTGTAAAGACTGAATCCAGAGGCTTCAAACAACACAGGCCTACTGTTTCTACTAATAGAAGCAGACAGAGTTTCTGCTCTGGCAAATAAGAAAGCTGAGCCGGGAAGTCCTTTGAGGAAGAGAGGTGCTACGTTCCAGTTAATATGAAACCTAATGACCGTGGAGGTTGAGAAATCATACCGAGGGGTTCCCATATTCTCTCACATGAAGGAAGGAACGGTGCTGCAGCTACAGAACCAGAGCTGCTCCTGCATAGATCACAGCTTGTGAGGATTAGCAGGCATGACTTAATCTCTCACCCTGTCTAACATGGTTGTTGCTGCAATTGAGAGGAGGAGGAGATGAAAGATATAGTAATTGTTTACAGGCCTAAAACACCAGCGTGGGCCTTAAAGTGTAAATTCATTCAAACACTGGCTGATTTCCATTTAAATGTTTAAAAAAAATGAGCTGAGCTGTTCAGATTTTTCATGAAGACATCATCATCATCATCATCATCATCAATCATCATGGTCCGGACCAGAGAGAAAGAAACGCTTCATTCAATGACTGAGTGAAAGAAACATGACTTTAAGCACACTCCACCCACCCCACCAAACCTGTTTATTTAACTGTGTGAATGTGTGTGTGGATGTCTGTGGATCAGTCATGATCACATTTTTATTCTCTCCCTGACAGGAGCTGAGCCCAGCTGAGCTCTGTCCCTCTCTGCTCTGTTATAACTCCATTACAAAGACTTAATTGAGTTTCCAGCCGGAGCTGTGGAGCTGCTCTACATCCACTCAGTAGCCTGCATGGAACTAATAATAATGATAATAAAAAATAATAAAACACACACAGAGATCTGAGTCCAGCTTCTGTCATCATCCAGGTGCATGTGGACATGATGGTGCAGCAGAGCAGACAGCAGCGCACAGCCAGATGCATTTGACGTTAGGACAGAATTGATTGTTGTTGTTGAGGTTCCTGCAGTAGCTTCAAGCAGCCAACAGGCGGCGCTGCACCACAACTCATACAACAACACAACACAAACACATGTGGATTTATTAGTTTTTCTTCTGCCTTAAATCTGTTACCAGTTGTTTTTTGGTTTCTCCCTCAGGTATCCATGTGTCACCTGGATGAGAGGACTTCAGGTGTTAGACCCCCCCCACCCCCCCTCCACCATGAAGCTCTGGGAACCTGTGACCCCCCAGCAGTGGACACAGATAGACAGACGACCATCCACACACTTGTAAGGTTATATCTATCTATCTATCTATCTATCTATCTATCTATCTATCTATCTATCTATCTATCTATCTATCTATCTATCTATCTGTCTGTCTGTCTGTCTGTCTGTCTGTCTGTCTGTCTGTCTGTCTGTCTGTCTGTCTTTCTATCTTTCTTTTCATTCTTTCTTTCTATCTTTCTTTCTGTCTGTCTGTCTATCTGTCTGTCTGTCTTTCTGTCTGTCTGTCTTTCTATCTTTCTTTTCATTCTTTCTATCTTTCTGTCTGTCTGTCTGTCTGTCTGTCTGTCTGTCTGTCTGTCTATCGTTCTGTCTTTCTTTTCATTCTTTATTTCTATCTATCTAGCTATCTAGCTGTCTGTCTGTCTGTCTGTCTGTCTGTCTGTCTGTCTGTCTGTCGTTCTATCAATTCAATTCAATTTGCTTTATTGGCATGAACACAGATTTGTTTTTGCCAAAGCATTTTACACAATACTGATGCACCACAACATTGCAATTCATATTCATGTTCTATCTATCTATCGTTCTACCTCGTTGCTGATCACTGATCAATACTCGATCTACGAGTTATAACCCAGCAGTTGTTGAAGTCGCTCGGTCGTGTTTCAGTGCAGTGGGAGGTGGGCTGGGCCGTGCCGTGCCGGGCTGGGCCGTGCGTAAAGTGTGCGCCTGGTGGTTTTGGAGTCAGATTACGCGCGAGCATGGAGCGCATGCAGCGGCGGGGAGGGACTTCACATGTGGAAAAGAAATAAGTGTCGGGGTCTCTCGGTCTCTGGGGAAGGGAACGGGAAAGCGCAAAATCCGAGTGTGCGTGAAGACACCTGCTGCTGCGGCTCCGTCTCTCAGCGCTAGACCCCCTCCGCTCTCAGACCCCAGACCCCAGACCCAGACCCTGTGCGGTCTCCGCTGGAGCTTCCACCGAGTTGGAGACGATGTTGGGCAGCGGGAAGTCACCGGCGGCGGCCACCGGGCCCCGCGAGCACCGGGAGCACCGGGGCAAGGCGGCCGACAGGACCACGGACCCCGTCAGGAAGCTCGGTGAGGAGACCCGTGAACGTCTCATGAGAGAGAAAAAGAAAGAAAGAAAGAAAAGTTAACCAACCTGCACCGGCGTCATTCATATCAACACGGAGAAAGTTGGTGTTTGTGTGTTTAGCGCCGTGTTTAGAGTTTCTACTCTGATTTAATGAGCTCTACATTCCTAAAGTGTTTTTAGTTGCATTTAAACTTGTGTTGAGCTGAGACTGTGACGGGTTTTCTCTCTCTCTCGTGTGTGTGTGTGTGTGTGTGTGTGTGTGTGTGTGTGTGTGTGTGTGTGTGTGTGTGTTGCTCCAGTTGGTGTGTGGCTCCACTTCTTCTCTCATAATAGTTGAAAAGCTGGAAACACATTTGTCTGATTTGTTAGGGTTAGGCTTCCTCTCTCTCTTTGTGTGTGTGTGTGTGTGTGTGTGTGTGTGTGTGTGTGTGTGTGTGTGTGTGTGTCTTGGAGCTAGTGCTTGTGACCAAGTTGCCTCATTTGCCCCCCCACCAACTTCAAAGATGAAGTCATGGGATGTATTTCTAGAGAACGAGTCAAACACTTTGCTGAACTCAATGAGAAAAATGACAGTTCACACACTCACACACTAATCACAGCTCTGAGTGTGTGTGTGTGTGTGTGTGTGTGTGTGTATGAAGTGGTCATGTGATGTGTGTGTGTGTGTGTAGCTGCTCTCTGCTCCACCGCTGTGATTCAGGCTCGTTGCCGTCCCCGTCCCGTCCAGCCTCTACACCCTGTCAGTAAGACACTGGCCGGCTGCCTCCCCCACCTCCCCACCACCCCCCTCCCTCCTCCCCCCTCTCCCCCCCTAAAGCAGTGGTCACACCTCACCCCAAAATAGCCACCTGCTGAGCAGAGACACAGCAGCACCTGTCAGACTGAGGAGAAGACGTCTGGACCTGGTGTGTTGATGCTGAGCCCGGTTCTGACCCACATGTTGAAAAAACAGCTCAAACACATTCAGTCGTTTCATTTAGGACGATTCCACGTAAATTCAACCTGGGGCTCTAGAACGAACGTCCTGCAGTAGTTCTGTCTGTCCCTGCAGCTTAGAATGGGAGTGGATGGATCGTTGTTTACATCCCATAATACCTTGATTTATTTTTACAGGGCTTTGTTCACTTCAAGAAAGACGTCATGTTTGTAAACAGAGCTGGCGTTACGTCTTCATGGTCTGAATAAACAACAGCCAGATTGAAGGCCTTTGCCCACTGAGTCCGTTTTGTCGACCTCGTGTTGTGTTGATGATTGTTTCGAGGTTCGATTTTCTGCGTTTTTCGCATCCGTGAAAATGTTTTTGGACCAATCGCATCAGTGTTTCTGGATTGGACGGACGCAATATTTTCTTTTTCTCTTTTCATTTCTCGACAAGTGAGCGGACCACAAAGTCATCCTCAATGCGTGACGACTTTTGTTTCCCTGTCCGAAGTTTGGAACAGAAAATAAAAACGCATGGTAAAACAGACTCAGTGTGCAAAGACCTTTACTCTCACTGCTACTAAGACGTTGTGGCTCTGAGTTTATATTGCTTTGTTGATAAAACAAACAGGAGCTTTAGACCTGTAAACACACTGAGCCGTCAACTTGACTCTCACGTGAGACTTGAAGAAAATCTTCAGATTTGTTCTTTTAGAACTAAAATATTAGGAAACTACAGCCCCAGGTTGAATTTGCCTGGAATTGTCCCTTTAAAGGGATAGTTCAACATTTTGGCAAATTGGCCCATAATCCCTATAATCATAGTTCATTACCTTTAATTGTCAGTGCAAGCTATTTTTAGAACAGCGGAGCAGAGCGGCGAGCTGCTCAGAGCTACGCTACGGAGGCTCATGGGATTTTTTGGTTTCCCTCATCAAACTCATCAAATACACAATCCAACAACTCCACAACGCTCTGGTGGACAAGTTGTGACCTGCACATTCACCACGCTATGAGATAATAACACAACGTTACCAGACAGAGTTGTTTTAGAGGGAAATGCAGAGACTGCTTGATGAAAAACTATCCCTGAAGGTAACGCGCATCAGCTGTTTTGCATGAATTTACCTCTAAAACAGGCTTTAAGAAGACTTTTTATTCTATAAAGTGCAGTGTTTTCACCACAAAGGGTTAAATAAGTCCATTAAATCATGACTTTACTGAATCAGACAGATGAACACGTCTGTTGTCGCCTGTGGAGCAGATTCCCAGCTCTTAGTCTGGTATCGAGGTGACACCAGAAATCCTGCTGCAAACATCCAGCCCACAACCAGAGCTGGACCCCCCCTCTAATGCTTTTACAGCAGTGTGTGTGTGTGTGTGTGTGTGTGTGTGTGTGTGTGTGTGTGTGTCTGACACTCTGACACCATGCAGACTCTTGTTGAGGCTCTTACTGTTGCTGTGGTTATGAAACCGTATCTCTCTGCCTGAAAATGTACTGTGCAACTGTCAACGCTATATTTGAGCATCCTGCTAATGCTGAATAATGAAGCCAGTGAGGTCACCGACCCCCACGACGCCCCCGTAACCTACCCCACCCCACCCCACCCCGTCGCCCAGCCCACACCCCCCGACCCTCTGCTGCCATGTGTCGTTATAAATCAGCAGCGCGGCCTTCAGCCCGGCCTTGTGTCGTCGTAGCAGCTTTTTATAAACAGCCACTTTTCCACAGTTGTGCTGTAATGAGACTGAGAGGTTCAGGTCATTTGATGTCACAGTACCGGCCTCTCTCTGTTGGTCCACAGAGTTAAAACTCACTTTAAAGGGATAGTTCAACATTTGGCAAATTGGCCCATTGCCATAACCCCTATAGTCATAGCAGTCGGTTCTTTACCTTTAATTCACGGTGCAAGCTATTTTTAGAACGGCGGAGCAGAGCCGCGAGCTGCTCAGAGCTACGCTACGGAGGCTCATGGGATTTCTTGGTTTCCCTCATCAAACTCATCAAATACACAATCCAACAACTCCACAACGCTCTGGTGGACAAGTTGTGACCTGCAAATTCACCACGCTATGAGATAATAACACAACGTTACCAGACAGAGTTGTTTTAGAGGGAAATTCATGCAAAACCGCTGATGCGCGTTTCTGTTGGGAGCAGTTTTTCAGCAAGCAGACTCTGCATTGCCTCGAAAACAACTCTGTTGAGTAACATGGTGAATGTGCGGGTCACAACTTGTCCACCAGAGCGTTGTGGAGTTGTTGGATTGTGTATTTGATGAGTTTGATGAGGGAAACCAAGAAATCCCATGAGCCTCCGTAGCGTAGCTCTGAGCAGCTCACGGCTCTGCTCTGCCGTTCTAAAAATAGCTTGCACCGACAATCTTTTTGTCTTTTACATGTAAATGTGGCGTGAGAGACTGAGATGTGTTAGTTTGCAGATAATCCATGTTGGAGTCAGACAAGTGCAACACTGATAATTATATTCGTCGCCACAGACTTCCCCAGGGAGGAGGAGGAGGAGGGTCGGAGTGGATTTGATTTCAGGGAGAGTCTGAAGAGTGTGTGTGTGTGTTGTGTGTTGTGTGTGAGCACTGCAGCTCTGTCACAGCGGTCGGTTGTGAATACACACTTGAGCAAACACGGCTTGTTGCTGTGCGGTTTTGCGCGTGGTCACAGATCTGACCTGCAGGTTGAAGTGTCGACATCAGCTGCTGTTATGTGAGAGAATACCTACAGTTTGTGGTCTGTGTGTGTGTGTGTGTGTGTGTGTGTGTGTGTGCAACGACTCCACATCCTGCATGTGCACATTCAAGAACACAAAGAGCACAACACAACCAACACATTAACATTGTCTCATTAACATATAATGGGTCCTAAACGCTCCAAGCCTGTGGTCGGGAACAGATCCCTTCATGCAGCTCTAACCCCCTTAAATCCCAAATGAATGCATCTAAGTGACTTGTTGGAGTTGTGTTACCATGTGTTCATCAGCTCTCTGGAGCCTAATTTAGACTTCTACATCGTGTGCATTTTATTTCTCTGGTGAATATTTCACTTTTATTCGACTTTTAATCATAAATAATGATGTTTCTTCCTGCGTTTGCCACCCAGTTTGTTTCCCAGCACTTCTGCGTTTGTTAGGAAAAACTATTAAAAAGGAAAATTAGATTTGTCATTCCAGCTCTGCAGAAAGCTGCTCGTGCCCTACTTTCTCTCCACTTTCTTGCTACTACAGCGATGCTGAAAAGCGTAAAAAAAAAAAAAATCAAACAGTCATTCAAGTTCTTGCACATCTGTACAGCAGAATATTTAAATCTCTGTTTGCACTTCTACCAAACCAAACAACAGCTCATGCAGTCTGGCTTCCCTCGCTGAATGTTTCTCAACCTGGCAACGGCCGGAGCTGCAGGAGGAATCTGAGCAGCAGCAGCAGCTCAGTGTTCAGGCTTCAAAACAAGATAAATCAGCCACAACTTAAGATTCATGGTCGTCTATTTGTTTAATCTGTGATTTATTAAAATGAAATTCCAGAAGTTAAATGTTTAAATGTCTGAACTATTGTGTTTATTACAGCGATTAATACCACAAACAAGATGATAAAGTCGTAATTAATGATGCATCGTCGTCGTTTGTTATGAAGGAGGAGGAGAACGAGTGTGACCGGCTGCAGGGCCTTCATGTTCTGGCTGTAATTCTGCATTTCAAAATAAGAGCCTGCTGCTAAATCTGGAGGAGAATCTGCTCTGAGGTCAGCTGATGTCGCCACATCAGAGTCACAACTTTTTTATATATATTTTTTTTTTAAAAGCTTTCCTCAAATCACCTTTGAACAACAACACAGGGCCTTGTTCTGTCTGAGGAGATGCACTAGACTGGAGGACCGGACCGTCCTACTTCGGGGACAGCTGTGGGACAGAATTTAACAAAACTTTAATTGGCTCGTCTCCCGTTTCAAATCAGCGACACCCTCTCCTCGCTCGTCTATCTTTATGCAAGTGTATAATCTGGCTCTCGTGACAGTTGTTATGTTGATAGAAATGTGAACCGTGGCCCCGGGAGGAGCTGGTATGTGTGAGGCTGAGTGAAGTGGACTCATGCAGAGACACAATCTGTTAACTGACCAGCTGATTATTATGGTTTGGTTTCATCTTGGAGGCTCCTGCTGCACCGCTGCTCACATGTGTTGATAATACCCATAATACCCGGCCGCTCCGGAGAAATCTGCCGTATGGAGTTCATTTCACTGTTTATTGGTTTCTCAGTGCCGATCCAGCACCGGCCCCCTTTTTTTCTTTTTCTTTCTCTTTTATCTTTTTTAGTCGGTTGTTCACACATGGAGCCGTTTGGTGCTCAACAGTTTACAGTTCCTCAGCAATGATCCAAGCATCGTTGCTTTGGGAATGATAGTATTATCAGCATGTTGGTCGACCACAACTATAGTCCAGACCAAACTTTTTGTTCTCACGGGCCACAATGAGTTTTTGTGAACTAATATAGGCCTAAATTACATGTAAAAGCCATTACCCTACCTCAAAAAATAAAAGGAAACTAGGCTATATTCAAATAACATTCAGTTTCAGTGGGAACGGAGTTGTTAATGCTAAACAACATTGATATTTGAGCAGTGTCAGCATGTTAACATTAGCATTTAGCTAGCCTTCATCATTAGATTGAATGTTTGATTTGTTGATTGCAGTTTTTTAACCAAACATTTTAAAAGTAGGCTATAACTGTTCTTGGTGTTTAGTTCCACTTATGTAAGCATGCTATTTGCTAAGCTTACGTAGATCGAAGTATGGCAAACATTTCATTAGCGTGCTGACTATATAGCATTTTATTTATAACACATTTAGTTTTTTGACCAGATATCATGAAAACAAATTGTTATAGCTAAGCTTAGATGGTAAAAACTGCAATAATATGAACATTTTAGCTGCTAAACAATGTGAGCATTGTTAGTTAGTTAACAAACAAAAGATGTTTTGAACTAGCTGCTAACATCAAATATTAGCGGTTAGTTCAAAACACCTTTTGTTTTGTTTTTTTTGACCAGATATCATGAAAACTACTCCCTAAGATTAGATGGTAAACTATACCCTAACTGTAGCCTAAAATATATAAACATTTTAGCTGCCAAACGTCAACATCATGTTTGTGAGCATTTTCTGCCTTAGCATGTTGACGTTAGCATCTACAAGCACATTTACAGACTCCTCATCAAACTTTCTCATCTCACGCTGCTACCTCTGCTGCTTTGCTTTCTTCCCCTCTCTGTGACTGTGCCACTGTTTTTGCATTAGCATGAATACAGCGTCCCGGTTGCTAGCTGGTTGGCATGCAGGCCTGAGCGACCACGTGACCAAGTGGATGTCAACCAGATTTTCTGCCAAGACAATGAAAAGAAAACAGGGTGCAGCTCTGGAGCTTGAAGAATCATGCCCAATGCCCATCCTTTTTATTTACAGCCTCTTGAAGAGGAGAGGCTCTCACACACTCACAGGCTGAATGTGCCTCTGTTTACATGAACTCTGGTAAACTGGATCTGTCCATGCATGCAGGCCTGCTCTGCTCCTGGGTAGATTACACTCAGTACGTTTACATGCAGCACAGCTAAGTGGAGCTCTGCTCACAGCTCCATTTGAGCGTCTCGTCAGACATCTGTCCTTGTCTCAGTTAAATGCAACAGGGAAAATCAAATAATATATCTTAGTCGAATTTGGAGAAGTCCGGTATTAGTCGGACTAACGTGTTTACATCCACTTCAGTTGTTGGATTAAGGCCATGATTCGTTTTTTTCAACTGTCATGTAGGCTACTTGTACTGTAGGTAGGCAGGCAAGGGGGGTAGGAATGTGTTTAAAGGGATAGTTCAACATTTTGGCAAATTTTCCCATTGCCATAATCCCTATAGTCATAGCAGTAGGTTCGGTGCATGTTGTTTTGAGATGGGCGGGGCAGAGACGTGAGCTGCTCAGTGAACACAATGGAGGTGAACGGTACAGGTCCCCTGTCCCTCATCAAACTCGTCATCAAATACACAATCCAACAACTCCACAACGCTCTGGTGGACAAGTTGTGACCTGCACATTCACCACGCTATGAAATAATCATGTAGCCTATAATAATGTAACATTGACACATGAAGCAAATACTCTGGACTACTTTCTCTTTTGAAATCCCTCCGCCCAGCAGCCGTGTCTGGAATGTAGTTCCGGCTGCATTTGCCTCTAAAACAACTCTGTCTGGTAATGAGTTGTTGGATTGTGTATTTGATGAGTTTGATGAGGGACAGTGGACCGTCAGAGAGAGTCAACAACAAAGTGCAGCAGTGGGGGGAGTCGGGGCAGTTGAGGCGGTTATCGTGGCCGCTGACCTGCAGTTAATCAGGTCCTTGTGCTCTGCGTGTGGGAATGCCTCACATGGAGTAACAGCTCGGGAAAACATGGTTGTTATGGGCTGAGACGGGGATTTCTTTGTGTGTGTGTGTGTGACCCCAGTGGGGATGGGAACAGGGAGGTGGGGGTGTTACTGTAGCTATGGGGCCCCCCTTAAGGAACTGTCACCCACTTGGCTCTGATAATATGAGCTGTTGTCATCATTTCTTCAGCTGCTGCGCGTTTGATTCCTGCAGAGGAAACTGTCTCTTTCCTGTTTCCAGCTCCATCAGCTGATTATACAAACACCTGTTACTGCACAGAGCCTATATAATTTTTTTAGATTAAAATTGATTTTGCACAGTTAAATACACAAGTAAAAGGAACAGATAATAACAGAACGTTACCAGACAGAGTTGTTTTAGAGGTAAATTCAGAGACTGCTTGCTGAAAAACTGTCCTTGAAGGCAACGCGCATCAGCGGTTTTGCATGAATTTCCCTCTAAAACAACTCTGTCTGGTAACGTTCTGTTATTATCTCATAGCGTGGTGAATGTGCAAGTCACAACTTGTCCACCAGAGCGTTGTGGAGTTGTTGGATTGTGTATTTGATGAGTTTGATGAGGGAAACCAAGAAATCCCACTATTAGCCTCCGTAGCGTAGCTCTGAGCAGCTCACGGCTCTGCTCCGCCGTTCTAAAAATAGTTTGCACCGACAATTAAAGGTAACGAACCTACTACTGCTATGACTATAGGGATTATGGCAATGGGAACAATTTGCCAAAATGTTGAACTATCCCTTTAAGCTGTCACAGCAGTTGTTGCTTCAGTACAGATGGTTCTTAGTTTAAAACCAGTAATCGTAGCAGTAAATGTAATTTAGCATCGTGTAGAATGAGGATGGGAAGATTCAAAGCAGCTTTGAGTCTGAATGTTGTTGTTTTTTGCAGTAGTGTGTCTTCACCTGCAGGAACACACAGACACACACACACACACACACTGACTCCACAGTATTGGATTGTACCACTGTGTTTGTGTAGTTCCGTTCAGTATCTGTCGATGACTTTCACCCCATAATGGATTAACTCTGGTCAATAAGACGAGTAGTGTTGATATAAAAGGACCTTTAAACTCTCTCTCAGTCAACAGTCTGATCAGCTTCATGTGTTTGTGGCTTCGTGTTGTGAAACCAGAGGAATTTCTTGTGCAAACGTGGCAGCGGTGATAAATCATTAAACCTTTTATTTTATTTATTTATTTATTTTTTTTATAGAATATAACTCATCATGCACCGAACACTTTTCATCTGCACAACTCGTGTCCACTCGTCCTTCACCTCTCCTCCATCCATCCATTCATCCCTCCGTCCTCTCACCACGGTAACACTCATCAGGCCTCCGCATCGCTCTGCTGCGTTTTTTTCCCTGAGAAACTTGTGGTTGTGTCAAAGTCGTTCTTCTGGACTCAGTTTCCACTGATGAGAGCAGCCTGGGAGAACTGGTATGAGTGTCGGAGCCAGAAACAAACCAAAAAAAAACAAAAAACCCCCAACTCTTTCCATTCGCCGCCTGCAGCTCCGTCCCGTTGGCCCGCCGCCGCCCCGGGAGGCGCGTAAATCCACAAATTATCATTACTGAGTTACGTTTCAGCCGTGATAAACACATGTCGGTCCAGACTGGACGGACATGAAGGAATGAAAGACGGACATTTTTGACTTTGAGCCCCCGGCTGACGCGTTCAAGACGCTCGGTTGTTTATTAAACTCTGCAGCAGGAAAGTTTCCTCATGATCGGATTCGATTATCAGGATTGTTGCGCCTTTTTCATGCGCTCATAGCTGAGCTCATTTTAAGAACTTAAAACTTTATCTATTTTCTTTTATTCTACTTTTTTATTCGTCTTTGCTCCTGCTTTTAACTCTGTTTACATTTTTTTCAATGCTGTTTTATGCTGTTCTTTTTAAATGTTTTGTCTTTATGTAAAGCACATTGAATTGCCTTGGTATGAAATGTGCTATATAAATAAAGATGCCTTGCCATACGTGTCTTTGAAAAAACAACGGTCCAAAGACACAAAGCGTCCATGATCGGTTTAAAGTGTTTATTGTAACAAAAATCCAAAAAGAGCCAACAAGCAGTTATATCAAAAGAGAAAAATAATACTCGGTGACTTTTAATAAATAATAATAATGATGATAACAGTGAGATGATGATGGTCAACAAAAAATATTAGAGCTTCTACTTCTCTTTGTGTTCAAAACTCCTGCCACCATACACAACAAGTAAAAGAAAATAACCACACTCCCTCAACGTGTCAACACAATGACATAAACCTATGGAAAGAAACAGACAGAATATATTTTGGCTCCTACAACGATATTAAAGCAGAAGTAAGTGGTCCAGTCGTTTTCGCTAATGCTGCGTTCCAGGCAGGCTTTTGAAATCGTAAATTACAGCTTCAAGTCACAACTTACGACTTTGTAGCGTTTCAGGCAACCCACTCGTGTTTTTCCGACCTGTTTTACCGGTGAAAGTCACTATAACGGCCACTCGTAACTTCCGACCCGTGAACTCGTACCAGATCGAACTGGTACCACTTCACGGTCGGAAAAATACGAGTTTCCTTGAACGCACCATAACAGTCCTCGTCCCTACGTCACCACATTCACGGCGTCCCTTGGCTGCACACACAGCCCTGCATGCCGTTCTCTCTCCTCATTGGATAAAAACTGTAGGATACGAGAAATGTTTTCTCTTCGGCTCAGAGCAGAGCAGAGTGACTGACAGACCCGTGTTTCGGTCCAAACACTCTATGTAAGTGATTGCTGTCGGAAGATATAACTATTTAAGACTTATATTAACACAAATATATCACTTACTTCTGCTTTAACGATGCAATTCTCCGAGAAGAAAAGAAGGAAAACTGTTAAAATCAATCTAACCAACCTGTTTTAGCTGATTAGATTCAGCTCAGGTTATTATTTTTTAATGATATTATATTGTCAGAGTTGAATGATAATAGTCATAAAAACAGGCCGTTATGTTCTCTAAAGTTAGTTACCGTTAAAGTTACATTTCACAGTTTAACTGATGTTAACTGACCTGGTCATGCTCCTCTCTCTCTCATTGTTTCTCTCTCCATCATCTCTCTTGTTTTCGTTTAGTTATAATAAATAACAACATTTATGAATCTAACAATCGATGTATCGGCTACAGCTTTAGCAGTAACGGTGTTGACTGAGGGATGATCAATGTCGGGTATGTTACTTTTAAAAAGTAATTAGTGACAGTTACGAGTTACTTTTCCCAAAGGTAACTGAGTTGGTATCTTAATTACTACATTATAAAAGTAACAAATTACCAGGAAAAGTAACTATTGCGTTAAATATGTCAAATTACTTGGACTCGCCCCCCTAATCCCCCGTTTATCTGTGCGGAGGGATACGGAGTGAGTTGGTTAGTTACAGAAAACAACTTTTCCCCAACTAGTTGATGGACTGAAAAAAAGTGTATAATGTACACTTCTGTTGTGGTAATACAATGTATTTAACTTCATTCAGAGCGTCTCTGCAGTCAGATTTGTACGTTGTCCGTCCATATAACGTAACTTAAACAGGTGTATTATTATATTATTTTTTGACGGGACTTCTTCAGTCAAGTTACGGCGTATTTTATTGTCAGTAACAGAAGCGGCGTTATAACGGGGGAAACGGTCAGTAAACAACGTTAGTAACAGTGTTATTTAGTAATACTGTTATTTTATTTAAGGCCGTTGTTCCCGTCACTGGAGTTGGTTTCACAGAATGAGAGTTAGTCACTGTTGAAGCTCTCGCCCACGGAGCTGAACAACCAGCATCAGGTTTAGTGAAGTGTTGAAATGAAGCAGCAAGGGGCCGAGGTCAGAGGAGGGAGTTTGAACCTGTGATCAACCTCGTTTCATGCTGACTCACAACAACTTCTCCTTTTTGTTAATGTGTGTTTTGTTTGTTTTTATTCTGTTTTATGCTTATTTTTTTAATGTTTTGTCTTTATGTAAAGCACATTGAGTTGCCTTGGTATGAAATGCGCTGTATAAATAAAGATGCCTTGCCTAATGTCAATGTGTGTGTGTGTGCTTGTTTGTGTGTGTGAGCAGGGCTGCAGGACAACGAGGACATCCGTGTGATGATGCAGGGCTGCAGCATGGTGAAGGTTCGATCCCCGCGCTGGCAGAAGAGCAGGAGCCTGCGGCTGCTGGAGGACGGACTCACTGTGTGGTGCGAGTCCACCAAGAGCTCCCGCAAGGCCAAGGCCCAGCAGACCTGTGAGTGTGTCTCTCTCTGTGTGTGTGTGTGTGTGTGTGTGTGTGTGTGTGTGTCTGTGTGTGTGTGTGTGTGTGTGTGTGTGTGTGTGTGTGTGTGTGTGTGTGTGTGTGTGGGCTGGGTTCAGTTGACTCAGGAGGGAGGATTAAAAAAAACAGCAGCAGGAGGAGAAAGGAGGAGCTGCTTCTGTAAATATGATGAAAAGAGGGAAAGTTAAAGGACAATTCCGGGCAAATTCAACTCGGGGCTGTATTTTCCTAACATTTTAGGTCTAAAAGAAGGAATCTGAAAATTTTCAGTTTAATTGCTCCTGTTTTGCGGTAGTTGTGTCTGTCCCCGCATCGCCACGGCAGCGATGAATGGGAGCGGATTGAAGTTCCGCTGCTTAGGCTGTTTACATCCCTCAAAGCCACAGACAGCTTCAGATGGCGACTCAAACATGCACCCAGAAGTTTATTTACTTCAAACAAGCCGACATGTTTGTAAAACTAGAACTAATTCAAAATCTCGTGCGAGACCCAAGTTGACGCTCGGTGTGTTCACGTGCAGTCGGAAGCTCCCGTTTGTGTCATAAACACAGGAATATCAACTCTCGACTTGCTTCAAGTAAAAAAAAACTTCTGGGTGCATGTTTGAGTCGCCATCTGACGCTGTCTGTGGCTTTGAGGGATGTAAACAGCCTAAGCAGCAGAACTTCAATCCACTCCCATTCATTGCTGCTGTGGCGATGCGGTGACAGACACAAATACCGCAAAACAGGAGCAATTAAACTGAAAATCTTCAGATTCCTTCTTTTAGACCTAAAATGTTAGGAAAATACAGCCCCGAGTTGAAATTGCCCGGCATTGTCCTTTAAAACATCAGACACTTTTCTACAGAGCAGCAGGACTCAGGCTCCGGTCCGGTCCGGTCTGGCTGATGTGAGTCAGTGCTTTTTGTTCAGAGCTGTTGATCTGCTCCATCTTGGCTCCACCTCACACACACACACACACACACACACACTTCCATCTCCTTGGCTGAGCGCTGTGTTGCATTCAAGTCCCAGTTCACAACAAAGCGATAATAATAACACAATATTCTGACTCAGGTACAGGTTAAGGTGCAGTACGACACCACGACACCAGTGACCAGGAAGTGAATGACTGGTTTGATTTTATTGTGACAGATGAGTTTAGAAACTAGTGAGGCTTTAAGAATCTCCTTGTTTGTGAAACCTAAACTTAAGTACAACTTCACCAAACGCTCCAGTTCACAGCCTCAATTTAACAACTTTCCTAACAGGTTTAATTTAATTTAATTCAGGGTTTCCCGCAGCGCTTTCCTGTTAAGGCGGCCGCCTTAACAACAAAGAGCTGCCGCCTAAACTAACATCTTAAAAAAAAAAAAATGTAGCGATATTCGCCACCACCGCCGCCCCCCCCCCCCCCCCCCCCCCCCCCCCCCCCCCCGTCGGACGATGGCCGCATCCTCTCACACACATACACACCACAGAGAAGCGCGCACGCATAACAGCAGCGCGTGTTGAAAGCGAAACTTTAATACGGCACGGCGCGTCCCTCCCCGTCGATCGATCCCCCCCCCCCCCCCGTCAACAGATCTCCGCTACCCCCCCCCCGTCGACAGGTCAGACACCACCTTAACTAACAAATTTTCTGGGGGAAACACTGTAATTAAATTTATTTATTTAAAAAGGACAATGTACAGTAGGGGTGGGCATTTGAAGAAATCTTTTTGATCGATCATCGGGAAAATTAACGATCAATTATCGATTAATCGTTAATATTCATATTCATATTCATAATTAAAAACAAAATGCGTGCGGCTATGGTGTGTGCCAGTAATCCAGGGCAGTCCCCGTGAAGGAAGAAGGTCAGACAACAACGTACACGGACGTCTGTGTGCTTGTGCTTCACCTGTAGGGACAGTGCCGACACCGGCATTTAAAAAAAAAAAAAAAAAAGCATTGTTGCGCCGCCTGGCTCACCTGCAGCTGAGCCGTCAGAGCAGCTCTGCTGTCCCTCTCTCTTCAGCCTCGTGTTTGGCTGCACTTGTACAAAAAGAAAATCGCAAGCACTTTCAAAATGTGAAAGCGTGTGTTTTATTGTTATTTCTGTAGCCAACACGGCGGAGCGGCGCTCTGATCACGGGAGCACAGATATTTACCTTAAGTTTCATTTTAACCGTCGTTAAACAGCTTCGGACTAATTGTGATGTTAGATAAATGACTTGTAGCTTGTAACTTACAGAGAGAGTGGAGGCTCCTTCCACACTGCTGCTGAAAACCAAACCTGCTGATCAGAGCGGGCGGAGCCGCGGGGTCACAGCTCATGTCCGCGACACAAGCGCCCCGTCGTATTTATTTAATTATTTCACTCTTAAACCATGTAATAATAATAATAGGCCTGTATAATAATAATTATATAGAGTTTATTGGTTGTTATGAAAAAATAAAACCGGGGTTTATTTCTCCATGACAACTTCTGCCCTCTACATGATCCCTTATAATAAATCGATAAAAATTTTCCCATCTGCCTCATCATCAAATCATGCCCATCCCTAATGTACAGTAATAACATCAACTCTTTTCTCTTTTTAAGGAAAAGAGAAAGGAAAAAGGCCAACGTAAATGTACCGTAGTTAGCAAGTAGCTAACCCGCTGTCCTCTGGCAGTTTACACAGAAAAGATTTCATTACAATGAGACAAGACACAGGTAAATGAGACAGACATAGAATCAGACACAATATTGACAGATGAAGTAAAACAGACAGTACAATAAGATCAGAGGTACAAAGAAGTGTTCTAACAAACATTCAAAACAGGCAACAAAACAAACTCCGTTGTACAAATCAGGTCAAAGATTGATTTAAATAACGATAATACAAGTTTATTTATAAAGTTTCTTTTTGCACATAAATGCACATTTTGTTCCGGTGATGACGGAGGAACTTAGTTAGTTAGTCACTTAGTTTTGGGTCTGATTCATCTTCAGACGACGGTGACGTGCAAAAGGCCGAGGAAACAAACAAAGGTTCTCCCTCTGAGGTTTCTAGAGATTTACTGAAGGAGGTTAAAGGTTAAAGACGAGTCAGCTGACGAGCCGGAGCTCCGCCTCCAGCTGCTCCACCTCTGCTCTGTTTGCTCTCTGCGACCTGCTGCTGGTTTGTGGGTCAGAGTAGGAGGAGGAGGAGGAGGAGGAGGAGTAGGAGGAAGAGGAGGAGGAGGAGGAAGAGGAAGAGGAGGTCGTCATGATGACTCCAGAAATAGAGCGAGTGTTCGAGTTGCAGCGTGTCACTACGTTACAACAACGACGAGGAGCAGAGACGCCGCCTCGCTCTCTGCAGACAGAGACTGATAACGCCACATGGCCTGAGCGTGTGTGTGTGTGTGTGTGTGTGTGTGTGTGCATGTGATTCCCTGATGGAGTCTTGGCTGCTTCCTCCTGTTTCCAGCGCTCCTCTCCAGCTCCGGTGTGATCTGACACCTGCACGTCAGCGCCTCACACACACACACACACACACACACACACACACACACACACACACACACACACACACACACACACACACACACACACACACACACACACTTCACCGCTGCTGCTCTTCTTCTCCTTCTTCTCTGAGTCGACCCATGCGCTCACATACCTGTTAGTTCTGCAGTGGTGGACAGTAACGGAGTACATTTACTTGAGTACTGTACTTAAGTACATATCCAGAGGATTTGTATTTTACTTGAGTATTAGATTTCTTTGGTACTTATTACTCTTACTTGAATACATTTCCAAAGACAAATATTTTTTACTTTTACTCGAGTTAATTTCTAGGAAGGCTGAAAAGTACTTGTTACTTTCAGGTCTGCTCTTTTTTTTTTTTACTCTTACTCGAGTAACATGTCGACTGAGCTACTTTTACTTGTAACAGAGTGAATTTTGACCAGTAGTATTTGTACTCTTACTCAGGTACTGGGGTCGAGTACTCTGTCCATCTCTGTAGTTCTGTCGCGGCTCCGTGATTAGAGACAAAACGAGACAAGAAGCAGGAATGTGGAGTGAGTGTGAGGAGGCGTTTTACGACCCGCTGCCACAGAAAAACGCTGGTTGTTGCCCCACGGAGCGACGGCCACAACAACAAGGCCGTTGTGTCACAGCTAGGGTTGCAAAGGGGCGGAAAATTTCCAGTAAATTTCCGGTAAATTTCCATGGGAAGTTAAGATGGGGAGTATTGAAATATTCCAAATTAGAAACTTTCCATGGGAATTATGGGAATGTATAGGAATTATTGGGAATTAACTGGAAATTGGGGGTAATTTAAACAAACTGTATCATATCCAAACATAAATGTAAATTTCGTTTGTCATAAGCAGACATCCATGCAAAATAATACCATTAAAAAACATGACATTTCGACAGATTTATTTGTGAGTAGAACTTTATCAAGTTTTAATTATGTATGAACAATCAGTTCTTTTACTGAACAACAAAAACATGAATGTTGAGTAAAATATTATTAATTACTTATTCAGCGCCACCCTTCAATTTTGTTAATTTTGGATTTATTCCTGTTTATTCCCATATATTCCCGTTAATTCCCATGGAAAATTTCCAACTTTGAAAATTCCTGGAATTTTGCAACCCTAGTCATAGCCAGTTAGGAGCCTGTGTGTGTGTGTGTGTGTGTGTGTGTGTGTGTGTGTGTGTGTGTGTGTGTGTGTGTGTGTGTGTGTGTGTGTGTGTGTGTGTGTGTGTGTGTGTGTGTGTGTGTGTGTGTGTGTGTTGCCCAGACTCACAGCTCTGCAAATATGAGATAAACAGACCTCACACACTCTCAGACTGAATCAAACCTCTGGTGTTTGCAGAGCGAGGTCACGACCGTCCGTGCTCCGATTAGCAGCGCGGCCGACGGACGGACGAAGGTTGAAAACTGTTCAAAGTGTAAAACTTCATCTGTTTAATATATATAATATAATATGATATATATAATATAATTTAACTTTATTATAATGATTTTTATTAAAAATTAGATAAGAGAAGAAAGTGAAATCTTTAAAGGAGACATATTCTGCCCACTTTTACACAAATTAAAATAGTTCCCAGGTGTCTTAAAGGGATAGTTCAACATTTTTGGGGAAATTGGCCCATTGCCATAATCGCTATAGACATAGCAGTAGGTTTGTTACCTTTAATTGTCGGTGCAAGCTATTTTTAGAACGGCGGAGCAGAGCGGCGAGCTGCTCAGGCTAATGGGATTTCTTGGTTTCCCTCATCAAACTCATCAAATACACAATCCAACAACTCCACAACGCTCTGGTGGACAAGTTGTGAGCTGCACATTCACCACGCTGAGATAATAACACAACGTTACCAGACAGAGTTGTTTTAGAGGGAAATACAGAGACTGCTTGATGAAAAACTGTCCCTGAAGGCAACGCGCATCAGTGGTTTTGCATGAATTTACCTCTAAAACAACTCTGTCTGGTAACGTTGTGTTATTATCTCATACCGTGGTGAATGTGCAGGTCACAACTTGTCCACCAGAGCGTTGTGGAGTTGTTGGATTGTGTATTTGATGAGTTTGATGAGGGAAACCAAGAAATCCCATGAGCCTCCGTAGCGTAGCTCTGAGGAGCTCGCGGCTCTGCTCCACCGTTCTAAAAATAGCTTGCACCGACAATTAAAGGTAACAAACCTACTGCTATTACTATAGGGATTATGGCAATGGGGCTAATTTGACAAAAATGTTGAACTATCCCTTTAAGCTGAAACACAAACACAGAGGCAGGACGGAGGAGTGAAGCTGCTTTTTATTAAAATAAATAAATAAATAAAAGTGTGAGTGGAGGAGGAGGAGGAAGGAAACCAACAGCAGGAAGAGGAAACAGGAAGAAACAGAGAAAAACAAAGGAGAAGGAGACGGTGATGGAGAGATAATGACGACCTTAAAAGGCAGAGGCAGCTCTACTGTTCTAACACTAAAGTCTTCACTCTTTCTCCTCCTCCCTCCCTCCAGTCGCGGTGACCGAGGTGGAGTGTGTGCGTGAGGGCTGCCAGTCCGAGGCGCTGCGGCGGCTCTCCGGCTCGGTGCCCGACAGCCGCTGCTTCACGGTGGTGTTCAGAGGAGCCAGGAAGAGTCTGGACCTGCTGTGTCCCTGCGAGGTGGAGGCCCAGCGCTGGGTCCGAGGCCTCCGCATGCTGAAGGAGCGCGTGGCCAACATGACCCAGAAGGAGAAACTCGACCAATATCCTTTTCTTCTGGTGTTTCCATCCAGAAGTTCTTTGTCTATGTCACAAATCAGGTCAAAAATTTATTTAAATAACGATAATACAAGTTTATTTATAAAGTTTCTTTCTTCACAAAGTTTCAAAATGAAAAGTAGACAACAAGAAAACCAAAGAAAAAGTGAAACTCTTCTAAAAACAGTGAGTTTCAGCCTGAAGAAGACCGACACAGATCAATATAAGAAGTAAAACACCTGGTTTTCTTCAGGTGTTTTCGTCCAAAAGTTCTTTGTCTGTGTTCATCCCACAAATCAGGTCAAATATTGATTTAAATAGCGATAATATAGGTTTATTTATAAAGTTTCCTTATTCACAAAGTTTCAAAACAAAAACTAAATAACAACAAAACCTAAGAAAAAGTGAAACTCTTTTAAAAAACAGTGAGTTTCAGCCTGAAGACGACCGACACAGACCAATATAAAAAAAGTAAAATATCTGGTTTTCTTCAGGTGTTTTCATCCAGAAGTTATTTGTCTATGTCACAAATCAGGTCAAAAATTGATTTAAATAACAATAATACAGGTTTCTTTCTTCACAAAGTTTCAAAATAAAAAGTAAATTACTGACAACAAAACCAAAGAAAAACTGAAACTCTTTTAAAAAACTGAGTTTCAGCCTGAAGACGACCGACACAGATCAATATAAAAATCAATCAATCAATCAGGCTTTATTTGTGTAGCACTTTTCATGCCCACAGCAGCTCAAAGTGCTTCACATGATAAAAACAATTAAGGAACATAGGGGACACATATTGGGAGACACACATACATTCACATTCACACAATAATTTTAGAACATTGGATTTTAGAGACATCGAGGAAACGCTATCTTATACTCAATCATTTGCAATGAGGAAAACACCATAAAGTGTAAAGTAAAATAGATAAAATGAGAAGAAGAAAAAAAAACACCAGATAAAATGAAGTAAAATAGATAGGTGTAATAGGATAAAATGGAATAAGAATGAATGAATTAAAATAGAATAAAGAATAGAATAATAAGCAGATCAGATAGGTAACTAGGACCGAGACCGTTACGAGCTTTAAAAAACATTATACGGATCTTAAAATCAATCCTGAAGCAGACAGGTAGCCAGTGCAGAGACCTTAAATCGGTGTAATGTGTGCTCTCTCTCTCTGGTCCTCCTTAAGACTAGCTGGAGTGGAGCGATGTAAAAAAAAAAAAAAGAGTAAAATATCTGGTTTTCTTTAGGTTTTTTCACCCAAATGTTTTTTGTCTGTGTTCATTTCACAAATCAGGTCAAAGATTGATTTAAATAATGATAATACAAGTTTATTTATGAAGTTTCTTTCTTCACAAAGTTTGCAAGAGAAAAAGTGAGTGGTCGACGTGACCCAGAAGGAGAAACTGGACCGATATCCCGCCACCGCCGCTGCCGTTGCCGTTTCCAATCAGTCAGAATAAAAGTGGTGAACATATAAATAGCGTGGCGGAGGCAGCGCTGCTATGTGGAGCCACTGTCACATGTCGGACCCACGGCCACGGCATAGCGAAGGCAGCTAAATATAGAAGGACTATCACTGTTATTAACAATCCTTCATAGGCAGAGGAGATGAAGATGATCCTCCTCCTCCTGTTGTAACCGTGGTGACGTGTATTTACCTGTAGAAGTGTGAAGTGCAGGTGACAGCGAAGTAAAATTAGTCTCTTGTTGCTATCGACCTGTTTTCCTTAGTAACAACATCACATCACATGGACCTGGTCTCTGTCCATGTTGCATAGAAACAGAAAGAAAGAGGTGGATGTCACTCACAGGTGAACGTCTGCAGAATTAGAACCAGAAACTTTATTGATCCTGAACTTTATTCACATAAGATTCATATGAAACAGAACAAAAACACAAAAACATAAAACTAAATGTTTCTGAAAGAGATTCCTCGGTGGTTCAGTTCTCACAGTTTCTCCTCTTTAGATTTTAAATCCAAAACGTGTCGCCCGTTTCCTTTTTTCTCCAGTTTTTTTTCTCCAATCTCAATTTATATGTCAGTTTTTACATTTTGTAAATTTCTCAGATTGATATTTGTCGTTTTTCGGTGCTGTGTGGTCGTTTTCTTTTACTTTCTACTAGAGATACTGTATAGAGATAGATAAGGATTGTATATCCTAGTACTTAGTATTTAGTTTTTATATGACTGTTTAGTAGCCTTTCCTGTTTCTCTCTCATTTATCTAGTTTAATGATCCTTGTTGTTTTCCCTAAGTTGAGTTACAGCTGCTCCCCCAGCAACAGATAGAGAATATAAAGTCTATAAATATAAATCTATACAAAAAAGAGTAAGCAAGATAAATATAATCATATGATATTAGAAAATAAATGTCCTCAGGAGAAAAACAGATCTGTCCGGGCTTTTTAAACTGAGGAAACAGAATCAGAGATAATGCCTACATTACCCACAATGCAACTAAAAAAAAAATAAAAAATCATATCTCACGACACACAATAACAACCTTTAACTGTCTCTCCTCTTTGTACCAACTCTTAGACATTATGGTCTGTAAAAGTTTATTGCTGCGTCCGACCGTTAGTCACGAGTTCAAAGGTTTTACAGCCTCACGGCAAAACAACAGCAGAGAATGGGAGAGGCGTCGCCGTGACGACAACGCCCACAGAAAGATGCATGAGGCCAAAAAAAAAAAAAAGTGTGAGTTTGGTTGTTTTGTTCCTTAACTGTGTTGCACCTGGATCCGAGGCTACCTGCGGCGAGCGGACCAGAACCAGGACGGGAAGATGAGCTACGACGAAGTGAAGCGGCTGCTGCAGATGATCAACATCGACCTGAGCGAGCAGTACGCACGCTGTCTGTTCAAGGTCAGGGCCGGCAATCAATCAACCAATCAATCAATCAATCAATCAATTGAATTTTATGTATAAACTTGACTGAGAATTTAAAACCAAGGGATAGTTCAACATTTTGGCAAATTGGCCCATTGCCATAATCCCTATAGTCATAGCAGTAGGTTCGTTACCTTTAATTGTCTGTGCAAGCTATTTTTAGAACGGCGGAGCAGAGCCGTGAGCTGCTCAGAGCTACGCTACGGAGGCTCATGGGATTTCTTGGTTTCTCTCATCAAACTCATCAAATACACAATCCAACAACTCCACAACGCTCTGGTGGACAAGTTGTGACCTGCACATTCACCACGCTATGAGATGATAACACAACGTTACCAGACAGAGTTGTTTTAGAGGGACATTCATGCAATGAATGGGCCAATTTGCCAAAATGTTGAACTATCCCTTTAAGACAAGCTCAGTTTAATTTAGTTTAGTTTAGTTTATGAGCTTAGTAAAGTCAGGTTTATTTATTTAAATACCAAGTTTAAGCTTAGTTTCATCAGCAGGGTTCATGTCAAAGGGTTAAACTGGATTTTTGGTCAAACCCATTTTGAGTTTAAAAGTCAAGTTTAAAGTTAACCAGAGATCAGAGTTTAAGATGTTGGTGTAAAACAAAACCTAAACTCAGTTTGAATAGAAGAAAACTAGTTCGGTGCAACAGAATTTCAATTTAAACCAGGATTAAATCTGGTTTAAAAGTTAAACCATGTGGGTGCGATCCAGACTTAGAAAGTAATACACCAATAGCATGTAACATGATCTATAAATAGCTGAAGTAATAAAAAAAAAGATTACAATCAATAAACAATAGGGTAATAATGAAAGTACTTATATGTATGAGTAGTAGGAAGAAAAGATATGGTATAAACCATAAAATCTTAATATTACAGACCATAACATACAGTTTGTGTGTGTTTCTCCAGAGGTGCGACCGGTCCGGTGACGGGCGTCTGGATCACATCGAGATCGAGGAGTTCTGCCGGGAGCTGCTGCGGCGGCCGGAGCTGGACGCCGTCTTCAGACACTACTCCAGTAACGGCTGCGTCCTGTCCACGGCCGAGCTCCGAGACTTCCTGGGAGACCAGGGAGAGGACGCGTCGCTGCATCATGCACAGAGCCTCATACACACCTACGAGCTCAACGACTGGGGTCGGTACACACACAAACACAAAAACATAAATATTATTAATATTATAGGCAAGGCAAGGCAAGGCATCTTTATTTATATAGCGCATTTCATACCAAGGCAACTCAATGTGCTTTACTTAAAGACAAAACATTGAAAAAAGAACCATAAAACAGAATAAAAACAAACAAAACACTAAAAACAGAGTTAAAAGCAAGAGCAAATAAAAGTAAAAGAAAAGAAAATAGATAAAGTTTTATTATACTTTATAGGCAAATTTACACAACAAAACTAAAAAAAAAACAATCAGTCAGAAATTCAATTATATGAAGATGATAAATAAAAAATATCTATATATACACAATGTTAAAATAGGATGATATGGGACTAAGTTATGATAATGGGATACAGCTAAATGCTAATGCTACTTTTTCCCCATTCAAATGAATGGAGACACTCATCTCTTTGACCTTCAGCTACTTCAGCATACTTTCAGCTACAGACTTCATTCAACCTTTAAACTGTTCACAAGACTTTCAACTGTTCAGCTTACATTCAGCTTATTGATATGTCTAACAGTTATTGATTTATGACAGTTTAAAAAGCGGCCACATTTCTGCTAGATTATAATGGGTGTGTATTGGGCGGAATGTTACGGGCTAGAGTGGATGACATCATCAGCTAGAGCGGGAGAGGGTCTAAAAGTCGTCTGAAACTTTTTCTCTTCAACTCGTCCTCCTGGCCACATGTTACACTCTACACACAAGATTTTTTACACAGTTGTAGACAAACCTGTCACCTTTCATACATAGTGCTCGAAAAGGTGGAGAGACTGTCAGAATTTGAACTGCGAGCCTCTGAGTGATGTTAGAACCCTCAAGCGGCCCATTGACTCCAATATAAAATCAAAGGCTCATCTATCTATCTATCTATCTATCTATCTATCTATCTATCTATCTATCTATCTATCTATCTATCTATCTATCTATCTATCTATCTATCTATCTATCTATCTATCTATCTATCTATCTATCTATCTATCTATCTGTAATGAACCGCTGCTTCCTGTTCGGCTTGGAGGTCAGATGTTGGTGCTCAGACGGAGCCACACCCGGTCCAGCCTGTTATTGTTGTCGCTTCCTTTCTCTTTTTGTTCTGGCAACACAGACACACACACACAACCTGTGACCCTCAGATATATTTATATATACATAAACACAGTTGTGTGTACAAGAGCTAACGATCTGTATCTTTTCAGACGGGAAATACTAACCAAATATATCTACTTATTTTGTATAATCAGATTTTTACTCCAGACTTCCTCTCTGCTGAGCGGCAGCCTTAGATGTTGAGGTTTTGGTTTGGTAGAAATCCGACTGTCGGATCGGATCCAGTTTAAATATCCGACTGACTTCCTCCCTGCAGCTCAGAGGAACCTGTTCATGACCCAGAACGGTTTCACCATGTACATGTTGTCTCTGGAGAACGACGTCTTCAACCCGGACCACTCCCGCGTCCAGCAGGACATGAGTCGTCCTCTGTCCCACTACTTCATCTCCTCCTCACACAACACCTACCTGACCCGGGACCAGGTGACCGGCGCCAGCAGCACCGAGCCATACATCCGGTACTAATACTACTACAACACACACACACAAACAGTCCTGTCCTGGTTTTCATGTCTTTGTCAGGGTTCCCACGTGTCCTGGAAAACTTGGAAAACCTGGAAAATGGTTGACCAATTATCCAGTCATGGAAAACACATGGAAATTGAGAAAAAGGGTAAAATGTCCTGGAAAAGCTTGAGTTGTCCTGGAAAATTATTCATCACATGGTGATAGGGCTGTTTGATTAATCGATTTAAAATTGTAATTGCGATTATTTGGAAACGTAAAAATCTTTTCTTTTTTTTTAAACAAGCATGTCGGCATTTTTCTAAGACCAGTGAGGATTTCATTGCCAAAAAGACCAGCGGCCCTTTTCCACTACACAGTTACATCTCTCACGTTTTTAGATAGATAGATAGATAGATAGATAGATAGATAGATAGATAGATAGATAGATAGATAGATAGATAGATAGATAGATAGATAGATAGATAGATAGATAGATAGATAGATAGATAGATAGATATTTTTTTAATTAAATTTTTTTAATTCGACTCTAGGTCCATTTAAAAAGACACAAACAGCACACAAAAGATGTGCCCAGTGAGAAAAGGCAGCTGCTTTAGGCGTGGTTTAAAAAACAAAAACAACATGTTTTTGCGTTGTTTAATGATAAATTTGTCTTCATTTCTGAGCACGTAAGATGTTATTTCACAAATAAGTTAGAGCCATAGGTTGCACATCTTTAAATCAAATTTCTGGGGGTGAGAGAAATTAAATAAATATGGATACAAACTGGTTGAATGTACAAAATAAAGTACAACTGTCGAACTACAACTTCTCCAAAGCATGAATGGGACGGGGCGATGTGTAAAGGCCTAATAGCATGTCTGTCAGACTGTACAGTAGCAGCTGAAAAAGTCCTGGAAAATGATTACAAGAAAGAGTGGGAACCCTGCTTTGTGTGTGTGTGTCAGGGCTACTACAACACACACACACTCCTGTCCTGGTTTTCATGTCGTTGTGTTTCTCTCAGGGCTCTGAACCAGGGCTGCCGCTGCGTGGAGCTGGACTGTTGGGACGGAGACAAAGGAGAACCGGTCATCTACCACGGACACACGCTGACCTCCAAGGTTCCCTTCAAGGAGGTGATCGAGACCATCGCCCAGTACGCCTTCAAGGTGACGGCAGCTGCTCTCTCACCTCTGACCTCTCACCTCTCACCTCCACTCATCACACCCCTCATCATCCACCAACCTGGTTCCAGCTCTAGTTTGTCTGACTGAAGCTGCCGGGGAAACACTACATGATTTTTCACAGTTTTTGCAGATTTAGAAAAGCTTATGTTGTGTTTCAATTCGAATGCTTCCATACTAACATTAAATGTAGAGTCTGGAGTTTTGTTCGTTGCAGTTTGTAAACAAAACATTGAAACTGGGCCCCTCCTCTCAGGCTAAGCTGTGTAGCCTCCTGCCCCAGACAGCAGCGGTTGTCATGACAACAAAGGAAAGGAAATACAGTCAGAGTGAAGCTCTGGAGCCGTGGGCCGATAGCCGAACGTCACCAACACCGGGAGCCTCCGGTGTTATGTTGTTATGCCGTTGTGGTGAGCTGGGAAGATGCTAACCGCTACCGCTAGCCAAAGTTAGCATTGAGCTAGCTCACGACAACGGTCTTCATACTTGTTACCAGTTGAGGCTTTAGTTGTCGGTGACGGTGGGGAATCGCTCCGCGGCTTCAGCGCTTCACTCAGACTGTATTTCTTTTTCTTTGTGGTCCCGCACTTCCGGTTACTTTCACAAAATAAAACACCCGTTGCCCTTTGTCATACAGAAAACCATAAGGACAGAATTTGTGCTATTAGTTTGAAAACAGAAAGCAAGCCTTCCCTCGTATTTGACCGTGCACTTACTTTTCTGCTGATATGTTATCAGAAAAATGCCACAGGAATATGTGAACAACATGAAAAACACAATTTTCATCGGAGGGTGTCTTTAATGTCTGGTCACTGAGAGTTGTCCCCCCCTCCTTCAGGCCTCCCCCTACCCTCTGATCCTGTCCCTGGAGAACCACTGCTCCGTGGAGCAGCAGGCCGTCATGGCCCGACACCTGCGCTGCATCCTGGGCAGCAGACTGCTCACCAAGCCGCTCAGAGACGACCGGCTGAAGGAGCTGCCTTCTCCGGAGGTAACACACACACACACACACACACACACACACACGCTCAGAGCTGGATGCTTCTGGTTTTCTTTTTCTTTTTTTTAAGCATGTGTTTATTAGTTTTTATTTGCAATTTACAGCAAATCAGACAAGACATTCTTACAAGCAAGAAACAGAGCAAACTTTTTCTCCCTATTCTCCCTCCCTTCCCCTCGCTAAATAAGTACAATATTAAAACTATAAAGATAAGATGAAAATAAAGCAAAAAGGAAGGAAGATTAATAATAATAATAAATAAATAAATAAAAGTAGACACATACTGATAACAGTTATATGATGAATTTCAAGGGTGTTTCTCAGGACATTATATTACACATTCTACTCCCTCAGAGCCTCCTCCTGCTGAAGTAAATTACCAACATTAACATCATGTGTTAAAAAACTTATAAAAGTTCTCCAGATGTCATCAAAAACATGATGTTTCCGTTTAATAATGTACGTTATCTTTTCCAATGTCATGTTTGATGCCATCTCTTGGTCCAGTAGACTAGAACCATCTGCACCCCTTTTTATGAAATATTCAATATTGCCCATTCATAAACTTAATGTCTTCCATTCATGCTTGTTTGTGCATAAGTTTATCAACGCTAAACAAAATCTTCCTGAAACTTTTCAACATTTCTTTACTTTTTCCTCTGACCTTCATTCATATTCAACTAGGCATAGTGGCAATTTTCATTTACCCTTCTGTCGAACATCTGGGCATCGATCTAATATCACATTTAGAGGTCCAAAACTCTGGAATGGTTTAGATGTGGTTCTGAGGTCAACAACATCTTACACATCCTTTAGAAAGTTACTGAAAAAACATCTTATGTCATAACCTTCCTGAGGGCCCTAGTTTCCTAGACCGAGCGAAGTCTAAGTGCAGCGCAGCTTCGCCATGCCAACAAGGCGTGTCCAGGTCCATTTTGCAAGTTTGGTGGGCAGTGCAGTCCGACTTAGGCCAGCGCAAGCCCTCCCCTCGTCCCTCCTACCGGCGCAAACAGCAAAGGGGGAGGAGACAGGGCGGGAGGGAGACAGGAGGAGGAGAAGTGGGATTGAGAGTAAAAAACAACAACTAATAAACTAATGAAGAAACTCACATTTATTCAAACCCTGTGTGAGAAAGATGAGAGGTGTACACTAATCACAACATAAACAAACACCATGTGGGATGAAATCAGCGTAAAGGACGCTCTCTCTCTCTCTCTGTCTGTCCGTCTCTCTTTTTTTTCTGTGATGAGAGATGCTGAGTATAGGCTATATACTGACTATCTGATACCGAGGCTGTTGTGGTGGGCTAAGAGAGATGATGATTTGTGTTTTGTTTTTCATTACGGCTGCATGACGACGCGGTCGCTCGCCCACTAATGAATTAATAAGTAAATAAATAAATAAAGCGGATCATCACAAGGGCACAGTGCCTATCTCAACACGGCAGCAAAATGCAGTCACCCACCCTCAGTCCTGCTCTTGGGACATCCACAGCTGCTTTTCAGTGCCAGTTCGTCCCTGCTGTGTTAATTCAGGCGGAGTTTCCATTACGCGTGCCGACAGCCTTTGATCTGACCGTCAGATGTGACGGGACAATCAATATAGATATAAATTCACATGTTGATTCCATTAGTTGCATTAAATAGTAGTTATTGTGGATATTTATTGCGTTGAAATGTGTCTGGAACTGTGGAGATCTGCCTGTGAGGTCTTGGTGACGTGTGTGCACTGCAGGTCAGTCAGTCAAACTTCCACTGTGCTTCGCCCTGCGCTGAGATTAGACCTGGTTTGAGGTGGCGAGCTTTCAGCGCACCCTCAGCGGGACATTTTCACACGAAACTTCCACTGCACCAAGCTGGATCTGTGACGCCTCCCCCTGCTGCGTGGCCACGCCTATCTCAGCGCAGCGCGATCTACGAATCTGCGAATCTGACTTTGCGCTAGGCTGCGCTGGTCGAAACTTGCATTACACCGGCTGCGCTACCTTGCGCCACCTGCGCTGCGCCACCAAACTAGGGCCCTCAGTGTTATTTTTCTGTTAATGTTAATTATGCATCCTTCTTCCTTTCTGTTGTTGTTTGTGTTTCATAGTCTTTCTATGTTGCACTGTACATTTTATTGTTTATTATTAATTTTATTTGCTGTATTTCTCATTGTTTATCTTGAGTTCATGTAATTCTTCGATGATGGGAGTGGAACTTTGTACAAGCCTTCCAGGCTTCGTTCCCTCCTTGCACTGTTTTAACTTGTGCTAAATAAATAAATTAAATCAAATCAAATCAAATCAAATCTCTTTAATCCATCTTCCAATTCTTGGTGCATCAACGTTTTTCCAATTAAGGGAAATGACACGTTTAGCTTGCTGCTGGTTTTCTGATGGTGTTGTGCGTTTTGCTGCAGGACTTGAGGGGCCGGATCCTGGTGAAGGGGAAGAAGCAGCTTCCTCATGTGGCCCAGCTGGGGAAGACGGGCAGCAGCGCCAGCTTCTCCTCCAGCTCCGAGGACGAGCTCGCCGGCAGCAACAAGAACACGCCCAGGAAGGACCCGGACAAGGTCGGCTCAGGCTCCGGCTCCGCAGGATGTTACCGGGGTAACGGACCGGGTTCAATGATGCTCATCTCCTCTCTGTCTCTGTCTGTCTCCTCAGGTGTCGTCCAAGCTGAGTCCGGAGCTGTCGGCGCTGGTTGTGTACTGCCGCAGCGTCCCCTTCCGCGGCTTTGAGAACCTGTCAGAGAAACCGCCCAACGAGATGTCGTCCTTCTCCGAGAACGAAGCCCTGAAGCTCATCAAAGACTCTGGTACGGACACTCGTCACAAGCCTGTAGAAACAAATATGTCTTGGCGAGTAAAATAGCGATGGAATAAACCAACTTCACTATATAACTGTCATCATGAAGGCCAAACAGTGAAACGAACACAGTTTACAGATCTACTGGTTGATTGTGTTTCTAATGTCAGAGTTGTTCCTCGTTATCCGCCTTCATTCAACTTTCGCTGCCGTCTGTGTTTTGATCACAGACGAGAGGGAAAATTCAATCAAGACGAGTTGTGAATTGTGTTGAGGACACCACTCTCTATCACAACGCAGCCTGTGATGGGATGTGTTAGGTTGAGCTGTAGCCTACAGTCGGATACATGGTATTTATTTAATTCATGAATCTGAAATATAGTGCTGTGAAAACAACAACTATGGGTTGTTATTACTTATGATCTGCAAAATTGCATCTTTCTTTACTGAAGATGAACAGGAGATAATCTATCGAAAGTTTGCAAAAAAACTTGCAATGGTCGCAGCACATCTTAATTAATGAATTTATGGATTTATTCTGACTAAAAACACACAGGATGTTTTTTTTTATGTTACATCCTGCTCTGGTAGCATGATGATGAAGAGGAGGAGCAGATCTGATGACTTTGCTTTGCTGCAGCTGATGTTACAGAAAATATAATCACACTCCTGTGTATCATGGTATGTCTGTGTGTTTTTTTGTTTTTTTTAACTTTCTTCTTCCGTTTCTCCGTGTCCAGGGAAGTTGTTCGTTCGACACAACAGCCGGCAGCTGAGCCGGATCTACCCGTCTGGTCAGCGCCTCCAGTCCTCCAACTACGACCCTCAGGAGATGTGGAACGGTGGCTGCCAGATGGGTCAGTGCTCCCACTCGGGATGAGCGATATGGACTAAAAAAATGATCACGATAATTTCTGGCATTTATCCCGGTAATGATAAAAATGACGATAAAAAAATACCAATTCACCTGTACTGCAAAACCTAAGTTTGAAATGTGAGAGCAGATTCAACATTTATTCAAACTCTAAGGCACAAACAGTGGGATAATAGTGCAAACAGCAAAAGTAACATTGTCCTTCAGGTTTTCTTAGCTTATAAAATCACAAAGTAGTGTAACTTATTCAACAAAACGTTGCTGTCTTTCTAGAATTTTAGAATTATTGTCTTGTTTTAAACATGCCTCTTTTTTTAAAATCTCTTTTATCTTTCCTTATCTTTGCATACAACATGACAGGGAGAACGCCTTCTCGCTCCCATGTTAAACAAATGGTTCCTCATGAAAGTGACAAATAAAACTGAATTGAATTGAACTTCAAAATACAACCTGAAAAATTAAGAAACAGAGTTAAAAAATAAGGCAAGGCAAGGCAATTTTATTTGTATAGCCCGTTTTTACCAACAGTTTGTCTCAAAGGGCTTTACATGGCATCATAACAACATCCTCTGCCCTTAGACCCTCACATCGACTGAGGAAAAACTCCATAGAAAACCCTTTTAACAGGGAAAAATTGGAGAAACCTCAGGGGGAAATAATAATCTGCTCTCTGCAATGTCTTTTCATAATGTAATCTGTAAAAAAAAAAAAGCCTTTATGTATGTAACCCCCTGGCGGTAATCTTTATTGCTGTGTTGAATTGTATTGTTTTGCACAATTCTTAATAAAGTTTTGTTAAAGGGACAACAAGGAGTTTTGGAAAAGCAAAGTGTTTTCACACTACATTTATGAGCCTCCGCGCACTGTGAAATTCTTTGACCGGCGCAAGACGGACTCATGTTTTCATTCATCAATAATTAAAGTCAGAGGTTCAAAGACGATCAGATACCGTCGTAGTTCCGACCATAAACGGCGATTCGGCGGCGTTATCCTCATGACTCGCCACGAAACCGAAAGTAAAGAAACGCTGGTCGGCTCGACCAGCGTTTCCACCACCACTAATAATAACAAAATAACGATAGAGACAAAACGATATATTTATCGAAAATGGAGCCATTAACAAGTGTGGGTAACGTAGATTCATCCACATTAACGTGAGACTTTTTTATAACCAAATAGAAACTCCTCGTTGTCCCTTTAAAAACTGACTTACATGTGATGTGTATTTTTTGGGGGAAATATGGTTCTTGGAATAGTCTGTAGACAATCATAATCATTCAACTGTTTCACTGGTGTTAAAAATGCAGATTAAAGATCGAGAAAATCGGCAATATCGTAGAATTGCAATTTAAATCGAATCGGCATCCAAAAAATCGTAGAAGAATCGAATCAGGAGAAAAGCACATCGTCCCAGCCCTAGTAACGTTGTCTCTCCCTCCTCCTCCTCTCCTCCCTCCCCCCTCCCTCCCCCCTCTCTTCCCCCAGTGGCTCTGAACTTCCAGACTCCCGGGGAGCAGATGGACCTGAACCAGGGTCGCTTCCTGCCCAACGGTCGCTGTGGTTACGTCCTCAAGCCGGACTTCCTGTGCAGCGCCGGCAGCAACTTCAACCCGGAGAACACGGGCGGCGGTCCGGGACACGTCCCCACCCAGCTCACCGTCAGGGTGAGTGCTCCGTCACCTAGGAGACGAGACAACTGTATCTTTAATTCACACTCCACATCTGTTTACACATCTGTACAAACTACATACAGGGCAAAAACCCTGCAAAACATTAAAGGAATAGTCCACCAAAAAATGAAATTCAGTCATTAGTGACTCCCCCTCATGCTGATGAATACTCCGGAGTAGTTTTTTATTCCTCAAAGTGCATCTGGAGACCCGGGAGGCCGGTTCATAGTCCAACCAAAACTTTATATGAGACTAATAGGGCCTGACACAAAAACATCCATAAAACTACACAAAAACCATTTAATATTCCTCCACACTGCTCATCCACTGCAATCCAAGTGTCCTGAAGGGAGATAGTCCAGAGTTTACTGGAAACAACCTCATTTAGGACATTTTTACAGCCTAAACAGTCCTGGATTGAATTTGCCTGGGGTGCGTGCCCCGTTTCCAGTAAACTCTGGACTATCTCCCTTCAGGACACTTGGATTGCAGTGGACGAGCAGTGTGGAGGAATATTAAATGGATTTTGTGTAGTTTTATGGACGTTTTTGCACAACGCATTTTTTGGTGAACTATTCCTTTAATGTCTCCCCCCACCCAGCTATAAACAAGTCACCATAAAAAAAATAAGAGAATAAATAAAGGCTGAATTTTAATTTAACGAGCGTTTCAGTTCAGTCAGATCCATTTTTATTGGTGCTTTTATTTTGATAGAACACGTGGGAGTTTGTTATTAAGAGGGTTTTTTTTTTTTTTTTTAACGTTTCATTCTGTGGATCCAAATCTTCACACACACTTTATTTGTTCACTTGTTTAAATATTTAAATCACAGGAATGATGAAACATGTCACAACAACAGACCATAAATAAGGTTGTGAACTTATCTATTTGGAATAAGACTCAACAATTTTCATTTTCAATGAAAGTTGCACAATAATAATCCCAGTTTCTCCCCCATCGCCCTCGTCTCTTCTCTCATTGAAGCTGCACAGATGAAACACAGACGTGTCTGGACTCGACTGTGAGTTTGATCCGACCACAGAAACCAACTCAGCGTGTTTCTCTTCTCCTCTGACAGATCATCTCGGCGCAGCAGCTTCCCAAGATCAACACGGACAAGGCCAGCTCCATCGTGGATCCACAGGTGTGGGTGGAGATCCACGGTGTTGCCATCGACAACGCACGAGACAAGACGCAGCGCATCGACAACAACGGTGACGTCTACATCTTAGTTTAGTTCAGTTTGGTTTGACGCAGCAGCTCAACGTGCAACTCAACATAAATACAGTAACTAGACAAGACTTCATAGTTTTAATTATATATATTATATATATATATATATTATTTTTATTTGTAAAAAATCTTGAACACCATGAATCATTTTCCTTCCACTTCACAATTACGCTCTACTTTGTGTTGGTCTGTCGCATAAAATCACAATAAAATACATTTAAAGGGATAGTTCAACATTTTGGCAAATTGGCCCATTGCCATAATCCCTATAGTCTTAGCAGTAGGTTTGTTACCTTTAATTGTTTTAACGCTATGAGATAATAACACAACGTTACCAGACAGAGTTGTTTTACAGGTAAATTCATGCAAAACCGCTGATGCGCGTTGCCTTCAGGGACAGTTTTTCAGCAAGCAGGGACAGTTTTTCAGCAAGCAGTCTCTGTTCTGTTATTATCTCATAGCGTAGTGAATGTGCAGGTCACAACTTGTCCACCAGAGCGTTTTGGAGTTGTTGGATTGTGTATTTGATGAGTTTGATGAGGGAAACCAAGAAATCCCATTATTAGCCTCCCTAGCGTAGCTCTGAGCAGCTCACGGCTCTGCTCTGCCGTTCTAAAAATAGCTTGCACCGACAATTAAAGGTAACAAACCTACTGCTATGACTATAGGGATTATGGCAATGGGCCAGTTTGCCAAAATGTTGAACTATCCCTTTAAGTTGTGGTTGTAACGTGACAGAATGTGGAAAAGTTCAAGAGGGATGAATAGAAGAGACACTGTAAACCTTTATTCTAATAGATTTGCCTTGAAAACAGCAGGTGACAAAACATCCTGCACTTCGATTCTGTGCAGCTCAGATCTTTTTTTCCAGCTCTGTCTGTGAATCCTGGTGCATCATCATCGTCATCATCATCCTCGTGCACTGACAGCTCTTGTGCGCCCTCTGCAGGCTTCAACCCGCGCTGGGACTGCACGCTGAGCTTCCAGCTGCAGGTTCCTGACCTGGCCCTGGTCCGCTTCGTGGTGGAGGATCACGACCACACGGCCAAGAACGACTTCGTAGGACAGTTCACGTTGCCGTTCAGCAGCCTGCGCACAGGTGCTGCTGCTCACACATACACACACACACAGCCTGTCACACACACACACACACACACCCTGTCACACACACCTTCACACACTTCCACTACTACTCCTGCTGTTGGTTAGTTAGGTTTTATTTTGAACATGTAAAAGAAAAAGATGAAATGAGGAGAAAAACATGATCAAACATTTCTACAGGGAAACAAAGAAAAACACTACAGGTGAATAGGGTAAAAAAATTAAAATAACAGATATCACCATGAAACTTCCCAAGTTTATCACTGACATTAAGACAAATATTTTTTGTATTACACGTTTTATCATATTTTACATTTTAATATGCAAATGAGGCCATATCTAATTAAATATGGACTAATTTGCATACATTTCCAGAACAGAAATTTGAACAATGGATGAAGCTACTTTCAAGATTCTTGTTTTCTTTTGTTGACACATTAGAGTCAAATATTTCAAAGAGGGGATTGTGGATATCTCTTTTTATCACTCTGTAAATGAGAAAATACTGTCACCAGCCTTAAAACATCAAATTTCACCATGTTTTTAGGAATAAAATGTTGTATAAATGAGGCTGTGAATGATATATCAACAAACCCCTCAGTAAAAACCTTCAGAATATAGAAAGGGATCAAACTGGAAGGTTTGGTGTCTGTAAGTGCTGCTGAAGTGGAGATTTCTAGCTCAGAGTCTGAGTCTGAAAAACTCATTTTGAGAAAACGGCCTCTAAAGACTTACTGTAAAATTGCATAGATTGTTAATGTAAATCATACTTTTACAATTTGTTGCTGATACAGAGGAAATGATCACTTTTTGGAGACAGTAACATTGTGCAGGAGAGAGAGAGAGCTTTACAACGACACCTGACATGACATGGGTCAGACTAACTTTTGGTGAATTTAGGAGAAATCTACAGTCGACAGAGACAAAATGAAGTCAATTAAAAACCATAATGTGTCATTTCCACCATCTCTTTCCACTAGTCTAAAAAAGGACAGTCCAAAATCTCAAAATTGCTAAATGCACGACTATGTTTTTTTGCCGGCAATGTTTCTGCTTAAAGAGTGAAAAACAAAAACAACAACAGAATTCCTCTGTTTTAATTCTTGGAATCCTAATACCTAAAATAATCATGATAATTAAAGTGTAAAACTTAAAGTCTATTTCCAGTAGTTCAACTCAAACAGCCCCAATCAAGTCTTGAGCTTTTTAAAATTGGTCTCTTGTAATATTCAAGTTTTTTGAGACACTGAATTTGAGGTCTTGTGAAGCCATAATCCTCGTTACAATTAAAATAAATAAAATAAATAAAGGCATGAAATGTTTCATTCTGTGTGTAATGGATCTACATAATGTGTTAGTTTCACTTTTTGAATTGAATTACTGACATAAATAAACTTTTCTCATATACAGTATATTCTCATTTATTGAGATGCAGCATTAATCACTCACACCGATATGCTGTGTCTGTGTGTGTGTGTGTGTGTGTGTGTGTGTGTGTGTGTGTGTGTGTGTGTGTGTGTGTGTGTGTGTGTGTCTGTGTGTGTGTGTGTCTGTGTGTGTGTGTCCTCTCAGGTTATCGACACGTCCACCTGCTGAAGGCCGACGGCTCCAGCCTGTCGCCCGCCACGCTCTTCGTCCACGTCAAAGTCACTCGCAGAGGAGTTCCCATCAAGACGGTATCGGAGCGCATGGCCGTCGCCAAGGGAACGGCGTGACGATGAGAGGAGGAGGAGGAGGAAGAGGAAGAGGAAGCTGCAGATTCCACCAACAAAGATGAAGAAGCAGCTGTGACTGTGAGGACTCTTCCGGTCCAACTTAGACTGAGCCACACGGGAAGAACCGGAGCGGGATCGGGAATGAATCCATGAGAATATTTGCATTTCATCATGATCAAGTATTTTTTACTTAGAGAATCATTTTAACGTTTTATTTTGGCTTCACCAGTTGTTGGAGACGTTACTTTTAAAACTAATTAGTTATAGTTACTTGTTACTTCCCTTCCCCCAAAATTAACTGAGTTACTACATTATAAAAGTAACTAATTAGCAAGGAAAGTAACTATTGCATTACTTTTTTTTATATAAAATGCTCAAATATGTCAAATTACTTGGACTCATCTCCCCTCACCCTTTTTTCGACCAGTTGATGGACTGAAAAAAACAATATGTCCACTTACACAGGTGTATTATTATTTTGTGATGGGACGTCTTGAGTCAAGTAACGGTGCATTTTATTGTCAGTAAACGTAACGGTAAAGGCGTTGTAACGTGGGAAACAGTAACTTTTTTGATTAGTGTCGATCATTTCTAATGCTGTTATTCCATCACCGGGCTTCAGTAGCTTCACTCAGAAAGAATGGTAACAAGACGAGTTTAGTTTTCATCATATTAAACAAATGATAAATATTGTTTTATAACAAATGAACGTATTTCAGCTCTAACTGTGATGCCGGTGGATGTGATGATCACTGGTCGTGTCGTGATAGTTAGTCTTACTTGATGCTAGAGATACTCTGCACTTTTAAACTTCTCTCTCTGGAGAAACACACACAGTATTTCCACAACTTAAAGGGATAGTTCAACATTTTGGCAAATAAAAGGTAACAAACCCACTGCTATGACTATAGGGATTATGGCAATTGTGCAATTTGCCAAAAATGTTGAACTATCCCTTTAACGAATGAACTTGAAACATTAAAAAAAGTATTATTAACTTACAGATTTTACTTAACGTTTACTTTTACGCTCTTAAAACTTTAACTGTTGTTATTTTCTCACATCGTGTTAACATAAGGTGTTAAATCAGACTCATGAAGATATTTGCATGTTAGTTATGTGAATCTTTTTTTATTGAGAACATGCATTTGCATTTTGTTTTGTTGTTGTTGCCAATTCTGGTTTTTATTGTCAGATGTAGTAAACGGTGGTTAAACACTAACTCCAACCAGCACAGGAACCACTGAAGACAAGGACAGTGAAGTGGTGCAGTAGTGAACAGTGCTGCACATGGGTTATTGTAATAACACTATATAGAGAGTATGTATAAATATACAGTATATATATATCTATATATATATAGATATATAGATATACAATCTATATATATATAGATATATATATGCACTAACTGTAGTGTTAAGTATGACTTTGCAGTGTTAAAGCTTCTGGTCGATCTCATGTGGAACGCTGTTGGTGATATGTAAACAAGACAAAGTACTGTTTTCATAAAAACACTAATTACACATGAGTGTGTGTTGTTTTTGCAGGTGCCATGAAGAACGAGACAGTGTGTGTGTGTGTGTGTGTGTGTGTCATAATAATGCAGGTATACCGCATTTATAATTATACAGTGGCCTAAACGCTTTAACAGATGCTTTTAACAATAGCTTATAAGTTATTTTGTATTATTATAAGAACCTATTTGGGTTTCCAGGTGGTTAAAAATTATTTTTATTTAACAACAATGTTGTTATAATAAACATTGGTAATCCATTGTTTCATATTCCTGTGTTTCTCACACTGTTCTCTGCAGGTGTAGATGCCAGAAACCATCATTTAATACTGGTAATAGCCTACTCAGTGGGTCAGTCACAAATACTGTATATGATTAAAAAAAACAACTAGGAAATGAATTTAAATGTATTTATTGTCATTTTTTTGTAAACTTTACATTAGTACATGTGTATTTGTTGGTAATGAGCGTTTAGCAGCAGAACAGTGTGTGTAGCCTCGACTTAAAATAAACCACAGCAGTGAAGGAACAGGTGATTGTAGTTTCCTGGACAACACGGCTCTGACAGGCAGGAGATGAAATAACAAAAGGTCTCACTAATGCACCAGTTTCCTCCATAGACTCTGAGTTAAAGTTCATTTTTTCTGTCCCAATCAATCAATCAATCAATCAATCAATCAATCAATCAATCAATCAATCAATCAATTAATCAATTTGTTTATTTTGGGCATGTCAATTTAAATCATCATCAACACACTTCATCTTAGTTCAAATAATACAATACACATGGCCGAAAGGGAAAGCGGGAGAAGCAAAAGCTTATCTAGTCCCGCCCCCATTACCCACAGAATAAAAATCTTTATCATAATCTTTTCTTTTCACAACGTTAACGGTTGATGTAACGTCCTGGTTTATGTCGTTTGGAAACGTAATGTCTTAGAGTAGGTTATAATAAATTCATAGAGGAGGTGAATTGCTCCTTTGTGTAAAAAATTAATCATTAACATTGATCTGTCCCGCTATCAATTTAACCTTTGGTAACCCAGTTTTGTTTTATTCTTATTCATGCTCAATGACTGATATAAAAAAAACTGAACTCAATCATTACTGAAGATAATTTATTTCAGCTGCATTAATACTAGATATGGTGTAATGAAGTCGTTCTCTACGCATATAATCCACCCATCATGTGCTTCCTGTCAAGCAGTTTAATTTACCTTTAGGCCAAATGCAGATCACATGACTCAAGTCCTGTGTGTAAGAGAGGGAGGGGGAGGGGGCTGAGATTACTGTAGTTCTTATAGTCTGAAGAAGGAGCTCAAAAATAGAACAACATAAAACTTAAAAAAAAAAAAATAGTATTAGAGTATTATTAGGTGATTATAAAACTGCATTGTGTTGTGCATGTTTATTGATATGAATATTGGTCTTGTTTTGGGGACACTATAGTAAGTAAGTAAGTAAAACTTTATTTATATAGCACCCTTCATAGTACGTGTACACAGAGTGCTTCACATTAAAAAAAAGACATTCAATCACAGAAACAGTATAAAACACAATTGGAACTTAAACAATATAGATATGTACAATGCACAGTGGTAAATCGGCAGTGGCTTAACACTTCTTATTTACTTTATATATATATATATATATTCTCTTTTTTTTATAGGGTTAGTTTGAAATAAAGAATAATCAATCAATCAATTATAAATAAGTTTTTATGGCTGACAGTGACACTTTAATCCCCGTTGCTTCGTCGTGAGCATGTGTTTATACTGTCGGAGGAGCTCGGTAACAGTCGGAGACAGTCGGAGACAGTCGGGGAGCCAATCACAGAGAGGCGGGTTTAAAGGCGTCGGCAGCACGCGGCGCTGGTGGCTTCTCCTCCTCCTCCTCCTCCTCCTCCTTCTCTCATCTCACTTCCGTGATAAAGATGGCGGATGAGAATGAGACAGCACCGATGCCGGAGAAAGAAGATGTAGAGGACCACGGACACTGCAGCGACTGTGAAAATGAAGAGCACCACTTCGACGACGGGTAAGAAGAAGCCGCTCCACATAATATTAACAAGCAGCGAGGCAAGGGGGGGGGCAGAGAAAGTAAAGCCCTCGGCGGCCGGGGCAACAGCAGCAGCAGCGATAGGGGAACAGATAGACAGCCAGCCGTAGCGGTGGAAGGGAGATGTCCCGCCCACTTGCTTCCACGCGATTGGCTAAGAGCGGCGGTCAGTCACTCGTTCTGTGTCCTGATTGGCTGAGAGTGCGTTCTGCGTTCTGTTTCCTCCCAAAGTGGGCGGGCTTTAGCGGCGCTATGCTTCTTTAGCTCTGATAGATAGCAGCAGCAGTAGCAAGCAGCAAGGCGGCGTAAGAAAAACCAAACAAACAGCCGCTGAAAGAGCCAAACGACGTCCTTAAAACACACACCTCCTTTCGTTTTTACAAAGTACAATCTATTTATGAAGTTGACAGTTTGTGATATTGATATTACCGCCCCCTACACGTCGTCGTCGTGATCCATGGCTGACATTTAGCTACCAGGGAGTTAGCTCGCATGCTAACAGCTAACATAGCTGTCAAACCTCCTATTGTCTGCACCGTGCAGCCGCGAGACGAGTCAAAAGTGAAACATGTATGTATATAAATAAATAAATAAAATAGATTAAAATTAAAATCTGCACGTTGTTGCCTGTGCACCTGGGTGGAGCTCACTCACCAGTCTGGTTTACTTTTATTTAAATCCCCCTCTATTTAATCTCTGAGATATGACAGAGACCCTGCAGCATATTATTACTATTATCAATAATAATAATTAATTTTTGGTTCTGAGAAAAACGATGCTTTTATCGTGGAAATCCTGTTTCTCTTTCTGTTTACTGACCGATGACATATGATGAAACAGGACGGAGTCTGCTAATATCAATCAAGGCGTGTCCTCGTTGTGCTGGTTTTTTTTTCTCTTTTTTTTTTATTGGGAGAAAATGTGTGAAGGGAAAAGTGCTGATGATTAGCGTCGTATGCACAGGCCAGGATCATATCAATATATCGACATCTATACCTATCAATGATGATCGATGTTCTTTTTAGTTGCAGCTGCGTGCATATTAATTCATTTAATGATTCATACAGGGTCATGCAAACGTTTGTGCACCCCTGGTCCAAATGTCTGTTAATGTGAACAGTTCAAGTGGAAGATGAAATGATCTCAAAAAGGCATAACGTTACAGAAGATACATTCACTTTACATTTTAAACTATATGTATGTATTTCTTTATTTTCATCTTTTCCCTGTTCAAACTGTCAGAAAAGGAAAAGGGCCCTCAGCAAAGGTCTGGGCCCCTGCATAGTTAGTTTCCAAAAGGGGGGGCTACTAGCTACTATCCCAGTGTGTAAATAGTAAATAGATTGTCTGATACCTTGGTCAAAGTTATCTGAGAGCTCAAGTCTCCTGGGTTTCCCATTCCTTTGCAGGCTGCTGCTTTGTTTCCCCTTTTCACTCTGAACCTGTAGAAAACTAAAATAATACACTGAGATTGATGAAAATATTGAAAAAAAAGAGTGTTTCATGTTTAACTTTGTCTTTTTTGGAGATTATTTCATCTTCCACTTGATGAACTGTTCACATTTGGACCAGGGGGGGAAAAACTTTTGCATGACACATATATAGACATGTAAACCATATCATTCATAACTCATACAAATATCTGTTCAGCGTTTATCATTTATTTTCATGGCACAACCTCATTGTCTGTTTGCACTACATCTGACTGCACAGTTCAATCTGGCCACTTTACTTTATTTATTTAACCGGAGTCAAATTCCTTGTGCAGCATACAGGGCCGATAAATCTGAATCTGAATCTGATTCTGATATTGTGTTGTAGGCTTGGTAATTGAGATAATGGTTTACTAGTCTGTTAATTATATATGCACTGTTAAAACACAATCACAATCTACTTTACTTTATTGATCATGCACCTGCTTAAATACAACAAATGGGACTCTGTACTTGTACATAAATAGACACATAGAGCCCAGAGCAAAGAAACCAAACTAAAATAGTTTTTAAAAAATGAACAATAATAAAATATGAGCGGTGGATGTTCCAGACAAAAGTACACACAGTGTAAAGAGGCAGATGTTGCAGCATTCAACATGTGACTGATCTTATTATTTAGTTTTATGTCTTTATATTATATTGATACTCAGAAAACTAAACCTGGTATCAGTTGTGTCAATATTTTAAAGTATTAGAGGCCACAAAGAGCTGAAACTGTTCATTCATCATTAGAAAGAATATTGTCCTGCATGATTCACATGCACCGCAGCTGTACAGGGAGATAAATGACCTCTTTTTTTTTTCTTTTTTATTATTATTATTATTATTATTATTATTAATAGAAGTGAAGTAAATGTTGCGTTTGGCCGCGGCTGCTGCTGTTTTGCAGTCAGGCGTGTTGTTGTCGTCCTGCACACAGAGACAAAGCTGCTCCTCTCCGTCCACATGGAAGCCTGTGGAACAAACTATTGAATGTTTTGTTGTCCATTGTCCCGGTCCCTCACTGACCTCTTGTACATACATGCGTTATGTATACACACACACGCTTAGATGCCCCCCCCCACACACACACACACACAGACACACACACATGCTCTTCTTCCTCCAGAGGTCATGTGATTGACCATCTGTGCGGTGGAGTTGCAGCTACACGGCCACTCTGCTTCTCTTCTCTCTCCTCTGTGGGACTCTAATGAGATTATCCTCTGTAAGTATGTAGTCGTCTTTCTCAGGGAGGAGATGGAGGAGCTGTGGGGGGGTGGGGGGGCTGTGGCCGGGTCATGAGGCGACGGGGTGGGGGGTTGCAGTGCAGTGCAGTGCAGGTCGAGCTGTGTGTGGTACAGGTGACACACACAGAGACACATTTCATTTAATTGCATATCTGACTCATCGTTGTTGCACTTTTTTATTAATTTATTTGTCGACAAACGTCTGCGTTGAGAAACGTTTCTCAAACTTGAACCTTCGTTTCACCGCCGATTGAAACATGCCATCGCAAATATGTGTTATTGTCTTACAAATGTATATTTATTAATGTGTACCGAATGTGTCTTTGGTATTTTACCTCATTGTTGGTCTTTTTTTAACGTTGCCCTTTATCATCAGGCAGAGGGACTGGCGATGAAAACTAGCTTTTTTTAGCTAATTTGGGTGCATTTACATTTGTTTTTTTTACAATATTTTATGTCCTTGTCAAATAAATTAAACTGAAACTAAACTGAAAACATGAACTGAACATGAGAATAACTGAGATTCCAACGCAGCGTGTTTGTTTGTTCGCAGGCAGCTCCAGTTACAGCTTTAGTTTTATTATAACTTATTAAGTCTTTAGAGGGGAAACAGGTGATTAAATTGAAAGATAATTAGCAAATTAACTGGAAACAACGTGATCTGAAGTCGTAGCTCTTCATTTATGCTGCTTTGATTTGCTTTACTTTACTTTTATTGTTTATTTTCACAGGAACAGCTAGTGCACATTGTTTGACGTTTCTGTAAATTTGCCAGTATTGACTAAGAAGCTGTTTTTCAACTGCAGTCCATGGGCGAGACATTAATGTAAAATATTACATACTTTATTTACATATTACATCATACATCCCTGAAATAATACTACAGAAAAACACATATAGGCACACAAACAGAAATACATGAGCGCCTTTTGCCATATTTAATATTTCATCCTTGTTTTAATATTCATAATAAGGCTGAAAAGATTAAGTGTATGTATATTATTGTATAGGTTTGTAATAACCTGGCTGGTTGTGTGTTTCAGTGACCGGGGACTGGCCGACGACACCGGGGCCAAGAAGAAGAAAAAGAAGCAGAAGAAGAAGAAGAAATCTGGTGCACCAGAACCAGCTCAGGACACGCTCGCCAAGGTCTCGACCAATCAGCTGCTCTTCTCTCATACAGCTGTTCATCTCTCATACAGTTGTTCTTCTCTCATACAGCTGTTCAGCTCATCCAAACAGCTTGTATAGAGCATAAGGATTGATTTTTGCTGAATTGACTGTTTGCTTCTCTTCTCTTTTGTTTTGTTTTGTTGTGTTTTGTTTTGTGTTGATTTAACCCTTCGTTCTCCAAACAGGTGAATTCGTTGCCAGCTGATAAGCTACAGGAGATCCAGAAGGCCATCGAGCTGTTCTCTGTGGGCCAAGGCCCGGCCAAAACCATGGAGGAGGCCACTCGGAGGAGCTACCAGTTCTGGGACACGCAGCCTGTGCCCAAGCTTGGTATGAAAATAGATATAAATATAAATATAAATACGCTGCCCGTCCAGAAAAACAAAGTTACACACCTTTAGTTTTGATTACGACATGCATTCACTGTGGCATCGTTGCGATAAGCTTCTGCCATGTCACAACTAATGCTAACTAAGCATAAAGTCCACTAGCTTAATGCTAACGTAACCTCATAGAGGGGCTAACAAATTAGCATCGCTATCGCCGTTCAGCAGCAACTGACAGTGATAGCAGTAAAGCTGCTAAAAGTTTTAATATTCTTTAATGCGAGAACATCGCCGTTAAATCCCCAGGCTGTTGTCAGTTTATCCAGATATTGCCTGTTAGGAAATGTGCTTGTTTTGGGAGAAATGCAAAGGGAGCAGCGACCGGGGGCTAGTAGGCAGATGCTCGTAGGCTACATCCAGGTAACTTTATCCACAGGTTTTTAGAGGTTTACCGCTGACTGGTTAAACTCTTTTTAGGAGATTAATGTTAGTCTCATTGATGAAATCTTTTGTGGCGGTCGTATTAGTTTGTTTGAATGAAAAGTGTCGCCACTCTGTCAATCGCTCTAGCCGCAGCTGACCGGACCGGATGTAGATTTACCCTGTATGACGTCACTTCAGAAACTTGTGAAATAGGCCTATTGCCCCGGCCTTTTCAAGAAATAAAGGAAATGCTAATATATATTCAACTGAAAAAGATGTTTTAGCTTCTCAGCATCTATAGCAGCTATATGTTTATATAAAACTAGAATCTGAATGCTGGATGCCACACCATTTTACACAATGGACCTTTAAATAAGTTGTTGTTATCATCCAATGGGAGGCTCTGACCTATTAGCTTAGTTAAATCCAGGTGTTTTTTTTTTTGGGATGGACAGTGTATATATTTTATTTATTTTCTCACAGAACCCAGAGCGTGCGTGTCTTTTCTCCAGGTTTCTGAGCTTCATGTGTGTTTCTGTGTTTTTTTCCTTCAGGGGAGACGGTGACGTCGCACGGCTCCATCGAACCCGACAAAGACCAGATCAGAGAGGAGCCGTACAGCCTCCCTCAGGGCTTCAGCTGGGACACGCTGGACCTGGGCGACCCCGGCGTGGTACGGCAGGCTGCACACACACACACACACACACATGAACACACACATGAACACACTTGACGGGAATTAACCTTCTATAGGATGTAAATATTTCCTGGACGTTTCTCTCTGTGGCGTCCAGAGCTGGACCGTTAATCACAGTGTAATGAAAATCTAAAATGGTCGAGTGCTGCAGCTGCAAAGAAAGAAATAAAAAGGGTTGTGTTGCTATGGAGACGCCCTGGACAACCAATCACATTCTCGACGTCGGTTTTGTTTTCTTTAAAATGAAAATGTAAAGGATTATAAAACATGGCCCCACACATTTATCTGCCTGTGTTATCACAGTCGGCTGCAGCTCTGGTCACAGTGATGTCATAGCGATGTCGTTGATGTGAAGATGAACACAACGATCAGAGACGTCAACATTTAAACATTTTTAAAGTTTGAATTCCTGTAACTTTGGAATAAATGTCTTTCAGAGCTGATGCAGGAAAGTTTGAATCAAGTCAGTTTCTTCCTTCACTTCTGGCATCGTTTAAAGAACTGAACCTTCTTATTCTTTCTGTTTATGGTCAATAATTAAATAATATATAACCATCCCAGTTCTCTGATGTTTCATCTCTGTCTCCAGCTGAAGGAGCTATACACTCTGCTCAACGAGAACTACGTGGAAGACGACGACAACATGTTCAGATTCGACTACTCCCCCGAGTTCCTGCTCTGGTAACGTTCACGCCTCACACAACTTTTTTTAAAACATTATTTGTACATATCACACAACCAGTCAAAAGTCTGGAGACACCTTCCCACTCAGTGGTCTTTCTTTACTTTTATCACTTTCTACATTGTAGATTCATACTCATATTCATGCCGTCATCGCCTGCTATACCAGTGTATAGCCGTACTCTTTCACGTCTATTTCCGGAACGGAAAATGAGAGCGTAGTAATTCTTTTTTTAATGACAGCGGGACACTTCAGCCTTTACATTGATCCCATCGGTGTGTTTGTAGCTGAACCAGAAGCCGAGCAGTCAAGTCACATGACAGGCTAAAATCCAATGGGAAAGCTGTGAGCGGTCACATGAGCGGCCAAAGATTGTTTATTTGCATCAAGATGTTGCTCTCTTGTTGCCAAAATCTCATTGAATGAGAAGGTGTGTGTGTATATATACAGTATATTTGAGGTGTTGAGTCTGACTGTGTGTGTGTGCAGGGCCCTGCGCCCCCCCGGCTGGCTCCCCCAGTGGCACTGTGGCGTCAGGGTGAACTCCAACCAGAAGCTGGTCGGCTTCATCAGCGCCATTCCTGCTACGATCCGCATCTACGAAGTGTGAGTGACGCCGAGTGAAGCAGCTCCGTCTCATGCAGCGACACCAGTTCATAGTTTTCTACATGATTTCTGTCTCTTTTTATTTAATTTCACTCTCTGAAAATAAAGAATCTTAATTACTACACTTAAGATTCCAGCTCCGGTAGTTGTTGCAATTAATTAGCGATTGTTTATTTTGTTGCTATGCTATGAGGAGATGCCACCGAGTGCCATGGTTCTTGATTGATCCCTGATACATGCAAATAAAAGTACAATTAGTATTATAGTACTAAATGAAATATACTTAAAGACATCATCCATGAAGTAAATCAATTCAAATGTTCCTCATCAAACGTAGGCATGTTAATATACTCAACATTAAAACCTGAACACTGTGATGCATATGAATAAGTTAGGGTCAAAGACACATGGTCACACTGCACTTGAAACATTGTGAAGCATTTTCTGTATAAAAACTTTTATCCTTTTTATTCTACTGTATAGTGTTTTTATTTATCTTTTAATATTCTATATGTGAGTCTATATCTTCATTCAGGAGAGAAGCCAAAAATGTGGAGTTAATTATAAAGTGTGATCATTAATAAATCAGCTGTATTCAGTGCAGTGCAGTATTTATTATCCAGTGACATCGCTCTGAGTCTGTTGTAGGTTTAAACGGCTGGTTGTTCATCTTCCATGTTTGTTTTGTGTTTTAGAGAAAAGAAGATGGTGGAGATAAACTTCCTGTGCGTCCACAAGAAGCTGCGGGCCAAGCGCGTGGCCCCGGTCCTGATCAGAGAGATCACCAGACGGGTCAACCTGCAGGGCATCTTCCAGGCCGTGTACACGGCCGGCGTGGTGCTGCCCAAACCCGTCGGCACGTGCAGGTGGGTCACCGCCACGGCCTCGCTCAGGGCGTTCACACAGCAGGGCTCTGCGCTGGTTCTGGTTCACAAAACCAAAGAAACAACAGGTTCAAAACCCGAAGAGTCGGTTTTCAAGGGAACCAAAAAATACTTGGCTCTTCCCTGCGAACCGTGACATGATCAGTGGGCGTGTCTTATTCAAGGGGGTCCCCAACTTTTTCTTGAAATTTTACCCCTTTTTTTTCTAGAAATTTAACACTTTTTTGTAGAAAAATTTTAACTTTTTTTTTTGTTTTAAATAAATAAATTTTACCCCTTTTTTTTTCTAGAAATTTAACACTTTTTTGTAGAAAAATTTTAACTTTTTTTTTTGTTTGTTTTAAATAAATAAATTTTACCACTTTTTTTTCTAGTTTTTTTGTTTTGTTTTTAATTTTAGAAAATTTTCCACTTTTTTCTTCTAGAAAATTTTTTTTATAAAGAAATTTTACCTTTTTTTCTAGAAAATTTATTCTAGAAAATTAAAAAAAAAAAATTGTTCTAGAAATTTGTTCTAGAATTTTTTTTAAAAAACATTTTTTGAGAAATTTTACCACTTTTTTTTTTGTAGAAAAATTGTAATTTTTTTTTTTTTTTTTTTGAAGAAAATAATCTTACCACTTTTTTCTAGAATTTTTGCCATTTTTTTTTCTAGAAATGTTTAAAAGTTTATGTTTTCACAGAAATTTCTCTACAATATTTCCAAAAGTTCGCACCATTGGCCCTAATTTGAATGTACATTCACTAAAAAAAGTAACGTTCTTCAGTCTCAGAACAAATATTTGTGTATTTCTGGTGTTTGCTTTTAAAATGTTGTCCAATGGGCGTCCGTAATGTAGAGTAACGACCTCCCACTTTGGTTCCACTTAAAGAGGAACTCTGCAGGATTTCCACCTTAACTCCCAGATTCAGAGTCCTAGTGGTGGTACCAAGGGTCAGAGACTCCAGAACGGAACCAGAACCAGAACTGTGTCGGTCTGAAGGCACCCTGGTGTTTGATGATTGACTGACTGACTGACTGACTGACTGACTGACTGATTGATGGATGGTCTGTCTGTGTGCAGGTACTGGCATCGCTCCCTGAACCCACGCAAACTGATCGAGGTGAAGTTTTCCCACCTGAGCAGGAACATGACGATGCAGCGAACCATGAAGCTGTACCGCCTGCCCGAGGTCAGAGCACATACACACTCCTCCTCCTTCAGTCTCTCTTCATCCTCCTCTTTCTTCCTCCTCCTCCTCCAGAGTTTCATCCTCCTCCTCCTCCAGTCTTTCTTCATCCCCCTCTTTCTTCCTCCTCCTCCAGTCTTTCTTCATCTTCTTTCTTCATCCTCCTCTTTCTTCTTCCTCCTCCTATTCTTTCTTCCTCCTCCTCCTCCTCTTCCAGTCTTTCTTCCTCCTCCTCCTTCAGAGATTCTTCCTCCTCCTCTTTCTTCCTCCTCCTCTTTCTTCCTCCTCCTCTTCCTCCAGAGTTTCATCCTCTTCCTCCCTCAGAGTTTCATCCTCCTCCTCCTCCTCCTCCAGAGTTTCCTCCTCCTCCTCCTCCAGTCTTTCTTCATCCTCCTCTTTCTTCCTCCTCCTCCTCCTCCAGTCTTTCTTCATCCTCCAGTCTTTCTTCATCCTCCTCTTTCTTCCTCCTCCTCCAGAGTTTCCTCCTCCTCTTTCTTCCTCCTCCTCCAGAGTTTCATCCTCCTCTTTCTTCCTCCTCCTCCAGAGTTTCCTCCTCCTCCTCCTCCTCCTCCTCCTCCTCCTCCTCCAGAGTTTCATCCTCCTCTTTCTTCCTCCTCTTCCTCCAGAGTTTCTTCCTCCTCCTCCTCCTCCTCCTCCTCCTCCCTCAGAGTTTCTTCCTCCTCCTCCTCCTCCTCCCTCTCCCTCAGAGTTTCATCCTCCTCCTCCTCCAGAGTTTCCTCCTCCTCTTCCTCCAGAGTTTCATCCTCCTCCTCTTCCTCCCTTTAGGCTCCCAAGACGTCCGGTCTGCGGCCGATGACGAAGAAGGACGTTCCGGTCGTTCACCGTCTGCTGCGCGAGTACCTGAGCCAGTTCAATCTGGTTCCGGCCATGAACCAGGAGGAGGTTTCTCATTGGCTGCTGCCGCGGGAGAACATCATCGACACCTTCCTGGTGGAGGTAGGAGGAGCCCACCGTCACCACGGCAACCAGACCATCCCGTGTCTTTCTGTTGTTTCATTTCATTTATTGTTTATTTGTCGAGGACAGTGCACATTGGTTTTGTCGTGGCGTCTTGTAAGTGCGCCGGAGCTAGTTTCCGTCCGTTATACTGCCCTACTAAGCCAGACCGCAGTAACTACGCCAACAGTGAAACTGCGAAAAATGGCTTTAAAGTTTTTTGATTTGCCTTCCAAATTTGTTGTAGGTAGATTAGTGAAAATACACAGATTTGACAGGTTTTTATGAAGTAATATTCATGCAATTAAATATATGACCACAGATTTTACATTTTACCCCTAAAAAGCAGATACTGCGCTCTGGTGCCAGGTTTCCTTAAACAGATAGTAATGCTGACTACAATGTTGTTGTTTTCTTCCAGCTTTCATTACTTAATTACTAACTTTGGCCACCTCAAAAATGATTAATAATTTGACAGTACAAACTTTAGTGAGCTAACATTTAATGTCCAGTGTTTAGCTAAAGTTTTATGTGCTTGTGCTAACCTGCCGAAGCTAATGTTAGCTAGCTACCGTAACTGGCTAGCAGTGTGTAATAGAGCGCAGTAACTGCAGCTGAAGTACAGGGAAAAAGAGGCAGAGTGCAGTAACTGCACAGTTACTGCGGTTTGGCTCAGTTTTGAGTGTGATTTTGTACAGGGAAACAGATACAGAGTGCAGTAACTGTAGTTACTGCGGTTTGGCTCAGTTTCAAGAGTAATTTTGTAGTTACTGCAATTTTTCATACCTCATATCTCTAAAACTGAGCAAAATTGACCGCTGAAAATTTTACACAAGATAAAACATTTATTGACAAGTTCAATTTCACAAAAAACTCAATTTGGAATTTTCACGTAGTTACTGCGGTCTGGCTTAGCAGGGCAGCGTTGTCCTCACATTAAAAAACAGACAGACATACCACAGATCACAGATAATAGTAATAAGCAGCATTGAGACGTGTGTGTGTGTGTTTATCTGTGTGTGTCTGACAGAACGACGGCAAAGTGACGGACTTCCTGAGCTTCTACACGCTGCCGTCCACCATCATGAACCACCCGGTGCACCGCAGCCTGAAGGCGGCGTACTCCTTCTACAACGTGCACACCACCACCCCGCTGCTCGACCTCATGTCCGACGCCCTCATCCTGGCCAAATCGGTGCGTCCCACTTCAGTCTGCACACACACACACACTCGTCTTTAAATTGAATCAAACTTTATCAGACCCCACCTAGGATTTCTTTTCCAAAGATGTGCCCAGCGAGAAAAGAGCTGTTTTTGGTGCAGTTTAAAAACAAAAACAACATGTTTTTGCGTTGTTCTATGATAAATTTGTCTTAATTTTTAAGCATATAAGAGATTATTTCATAGATAAGTTAGAGCCATAGATTGCACATCTTTAAATCAAATTTCTTGGGGTGAAAGAAAATAATAAATATAGAAACACACTGGTTGAATGTACAAAATAAAGTACAACTGTTGAATTACAACTTCTCCAAAGCATGAATGGGACGGGGTGATGTGCAAGGCCTAGTAACAAGTCTGTCAGACTGTAGCAGCTGAAAATGTCCCAGAAAAGTCTTGGAAAATGATTTCAAGCAAAGAGTGGGAACCCTGTTTATTTGTGTTGCAGTTTTTATACAGAAACCTGTTGCAGAAAAATTGCTTTACAATCAAAGATGGAAAAAAAAAAGAACAAAAACACACACAGACAAATAAAGTACTGAGGAAACACAGGATATTAAAACAGTAAAAGCAAATAAAATTGACTTAAGTAGGTAACATGAAGAGAAGAGGAATCCCACACACTGTGTAACTTGCTCAAGAATATTTGCGACGTTTCGGTCAACAGACCTTCTTCAGGCAAGAAGCCATCTCTAAATAGGGAGTGGCTGCATGCCGCACCAACTTCCAATCAAAATCATTATACAAAATAACACATATCCTATTGAAAATACATAATTAACATATCAAATGTGTCAGAGAGATAAATATAAATGGATACGTTGACTAATACTTCTAGAATTTAAAAATAGATAGAGAGGATAAGGTCTTTAAAAATGGGGAGTGGCTCTGTTACGCACATCCTTCAATCATATTCTTAATAGAAGAAGCATAGAAAATACAAGAGAACATACTATATCAAATGTGTCAGAAAGATTAAACAACTAGACACATTAACAACAAAAGGGGGAAGTTCTAGTGGACTTCTGATCTACGCTCTGAGGGTTCAGATGCGTGCATGTATGTGTAATAAGTCTGTCTGTTCATGTACAAATCGATTTGTAAATTAATAAGACTCAATAAATATATAGATGATACAACACCGAATGATACTGCTACTAAATAAACTTAGATCAAAGCTAGAATCAAATAATCTAAAGTGAATAAAACCTGAAATAATTCAGTAGGATTCTGTTTAATGTTCGTCCACACGGAACTAATAAAGTTTTGTCTCTCCGTGCAGAAAGGGTTCGACGTCTTCAATGCACTGGATCTAATGGAAAACAAGAATTTCCTGGAGAAGCTCAAGTTCGGCATCGGTGACGGGAATCTACAGTATTACCTGTACAATTGGAAGTGTCCCAGCATGGGGTCGGAAAAGGTGAGTTCTCCTTCTGACGGGGGAATTAATACCCAGGATTTAATTACAGGTTTAAACAGACGAATGTAAATGTAATATATTTATTTTAGAAAAGGGACATGCATATTATTAAACATTGTTAATGGAGAAAAAGCAACAATAAGATAAATGTTATGAAAGAGGAACTAAGCAAGATTTTTTTCGTGGCTACATTACATTTGTTTTTACCTTAATTAAAAAGCTCTGTAGTAATTGTATAACATATGAACATCGTATATTACAGAACGTTATCCATTGCCGGCTTCGTTGTAAACAAATGCACATGGCCAGGAGGAGGGTTAGCAACACAGAGGAAACGCGACCAGACTTGCATAGTTTCCCTTTAAATAAGGAGATAAAAAACACACAGGGAATAAAAATTATTGAAAACAGGCTAGATGTCTTCCATGTTGAGTTGGTAAAATGTTAAAGTGCTACTAGTGCTGGTTGAAGTGCTCAGTGCTTGGTGTTATTGCATTCTGCCCAATTTCATTTGGTTTTAAAGTTCTTTGAAAGTGAGCAACCTGCAATATATAGTGTGCAATTCACAAAGTGCTAGTACTACGGTAGTTAAATTGCACAAGCATACAGATCATAGGTCTGGCCTGTAAGTTAAATGTTGATTTTAACTTGAGACAAGTAAAAAGATTAAATAATTGATCTATCTCTAAAAAAAAGGTTTATATTTCAGGGCCACTTTGTCTCCATTCCACTTTTCCCATGAAATAAATTTAAAATATAATAATTATTATTTATAGAGCACCTTTCAAAACAAAGTTACAAGGTGCTTAACAATAAAATGGTTTGTGCAATATAAAACCCATGACAGTATAACATTTAAAATACTGAATACAGAATAAAAAAACTAAAAAGAATCAGTTTAAGAAGGCCAGACGATAAAAATGAGTTTTAAGAAGTGATTTAAAACAGGACACAGAGTTTGCCTGCCTGAGATCTCCAGGCGTTCCACAGCCGAGGGGCCCGGGAAGCGAAAGCCCCGCCCCCTCTAGTGACCAGGCGAGTTTTATCCACCTTTTTCCGAACGTTAAAAACGTAAGCCGGTTTTGCTCATCCGGTGGAATTTTATGTTTACGTCTCCATGGTTTTGGTAGTCGCGGTAAATGCATGGATTTTTTTTTTTTTTTTTCCCCAATGAAAATCTGTAAAACGCATGAATCATCACACCAGCTTTTAACAGTGGATATCACACAAATTGACATCGGTGTTAAAAGCCAGCGTTAATAGATCCATGCGTTTACCGCAACTATGACAACGACTGAAAACCTTGGAAACGTAAACGTACAATTCCACCGGAAATGCAAAACCGGCTTCCGGGTTTGACCATAGATGACGTTCGGAAACTTGTGGATAGGCAAGAATCTCAGTAATGATTCTCCAGTTTGACCCTGAGCTCTTCCTCACGTCTCCTCCTCCTCCTCCTCCTCCTCCTCCTCAGGTCGGGCTGGTGCTGCAGTGATGTCACTTTACGCCACAGGGAGTCGCCCACAGGCTGGGGGAACGCCGCCGCCGCCGCAGCACGGCAGCGACCGACCGACCGACCGACCGACCACCTGACGGACGGACTGATGTGACTTCCTGCTTCAGGAAAGGAGAAAAAACAAAAAACAAAAACAACAACAACAACCCACCGCCCATTTTTACTTTTTTGACCTTTTGAACTTTGACCTGCACTACCGCTGCCAGGCAGGGAGGCAGCGGGGCGGGGGGGGCGAGGAGGGGGGGTCTCCGGCTCTCCGTCCTCCTCCTCCTCCTCCTCCTCCTCCTCCCTCGATCACATGGACCTTAAGCCATTGTAGTTACCATCGCGAAACAACTGTATTCCATCTGAGCTGTCTTGATTGTACCAAACACGCATACACACAAGAACAGTTTGCACAGATTACTTTATACCAAACACTCACTGTTGTCATACCAACCAACCAACCAACCGTACGATACCTGTAAATAATATCAAACATAACTGCAGATGATGATGCCCTAACACACACACACACTCACAACCAGACACACTCAGACTAGAACCTACGGTTTTATTTTATTCCTAAATGTTGGAAAATGCTTTTTGCAAATTCAAATAAATCTGTCATCCTTAAGTTTTAGAGATAAAAGAAAATGATCAAAAATATTTTAAAGAGGAAAAAGGCTCAAAAAGATGAGGTAATAAATACCAAAAGTGGACACCAGAAAAGGGCTTCTGTGAACGTCTCTCTTGCTTGACCCTGTGTCTCTCTTTTTTTTTTTTTCTTTTTTTTTTCTCTGTCTCTCCGTCAACAAGATGCATCGTCTCCTCGTCTGTTTTAACGCTCGTCGTCCACCTCCTTCCCCTCAGTTCACGCCACTGACAGAAGTCGCAGCAGGAGGAAACAAACGGACTGACGTTAATAAAAGAGAGGAGAAATAAATAAACGAGTGGTTTCTGACGAGGTTGAACCGCTGCAGAGACGATGATGATGACGATGAAGGTTGTTGATCAGCAGCTCAAGACGACCGCCTCAGATTCCTGAAAAACCAAGTGAAATTCAGAAGCTGTTGTGAATATTTTTAGCAACTTGTGTTGGAGGGAATCTCACAGGAAGTCTTAACAACAATAATAATATTAATAATAATAATAATAAAGAGGAAAAAATACAGTAGATGCACTCACAGGAATAACAGATGGATGAGTTTACATGCACGCAGCAGCAGCACTGTGTCCGGCTCCTCGCTGTATAAAGTCTGTTCCATGTAATGACATAACTTCTCTAATTTCAGGCTGTTTAAAGGGATAGTTCACCCAAAATTCAAATTTCACTCATTATCTACTCACCCTCATGTCGACTAAGGGCTGGGAGAAGTTTCAGTGTCCTCCGACATGAGGGTGAGTAGATAATGAGTGAAATTTGAATTTTGGGTGAACTATCCCTTTACCTGCAGTTTTATTAACAAACAAACAAACATGAAATCTGAGCCGCACACGTCTCAGTGCTGATCCCAGGTCAGTGACGGAGCAGGGCCCGGTGACTTCAGGTGGTTCTTCTTCTTATGTGAGTCTTTGGTTCTGGTTCTATTTGCAAAACAGATGTTAGAAATAGATGAATGAATAAATAAATGAATAACGGGTCTCATGGTGTTGCAGGAAACGAATGTGAAGGTGATTGCAGGTGATTTATTTTTCTTTTTTGTTTTGTTTTGGTTTTGTTTTGTTTTTTCTTTTCTTTTTTTTCTTTTTTTTTGAGCAAAAAAATAAAATCTAGAAGTTGCTGTGACGTTTTTGCTCGTTTGCTTTCCCCTCCCGTCCAACATTTCTAGCATTTTTCTGTGGCGGCAGCAGGTGACACCAGATGCATCACATTCTTTGGTTTTATCAGATAAAACACACACACATCGGCCACACAGTGTTATCAGTTTGTACTTGTACTACTGCTATCACCAGTTAGTTACATATAAACACATGTATGTAGTAATTATATAAACTGAATCTGTCCAGCACTTATAAAACCAACACAAAGGGCTTTTTTTTTTTTATCATAATAGACATTTAAAAATGAAAAAAACTTGAGTTAAATAAACATGAAAACATTGAAGACGTAATAACAGTCTAAGTAAGGGATAATGTATAGTTCGGAGGTTGTTATGGAGAAATAAACCCCTTCATGTTGTATGAAACAACATGAAGGGGTTTATTTCTCCATAACAACCGACCAACTATACATTATCCCGCTTAGAACACGGCCTACAACTAAATCATTCAATAATGTAACACAAAATAATGATAAAAAGAGATTTTATTCATGTAAAATTAGACCGTTGCTCGGGACGCCGCTCTGACCAGCGCAGCACAGAAAAGAGAAAGTATGCAGGATATTTACTTTATGTTTCATTTTTACCGTCATTAAATAGCTTCGGACTATTAGTGATGTTAGATAAACGACTTGTAACCTGTTACAGGGAGAGTGGAGGCTCCTAAGTTATTTCCACATCGTGGCTGAAAAGTAAACTTGCATCAGAACCTCTGACCGTGTCACAGCTCCTCTCCTCTCTGTAGCTCCGCGACACAAACGCACCCCATAATCTCTTGTTTATGACAGATAGGACTACACAAAATACATCGTAACGTGTATGGTAATCCATCGATCCACTGATTGATTATCAAAGGCTTCAAATGCACGAACGGGAGGAGGCTCAGCAAAACAGCGGCCGTGACTGGACATGCAGAGTCGGCCGTTGCTAAGGAGTCCTTAGCAACGGTCCGCTCAGCGGTGGTCTATCGAGAAATAAACACCGCAGAATATTGGTGATTGCCCAATCAGAATCGAGTATTCAAGAGAGCCGTGTTCTAACTAACCCTAACCACCGGCCCGATTTCAACCAAACCTTCTGCGTTGGACTCCCCTCGCACCCCCAGATGATATATCCGAGTTTGGAGAAATTTTAATTTTTGGTCAAAAAAAAAAAAACGTAAGCCGCGCGCCTATCCTCTTTTTAAAATCGCCTGTTTGGTTTTTGGTCATTTTCTCCAAAACCACCGGCCCGATTTCAACCAAACCTTCTGTGTTGGACTCCCCTTGGACCCCCAGATGATATATCCGAGTTTGGAGAAATTTGAAGAAATTTTAATTTTTGGTCAAAAAAAAAAAACGTAAGCCGCGCGCCTGTCGTCTTTTTAAAATCGCCTGTTTGATTTTGGTCATTTTCTCCAAAACCACCGGCCCGATTTCAACCAAACCTTCTGCGTTGGACTCCCCTCGGACCCCCAGATGATATATCCGAGTTTGGAGAAATTTTAATTTTTGGTCAAAAAAAAAAAAAAACGTAAGCCGCGCGCCTGTCGTCTTTTTAAAATCGCCTGTTTGGTTTTTGGTCATTTTCTCCAAAACCACCGGCCCGATTTCAACCAAACCTTCTGCGTTGGACTCCCCTCGGACCCCCAGATGATATATCCGAGTTTGGAGAAATTTTAATTTTTGGTCAAAAAAAAAAAAACGTAAGCCGCGCGCCTGTCGTCTTTTTAAAATCGCCTGTTTGGTTTTTGGTCATTTTCTCCAAAACCACCGGCCCGATTTCAACCAAACCTTCTGCGTTGGACTCCCCTCGGACCCCCAGATGATATATCCGAGTTTGGAGAAATTTGAAGAAATTTTAATTTTTGGTCAAAAAAAAAAAAACGTAAGCCGCGCGCCTGTCGTCTTTTTAAAATCGCCTGTTTGGTTTTTGGTCATTTTCTCCAAAACCACCGGCCCGATTTCAACCAAACCTTCTGCGTTGGACTCCAACTCGGACCCTCCGAGTTTGGAGAAATTTGAAGAAATTTTAATTTTTGGTCAAAAAAAAAAAAAACGTAAGCCGCGGCCTGTCGTCTTTTTAAAATCGCCTGTTTGGTTTTTGGTAATTTTCTCCAAAACCACCGGCCCGATTTCAACCAAACCTTCTGCGTTGGACTCCCCTCGGACCCCCAGATGATATATCCGAGTTTGGAGAAATTTGAAGAAATTTTAATTTTTGGTCAAAAAAAAAAACGTAAGCCGCGCGCCTGTCGTCTTTTTAAAATCGCCTGTTTGGTTTTTGGTCATTTTCTCCAAAACCACCGGCCCGATTTCAACCAAACCTTCTGCGTTGGACTCCCCTCGGACCCCCAGATGATATATCCGAGTTTGGAGAAATTTGAAGAAATTTTAATTTTTGGTCAAAAAAAAAAAAACGTAAGCCGCGCGCCTGTCGTCTTTTTAAAATCGCCTGTTTGGTTTTTGGTCATTTTCTCCAAAACCACCGGCCCGATTTCAACCAAACCTTCTGCGTTGGACTCCCCCGGACCCCCAGATGATATATCCGAGTTTGGAGAAATTTTAATTTTTGGTCAAAAAAAAAAAAAACGTAAGCCGCGCGCCTGTCGTCTTTTTAAAATCGCCTGTTTGGTTTTTGGTCATTTTCTCCAAAACCACCGGCCCGATTTCAACCAAACCTTCTGCGTTGGACTCCCCTCGGACCCCCAGATGATATATCCGAGTTAAGAGAAATTTAAATTTTTGGTCAAAAAAAAAAAAACGTAAGCCGCGCGCCTGTCGTCTTTTTAAAATCGCCTGTTTGGTTTTTGGTCATTTTCTCCAAAACCACCGGCCCGATTTCAACCAAACCTTCTGCGTTGGACTCCCCTCGGACCCCCAGATGATATATCCGAGTTTGGAGAAATTTGAAGAAATTTTTATTTTTGGTCATAAAAAAAAAAAACGTA
>NC_140914.1:16841628-17009726 GCF_045865225.1 Trachurus japonicus | reverse complement strand
CTACACTTAATGTTAAAGGGATAGTAGCATTTTTTTTAAAGTGGGTTTGTATGATCTACAAATAGCCCCTAAGTACTTTAATTGCAGTAGAAGACTCTCTGCACTCCTCCCGTTAGCAACGCCAGCCCATAATAGCCCTGCCCGGAGATTTACAACATACATTGTTGTGAATGGACCCAAAGAAACGGCCTATTTTCGTGGCCTAAAAGAGGTTTTACCTGAAAAAAAAATACACAGTTCCATTGTTCACTATAATATAATTTTTTCCAGCCCTTCAAAGTGCAGGAAAAACACAGTTTTTATTAGGACCTAACCAACTGCTGATCGCCGGGCGCTAACCCTGGGCGGAGGGATACGTGAGTTGGTTAGGTCCAAATAAAAACTGTGTTTTTCCTGCACTTTGAGGGTCTGGAAAAAATTATATTATAGCGAACAATGGAACTGTGTATTTTTTTTCACGTAAAACCTCTTTTAGGCCGTGAAAATAGGCCGTTTCTTTGGGTCCATTCACAACAATGTATGTTGTAAATCTCTGGGCAGGGCTATTATGGGCTGGCGTTGCTAACGGGAGGAGTGCAGAGAGTCTTCTACTGCAATTAAAGTACTTAGGGGCTATTTGTAGATCATACAACCCCACTTTTAAAAAAAATGCTACTATCCCTTTAAGTCAGGGGATCACCTACGATCCCTCCAGTAGATGTTGAGATATTTCACAGGATAAGTACAATAGCAAGAGGAAGTCACAGTATCACTAAAGTCATTAGAATTGCCTTGGGCCATGTTGTTAGTGTTGCTAAAAACAAAGGATTGAAAAGTTTCACCATCATCTGGAGATGTAGACAACACTTCCTACGTCTTTTCAGGAAGAGGTGATACTCGTCCTTCCTGAAAAGTCTATCAGCTTTGTAAACAGCAATCTTGGGAAATGCATTATACTATTAATTTGTTTCTGTTTGATTTTTTTTTTTTTTTTTTCAATATGTCAATTTTTTATCAGCTAGTGTCCCAGAAAGGCCTGTCAAATGTAAATAAATTACCCCCTTTCAACTGTTTGTTCGCCTCAAAGAAATCACTGAACGTTTTCCAAGTCTCCCGCAGTCACTTGTTGTTAGCTCTCATCTCCGAAGAGACATCCGCAACACTCCCTTTATTAAAATTACAACAAAAATCAGAGGTTACATCAAACGCTGTCGTTTGAATCTTCAAAGCCTCAAAGACTCTACAACACAGTCCCTTCATTTCATTTCATTTATTGATTTATTGAGTTGGGACAATGCACATTCATCAACATTGATGCATTAAGCAACAGTGTAAATGCGCCGGACTTAGCATAACTGCTAAATTTCAGCATAACTGCAAAATTTCAGCCTTGAAGCAAGACTGTCTCTTCACAAAACCCACTAGTTACCGTCTCTAATTCATTACGGGTGCCGTGTCGACAAATTTCACTCTTAAAAAAACATTTCCTCTTCCTGTCGAATTTGAAACGCTGCCTTTGATTGGTTTATTTTCGGGCCATCATGTGTCATAATGTCCGACAAATTAGTTGAGTGGTTTTGGCAGCAGGATCCTGCGCTCAATTACAAGCGTGACAGTGAGTGGAGATGAGACGGTCTTTCATTAGGTTTGTTGATCTTACCTCACGTGTCATTTCCAATACAACAAAATACAAGATCATTCCTTCGAAATGATTTCTTTTCCCTCTGAAACTGATTTCCTACACAGTTCTGCGACTGATAGATGATCGGACCGTCTGCCTGTCTGCCACGTTTTCTTATCTTATCATGCAGTGTCCGTCCTTCTCAAACTTTTGCAGACAGCGCCGAAATTTGAAATAAGAGATCTTTCTTGACAGCCGGCCATTTAACCCATCTGTAGCCTCACAGTGATGGTCAGGCCTTGCCTCGTCTCTCAGCCCTATTGTACATAATGTTCACTGTAATCTCACACTGTCTAGACAAAGATCTTTCTTAATTGACCAAGGATTCGACTGTTACACAATAACACCCACTCAAAAGTCAAGACGTCTGCATGTGTGGGGCCAAACTAAACCCTGAGGAATTCTTTGTTGCAGGGCACACAGTCCTATCTGTGGAGATGGCAGTGATGCCAATAGCAGCAGTCTCTACACAGCGTTGCGTTTTCCTACCACCATGCACGACTAATCACAGGACAACCTGATTACTGGATAAGCTTACGACTCTATAAAGTTCCTCTTAGAAACTCAATAGTGAGTCTGAGAAAATCCCAATAAAATCTAGTTCCCGATCTGGAAGTCAGCTCTCACCCTGGGCCTCACAAGATAAATCGCAAGGGACAGATTATTATTAATAAGGGGGAAAAAAGGAGAAAACACATTACTGCTACACCGGATCAGTTTTATTTTTAGCCATAATGCTCCATTGGCCGGACCGTCACTGGCTTGAGCTGAAATAGCTCAACAACTATTTGATGGATTGCCATGAGATTTAGCACACACATCTATGTTTCCTTGAGGATAAACTAAAATAACTTTCATCCAGCGCCAAAACATCAGATCAAGATTTCCATACTTTTATTTATGACTGAATACCTGCAAGGGTAATGACATTAGCTGTATTTCGTGTTTCCTGGTAGTTCGCAAAACCTTGCTCATTTAGGAAAACTATGGCATGTCAAAAATTGGCCTTGGATTTTTTTTCTATGGGTGACAAATTAATTGTGATAATATTAAAGCAGAAGTAAGCGATATTTTTGTGTTAATATAAGTCTAAAATAGTTATATCTTCCGACAGCAATCACTTACATAGAGTGTTTGGTCTGAAACACGGGTCTGTCATTCCCTCTGCTCTGAGCCCAGGAGAAAACTTTTCTCGTATCCTACAAGTTTTATCCAATGAGGAGAGAGAACGGCATGAAGGGCTGTATGTGCAGCCAAGGGATGCGCCTGAATGTGGTGACGTAGGGACGAGGACCAATAGATCCATGACGAGGGCGGGGGCTGCTAACTCCATCGGCTGACAAGACGTTATGGTGCGTTCAAGGAAACTCGTAACTCGTGTTTTTCCGACCTGTGAAGTCGTACCAGTTCGATCTGGTACGAGTTCACGGGTCGGAAGTTACGAGTGGCCGTTATAGTGACTTTCACAGGTAAAACAGGTCGGAAAAACACGAGTGGATTGCCTGGAACGCTACAAAGTCGTAAGTCGTGACTTGAAGCTGTAATTTACGGTTTCAAAAGCCTGCCTGGAACGCAGCATTAGCCAAAACGACCGGATCGCTTACTTCTGCTTTAACTGTGGTCAAATTTACTTCACATTAACTAGTCATAATTAATACCCTAAACAATACAGCTGGTTGGGAGTGAAGCAGGCTTCTCAGTTGTTGAGTTGTTTAGTTTGTCAGTACATAACAGGCCTCCAGAAACTTTTAGGAGAGCCCCAGTAAGGACCACCACAGTCCGGTTTGACTCCGGAAACAGTCGTGTCTCTTCCGCCCACTGTCTGATACTGGGGGCTCGGAGCAGGCAAGAACTGTCTTGCACGTGACTGAAAGACAAACACTACGGAGGAGGAGGAGGAGGAGGAGGCAGCACAGGCTGTTTATATTGGGCTCAGGCCTTGAATCTGGAAAAGAGTGGTGCAGAGATACACGATAGATAGAGAGAAAGAGAAAGAAAAGGAGGCAGGACAATGAAGAGACGCTCCAGCTGCCAAATAGGAATCTACTTCTACTTTTGTTGTTCCAAGACAGCAGGAAAGAGAAGAGGCGGCGGAGGAGGAGGAGAAAAAAGAGAAGGGGGAAAGAGTTCACGACAGACTTAAAACCTGAGCCAGTATTTCTTTATTACACAAAATATGTGGGTGGTTCAGGTCAGACCATCGCTCTTTCCCAGGTTCTGTGTTAAGGGGTTTTCCAGATTATGAGCCTCTGCTCTGCGCAGAGGAGCCCTTTCTTTAGCCACTTATCTGAAATCTCACTAGTTTATTAGAAGTAAACATGAGTTCTGACTCTTGCATCATCACCACAGAGGAACAGATTCTTGTTATTCCTACAGAAGTAGATGAAAGTCAGTTAAAATCAGCTGGGATAACCTTGATTGTGCATGCAGCCCTGTTGGCCTTAGCATCGCATTAATAGTCAAATTCATTCATCCATGCAACGTAAAAAGTTATATTTATATTATGCCTAGTGGTTTTGCTCAATATCGCTCTGGAGGAAATGGAATAGTTGGGTGGATTACGCCCACTTGCAATGTTTTTCCCCATTTGAGTGGGCGTATAAAAGAGCTTTGGTCAACATTAGGGAAAGATGATGATTTTCCTTTCATATAGAGAGCAAACATGTCCTGTCCCATATTACTGCTGAGTTTATTAACCATTACTTTAACCTTCACTATGATCACCATCAACATTTTCTGACTTTGAAGATACATTCATACACATTTACTCATTAGAATATTTTCCAAAAATGAGGACAGCATTGTATTTTTGAAATGAATTTCCTAGCAGTATATTCACAATTTTCAGTAACATTGATCCATTTGTAAACTATGTAGCTGCACAACAAAGACCAGCTGAAGGTTGATAATCTTCCCCATGGAAATACTATGAATGACACTGCACCAATAATACTGAGTCAATACAGAGTTATTTTAGAAATCATTTTAATTTGCTAAAGATCAATTTGGCATGGGTCAATAATCAGTCACATACTGCAACGTCTATCATCCTTGAAGTGCTATGATCAATATTTGTGAACACGATGATGTTAATATAGTTGGTCAAAAATAATGAACCAACAGAAGCTCCCTTTAACTTTACAGAGCATTGACCTGCTAAGCACCAACCAGCACAGAGGAACAGATGCTGAATAACTAATAATTATTTTAGTAGAGCATTTGTAGCAGCTAAGGAGCTAGTTGTTTTCTTTAAAGGTTGGTTGAGACCAAATACAGAGCTACAAGAGAGAGAATACTGGACAAGAAACATGAGCCCAAACTGTATCTGCATGGAAAAAAACAAAAAAAAACACTTAAAAGTTGATGATTTCTTAAATGTTCACAGTAAAAAAAGGGTTGTGACAGCACTCACTTTCAGTTAAACACTTTTTAATTCATAAAAACTGCTCGGCAGCAAGAAACGGACGCATTTCGGCAATCAGCCGTCCTCAGCGTTACCAGGTCAGTGGGTGTGTCCACTATTTAACACAGCTAAAGCCAGCTGATTCCAATCTCCATTCACGTACATAGACACAACATTTATAGGCTAAATACTGTATTGAAACAGTCAAAAAATGTCAGAAAATATTATACAGAAAAATGAAGAACATTATCATGTCTCGAGCAGTGGTTGCACCACATTTGTTTGTCACCAACCTTTATCTACGAGGTTACTATACAGACCCATGTGTGTTCTTTCTATTACTGTCTAGGATATAGGTCTAATAGGATCAAACAGTAGGGACAAGTGTTGTTGTCACATTCACAACTTGTCGATTGTGTTGCATGTTTTTTACATGATAATGTATAATATTTTCTGTATAATTTTCTGTATAATATTTTCTGACATTTTTTGACTGTTTCAATACAGTAATTAGCCTATAAATGTTCTGTGTATGTACGTGAATGGTGATTGGAATCAGCTGGCTTTAGCTGTGTTAAATAGTGGACACACCCACTGACCTGGTAACGCTGAGGACAGCTGATTGCCGAAACGCGTCCGTTTCTTGCTGCCGAGCAGTTTTTATGAATTAAAAAGTGTTTAACTGAAAGCGAGTGCTGTCACAACCTTTTTTTACTTTGATTTTTTCGGACTGGCACCCGATTTACTTGTTCATACGTGGAGTTGAGCACGCCAAGTCTGCTGATTTCTTAAATGTTCACAACTTGTTTCTTTTGCGCCACAGTTATTGAAGGATACCGCCAAACTACTGTACAAAGAAAACACTGCTTTCTACTTTTAGCCTCCAGGATGACATTAAGAGTGCACCACGGATTAAAATTTAAAAATGTTCTTGTAACTAAATGCTTCTTTGCCAGAAGGTTTTCAAATGCGCAGTATATACTAGGCCCACTCATTATTTCATCACGAATTAGGCTACATGAAATTGCTCTTCACTCATGCTTACAGTCAATGAACTGGAGTCACACATGCGGAAAATCTGATGTGAAACAGATATGAAAATAGCGCCTGGCCAGACGCAACATCGGTATCCTGAACTTCCTCTTCACTGTACAACTGCCTAAAGTGTTTTCCGTGTCACACATATGAATATCAAGTGTTCTCATCTAACTGAAAGTTAGCGGGTGGGTTCCCTCTTCCTGTAAGGCACTTTGCATGGACAGGGATGTGCTGGAAAACCATTGTTTTACCATGAAGCTAACACATGTATGGCCTCTTGACTGCCTGCAGGGATGTGTGACGGACACACGTCTCCCGGGAGCTTCAGAAGCTGAGAGCTGCTGATGTTTTTTCTTTTTTCTTTTTTCTTTTCCAATATAACTGACATTTCCCTGAGGTGAAAACAATAATTACTCATTGTTGCACAGGTATTGTCTTGACACTTGAGTACATGTATGAGGAGATTAATCAGGGAGCATTTGCATCAGCTTCCTCTGATCACATTATAGTCCAGTCATTTTACGAGAAAACGTTGAACAAATTGCAACAGAAGCAAACTCAACTGATTTTGTATCCTCAACATGTCCTGAGTGAGGGAAAAAAAGCCCCGAAGAATCCCATTAGGGGAAAGTTTAGAAAAAGACCCAAATATAGCCCATTCATACGCCTATTAATTATTTTTCTCACGTGAATAGGGTAACATTTTTAACCTTTAGATATCTCCATGAAAATTACTGAATTGATTACTTCCATTAAGAAAAACAAAAAATTTATTACAAGTTTTTTGAAATTCTTTGTTAACATGAGCAAATTTGCATAAACTTGCATAAATTCCACAGTTTTGACAGCACATGTGTACATAAAGGTGCTGTGGTGGTACCGGCATGAAAATTGGAATGAGTTGACTCCAGAGGTTCATAAAGGGACCTGTGTATTGTTTTGAAATTTCGGACCAAGTCACGGAGTTTACTTTCACCTTCGTCAGCTTTCCAACTGTAGCTTTAATGAGCTAGGGCGCTATGGGCTACCATGTAAAACGAGTGCTTCCTGCAGCGACGGATTCTTGAAAAATTGCAGTCATCTTGAAATTTAAAGTGGTTTCTTGTCGGTTGACCGATGGAGTCAAGTCATTCCAATTTTCATGCCGGTACCACTACTTTATATATACATGTGCCGTCAAAACGGTGGAATTCATGCAAATTTTTGCAAATTTTCTCATGTTAACAAAGAATTTCAAAAAACTTGTAATACATTTTTTGTTTGTTTTAATGTAAGTAATCAACTCAGTAATTTTCATGGAGATATCTAAAGGTTAAAAATTTTGCCCTATTCACGTGAGAAAATTAATTAATAGGCGTATGAATGGGCTATATTTGGGTCAAAACTTTCCCCTGATGGGATTCTTCAGGGCTTTTTTTCCCTCACTCAGGACATGTTGAGGATACAAAATCAGTTGAGTTTGATTCTGTTGCAATTTGTTTAACGTTGACCCCTTTTTTAGCTTAAAATTACTGGACTATTATTATCTTATTAAGAGACAACAGCAAAAATACAAAGACCCTGTCTTCAAGGTTGGCCGTGCTGCACCAGCTGATGACAGAAATCCAACATGACAGAGGTCAACCAAGAGATTAAAAACATGTGTGGAGGAATTTGTGCCCAAGAGCTATTGTAAATCACTCACCTTCTGATAAACCCTCGGGACCACTGTGTGTGTGTGTGTGTGCATGTGTGTGTGTGTGTGTGTGCGTGTGTGTGTGTGTCACAGTGGTCATGACCCAGTCAAAGCCACAGTGGATTATCAATCATACCTGATCATCATCTATGGCAGCGATGACATTGATGCATCATGAGTTTTGTGTCGTGGGTGTGAGAATGTGGATGGGGAGAGAAAGTGTAAGTGTAAGCGTGTGAGTGTGTGTGTGAGTGTGTGTGTGCGTGCTCATAACATTATGGGATGTAGGGAAAGCACCTCAAGTATAGACATGTGTCAAGTCACCACTGTGCCTGTGTGGAACGACACAGTTACGGTACGGTGGTGGCCCTTCTGGATCCTGTCACCCTGACCTGCGGTGTCAAGGCCGCTCATTTTTATATTCCACAGCCGCCTGCCGTGCACTGAAGCAACAACAACCATCCTATCTCTGCAAACAATTGAACAATTCAGGGGTCAGGGCAAAGGAAAGGAGCCCAAAAATGAGGAGTGTGGGGCAAAAAATACTGATGATACTACAAATCATATGACAGACGGTGGCCAGGAATAGAAAACACAAGGGAAGGCCTCGCTCTTTTTCCGCTCTTCTTTTTTTTTTCAGGGCTGCTTTTTTGTCACGGTTGAATCCTGTTTATACAGTATCTACTGTACATGTGTGTGTGTGTGTGTGTGTGTGTGTGTGTGTGTTGTCCAGCTCACCAATAGGGAAGTGACAGCCAGCGGCCCCAGCCCCTGACCTATAATCCACTAACTGTCATCCATATCCCTCCCCACTTGATCTCCTCCATTTGTCTACGCATGAAGAGGACTTGCAGCAGTCCACACTAATCCTCTGTGTGAGAATGCATACACACCATATAAAGAGATACACACACACTCACAGTCACGTGTGCACATCCATTCCACACACATTCATATATACACACACACACGCCTCCACAAGCGAAATAGTGGAAGTAGAGAGAGCCATGAGGTATACACAGCTGGGCTGAGCCTTGCACCACTAACCTACTTTAAGCATCTGACTCTACACACGGCGTCGACTGCAGCATCCGCCTCCCCATCAGTCTCTCTTTGAATCTGTGCCACTGCTGCACGTCTTCATCTCCATCTCCCTCTCCTAAACATACACAAACCAACTTAAGATGCAAACACACTGTCACAAGCACACACACACACACACACACACACACACACACACACACAGACAAATGTATACACACTGACGGGTTGCTGGAGAAACAGTGTGTCACGTAATCATCCATTTCTCATTTCTCAGAGACAAACGAAGTGCCACGGAGCTGATGATGAGGGGACGCGGGGAGGGAAAGACTACACAACTAGGGATGTCACGATTGTAAATGTTCTTGGTACGATTATTGTCAGAGAAATAATCACGGTACTACGATTATCACGATTATTATGCACTAATTAATTTCACAACCGTATGAATGTGTAAAATCAAATATAGTCAAAATATAACTACATTACTCACTGTTTACACAAAATATTTCAAGTATCTATTAATGTATGACCAATTCTTAATCCCCAGGGGAAACATTTGAAATATTCATATAGGTCATAAATTGTCATCTATACCAAATGTTTGCGTTTATTTTAATCGTTTTTTGTTTTGTTTTGCTTTATGTTTTTATTATAAATGACACACTAACATTTAAATTCCTACCAATTCAATGTTACGTTAGATAAATGGACCAGTATCTGAGCATTTACCTTTATTTTTGCGCACATCTGCCAATATGGTTCCAACATCAAATTTTTGTGAAAGTGGCGTTTAATACCACGATTAATTGTGAAAACAAGTAATCGTGACATCCCTATACACAACTGCAACAACCTCAGCCTTCCTCGCAGCACCAGTGGCGCAGTCACAGCTCATCCTCTGCCTCTATGAAAGAAGAATTAATTTTGCATGATGCAGCAGCATCTTACAGAAAAAAGAGTGAGTGAGACTATGGAGCGAGCAAAGACCGAGGATGTGCTGTAGTAGTTTACTGACACGTTGACCCCCCTAAGTGAGTCAGTGAGTGTTACAAATCCCTCTTTAAAAGCTAAGTTGGCATCGGAGTGGCAGTGCCACGAGCCCCAGGGGGGAGACGAGAGGGCCGTAAGAGGCTGGAGGCTGGCCAGATGCTCTGTATACACACACACACACACACACACATAGAGTAGAGATGTCCAATAGAAGTGTGGACTACGGAGCTGAAAGGTGCACTACTAGAGAAAAGGTTTTGTGAGCCTGGTTTCGATCAGAATCAGAATAATCCAAGTCAACTCTGAGTTGAATGCAGTTTGAAGACTTGACTACATGTAGTGGGGGAGATCTGGAGGAGTGGGGGTGGGAGGTGGGGGGCTTTTGTACTTTCATGTTGTCATGTGGTTGTAGTACCCGCTGTTTCTTACCTATTTATATTTTTATACTCAGCATTTTCTTACACACTCCTTTAGAACCAGGAGAAATACATTATTCACATCCTCTGAGGTTCAACTTGGATGTTTCTCAACTAATGGTGTGAATCTCCAGTGTTTAGGGGGCAGGCCTTGGGATCTTATATTCTATTTGGGCTTAGCAAATGGACATGAAAAGACACAATAGGATGTATACACATTTCACAGAATGACAATGTGACGTATAACGAATAAATCTAACTGCAGTTTTGTTTGTTGCTTGCTTGAAATTGGCGTAAATCTGATGACAGAGATAGAGATTGGTGTTTCTATATATTCATGTAATGCAATGACTTCATGCAATGTCATGAGGTCACAGATCAAAGTCAAATATAGATTTGTTGAACGTCTTTAAAAGCACCCACTGAATGAAATGATAATCTGTACATCTGTTTTAAAAATCACAGCTGCGCTTATAGTATTTCTTGGGGAGAAAAGTTCAGGACGTTGGAGTGTGTTGTGTTTTCATAGTGTGAAGCACTGGACGTTACTGGCAGTCAGAGAGGGATACACCTTTTTCCTGCATCTTCTGCAGGTTAAACAATCTTTGTTCGCTTACATAATTGTTCCAACAACTCCCTTTTTCCTGCCCACTCTGCTCGGCCCTCTCTTTCCTTTCCGACAGACCTGAACCCCTCTCACATACACACACACACACACACACACAGACACACACCCTCGCACATGCTTAAATAGAAGCTATGAACCCAGACTCCCACAAAGGCCCAAGTGGAGCTGGACGTTTTTCGCCTGAAATTCACTTCAGCACACAGCTTCAGGCCCCTGGGACCTTTGGCACGCTCCGATTTTTGCTCCCAAAGAGAAGAAAAATAGCGCGATTTGCCTCGCGTCTCTCCTGCACAAGCCCCCTGATGGTCTTAATGTTACAAATACAGATCCCAATCTGTGACTCTGTTGAGCAGTAGACCTGCACAGCGCTGTCTGTTAGATGAAGATGTAACGGGATACTTTTTGAAAAGCCCCTGCATGTGTGCTTCTCCTCTTCTGCTGAGTCTTGCCATTTATAAAACGACTTCAAACCCTGTACTTTTTTTTTTTCAACCCTAAAGAAACAACGTGGCGGTCCAAGAGGATTGGCACTCATGACTCAGGTTCACTTGAAACTTAGATCTTACTGATGTGAGTAGATCATGAACAGAAGCAACCCAAATCCAGGAAGTTGACTTCCATATGGGTCAGTCCGCCGTAATGGGTGTTGAATCCAACTTAAACCACCGAAGGGATGTCACGAGTAAATGCAATGTGCTATCTGATAGTCTGGGAGGCCAAACTCAACAAGGGCCCTCTGTGTGCACTGAGCCGTTTGTCAGAAGATGAAACACGCACACAGACTTCAGCCTAAACAGTAACGTTAAAGGCACATGCAGAAGTCTCCTCTCAAAGCAGTTGCTGAGCCGTGCTGAGCTGGGCCACTTGTGTGTGTGTGTGTGTGTGTGACCGCCAGCGTGTGTGAGCAGCGAGGGCGCACAGCAGTCACAACAGAGAAAGCACACACTCTTTAACAGAGATGAGTCACACTGGTGGGAGCGAATGAGTCTGAGAGATGTTCCCTTTAATATAAAACTATCTTAAAATACAGGGGAAACACTATCACGTGCAAGCCGAACATACAAACAGACACAAGTGTAAACATGGAGGAGTTGTGGTTTTACAAGGGGGTTCTTCACAAAAAACTATTGGATTATTTCCTTTCTGTTTTTATTGTCTTGCCTTAAGCAATAATTTGATAGTTCAAACTACCAAATGTCAGAAAATAATGCCAAATCACAATTTTTCACAGCCAAAGATGTGATTTAAATCAGAACGAAGCAGCAGAGGTCTTCACATGTGAGAAAACCTGAACCGGCAAAAGTTTGGCATCGACACTTTATACATGACAGAAAATATTAATTGATATTTAAATTGTTCAACTGTTTATTTTATTGTTGATAACAAAAAAATAATAATAATGAAGAAGAAGCCAACTTCAGGTCTCGGTTTTAGGTTCATACATAACAGCCAGGTGGTAACTAGTCCATCACCCTCAGCTGCACAGGGGAAACAGATCTCACAAATAAACCTGTGAGAAACACAAAGGACAGTTTGACTGATGTCCATAGAGCAAAGATAGGAAAACAGCAGCCGATAAACTAAATGCTAAAAAGTTGTTGATGGCAGGCTGTGTCTCATGAATTATACATTAAAGTGGAGATAACTCATACAGAACGCTGTATAGATCGCCCCTATCCCTCTGCTGGCCCCTGACATCCTGCAAGCCCCTCAGGTTCTTCACCGTCACACAGGCTGCATGCAGACCCTTTGGTGCCTGCCTGAGCCTCCACAGGCTTGAAGTAAACATCCACCACCTACTACTTTCCAGAGAGCCACAATTTTCTCTAGATATGTATGTACAGTACATGTGAACCAGGTGAGAAAGGGTCTGTGTTAAAGCAGAAGTAGGCGATCCGGTCGTTTTGGCTAATGCTGCGTTCCAGGCAGGCTTTTGAAACCGTAAATTACGGCTTCAAGTCACGACTTACGACTTTGTAGCGTTCCAGGCAACCCACTCGTGTTTTTCCGACCTGTTTTACCTGTGAAAGTCACTATAACGGCCACTCGTAACTTCCGACCCGTGAACTCGTACCAGATCGAACTGGTACGACTTCACAGGTCGGAAAAACACGAGTTACGGGTTGCCTTGAACGCACCACAACTTCTTGTCAGCCGACGGAGTTAGCAGCCCCCGCCCTCGTCATGGATCTATTGGTCCTCGTCCCTACGTCACCACATTCAGGCGCATCCCTTGGCTGCACACACAGCCCTTCATGCCGTTCTCTCTCCTCATTGGATAAAACTTGTAGGATACAAGAAAAGTTTTCTCCTCGGCTCAGAGCAGAGCAGAGTGACTGAGAGACCTGTGTTTCGGTCCAAACACTCTATGTAAGTGATTGCTGTAGGAAGATATAACTATTTAAGACTTATATTAACACAAAAATATTGCTTACTTCTGCTTTAAATCTGGATAGGACTAAGAGGTGCGTACTATTAAAGCATGACTATGCTCCAAGACGCTCCTCTCTTAGCCACTTGACAGCATGTGAGCTGTGGGGGAAAAGAAAGCAGCTGTGAATCCACTCCAAAGATAAAAAAAAAAAAAAAGAACACAGAACCTGAACATGGCAGGAAGCTGCTGCCGCTGTCCTGTGGCCGAAACATGAATGGCTCCGAGATCTCTGAGCCAGATGCGTCGTGTGCGCCTCTGTTCGCCCGAGTTGGGCCGCAGCGTGCCATAACCCCACAGACCACACACACTGGCACACACTCACACGTTGAACTGCCAAGTTTAAATGGCCGGTTTTCACAGTGTGTAAATAGAGCGGTCTGCAGCCAAATTCATCAGCCAGCGCAGGGCGTGCTATATGAGGCCGGTGTCTCTAGCATAAATGCTCTGATTCATACCATATGGGCATCACTCATGTAGTCGCCATTAAAACACACTCTACACAGCACCAAACTGACAACACTCTGCACACCCAAGCAGAGGGATCAGAGATACTGTAGGTGCACATCTGATGGAGTGTCAGAGTCAGTCATGCAGAACAAGAATGTGTTACAGTAAGCTACGCTCGGTCTGCTCGGGCAGACAGGCTTCACTGTAGCAAAGCTTTGTGGGCTCTTGTTGGCCCATTGTCCGCTGAGCCAGTGTTGTGGCAGAAGGCATTGTATTGTTGACTGTCAGGCACATCAGATGGATTACTACGGACCTATTTACTCTAAGCCTCGTACACTGAGGGCAAGTGCGCAAAGACAAGTCCCTACATTCTTGGATAAGGCCGCAGAAAACTAATTGATATGGGAAAAAAGTGCAACAATTGATAATAGAAATCGGAAGAGACTAAACACAAAGAAAGCAGTGTATACTGATACTGTATTAAATGTCTTTTTTTCTCTGAATGAGACAAGACAAAGACACTACTGTGATTGCTGTGAGGCTGTGCCTCCGCAATCAGTATATTAGGATGCATGCACACATTAAAGAGGAACTATGCAAGATTTTTTACCTTAACTATGCTACATTTTTACCTTAATTAAACAGCTTCAGAGTAATTGTGATGGTTAAATGAATGACTTGTAACTTGTAACAGGGAGAATGGAGGCTCTCTGCCACCTAGCGTCTCTTGTCCCAGCTCTCATCTCGGCGGCACCGCATCACAAACGTGCCCCATAACCCGTTATCTCTTGTTTATGACAAGCAAGACTACAAAAAATATACACATCGTAATGCGTACAGGATATATAACGTTATCCACCAGCTTAATGGATTGCTTTCTCGCCCGCTTCGTTGAAGACAAATGCACATGGCCGGGAGGAGGGTTAGCAAAACAGTGGAAAAGCGACCAAACTTGCATAGTTCCCCTTTAACAATGCTAGTAATGTTGATGTTTAACAGCCATAATACCTGAATCCGTTTGCATGTTGAACACAGAGTAGCTACAGCTCAGGCTGAATATTGGAGTGTCATTAGTTTGCAAGCCATAAACCACAGGACAGATTTGCCTCAGTGGTGATGATGCTACATGGAACATCATAGTTATTAACAATGAATCCTCAGGTGAGAGGAGGGAGATATGAACGTCTGTGACGAGTCAACCCCAGGAGGAAGTCCAATGATGACAAAATTCACAGGGGATTCTTCCTCTGGGGAGCGTGAATGTCCGTTCAGAGACCACTCACATGCAGTGAGTTAATTATGACAGAAAAAGAAGGAATTTTACTGACTGAAACTCTTCCCATACACTGGAGGATTGATATAGTGGGAGTATCTAGTCCACCACCACCACCACCACTCTCCCTGTGCGTCTGTCACTGGCAGAGCTCCATACTTCTTTTGGCCACTTTCCAACTTTGCTCCGGCATACCCCCCCCCCCCCCCCCAACCTTCCCCAACACACAAACATCTATCTCCCTTCTCCGTCTCTCTCATTCGCTCTAAGAAGTCGCGCTACTGCTGCTGCTGCTGCTGCTACTACGACTACCGCTGTGTCTCACTCTCACTCTTTGCGGTCGCACGTTCACGCCTCTCTCGCCGTCTGTGCTCCTCTGAACAAGTCTAGTATATCATTCTGTCCGCCACTTTCTGTCCCCCACTCTCACTCACTTGATTTGTGGTCTGGCAGTGTGTGTGTGTGTGTGTGTGTGTGTGTGTGTGTGTATGTGTGTGACGAATTACTGTCAGAACTAAGATGCCACCTGTCCGTCACATCACGCCAGTAATCCCAACCAGCATCATCACTCATCCTCTACTTAGTTTTTTTTTGCTACCCCTGGATTCACCAACCCTGTCTCTCTTTCCCTGTGTGTGTGTGTGTGTGTGTGTGTGTGTGTGTGTGTGTGTGTGTGTGTGTGTGTGTGTGTTCTAATAAAAAGTAGCAATTTAAAGCTGACACTAACATAAAACTAAAGAAAAAAAGAAAACAAGAAGCCTGCACCTGTTCTTTCCTGCGGCATCCAAGACACTGTTTTTTCCCCAGACAAGACAGACTATGGCATACATCACACACACACACACACACACACACACACCTGCTTAGATGCACACACACACACTTATCATTCTAGGTCATGATGCATCCGTCTGTCTATTTTCACTCCAAACAGTGCCATGAGGGGGGGAAAAGGAGAATTTCAATGTGAGTCAAAGTGTGCGTAGCTATGTGTGTTTAAATGCTCCCGGCTGTTGTGAGCTATCCCCAGGTTGGCATCACAGCACCATATGTCTGTCTGTGTGGGGCTGTGCTGACGTGTGCCACCGCTGGAGACCAGGGCCGACTGCGAACACAGCACAATGACAGCTTTATGCCTGCCTGCGTGCGTGCGTGCAGCAGCTCCAGCCAATAGTCAACATCCTGCAGCTCTGTGAGCAGCGAACATGTGGAACTCACAGCTCCACTGGATTACAGAGGTGAGACAACAACAGCGGCGGCGATGGCTCGGCACCAGCTGGGGTTGAAGAATCGTGACAAAGTTTGAGCTGTTGTTCTATTTGTGCAGGTTATTAAAGGGGCTTTGAAGAACTTAACTGATCTGTGGCGTGGGTGGGACCAGAGGAAGCCCAGGAGCCCTATCTGAGTCATAGGGTGACACCTTATCCTATGACTCAAACCTCTGGATTAGAATTAAATATCAAACAAGCAAGCAAATTAAGTTAAATCTGAGTCGCAACACATTTTTTACTCACTTTTAATAATGTTCCCTCTCAATTTTAAACTTTTTTATACCTGCCACTGTGCTGAACTCTATAGGTGGATGTACTCTGGGAGATAAAGTGTGCACTAATAACTCCATGACAACATTATAGACTCCATGTCTCATATATATATGCCTGGGTGAGAGGACCCGCTGGGCCAGAGAGACACAAGCCTCCCGCTGACAAAGGCTCAGATCAACGCAACCACCACCTGTGTGTTTATCCAGTATAACCACAAACCAGTGTATGTCGATCTGTCAACCTTAAACACACACAGGAGAGACGTCACTTAATGAAACCATCATAACAAAACAATAAAAGAGTAGGCTACTGATCTTTCAGGAGGTAACTTTATGTCAGTGACAGAAAAAGAGACCAGCGAATCAAACTCCATGCTTAGTCTGAAATGACTGAGGCCAAAGTCAGTAGAGATATCATCATCATCATCATCACCATCACCATCATCATTACACAGATAAACAGGCAGCTGGTTACAAAGGCACATGTTTCCTGGCTGGCATCTAAGTAACACCTACCTACAACACCAATCGGCGGTTTGAAATGCATTCATACCTTGGTTGTCCTCGTCCATGTCTGCAGCCGAGATATATCGAGATGCTCCCTCCACCAAAAAAAATAAATTAATAAAATAAATCGGTCACAGAAACAGAAACTTCCGCTCTGTGGGGAAAAAAAAACAAAAAAAAAACGTCTAATTTATGGCAAAATGCGCGTCTGCCTAATTTCCAGGACGCATTTGGCACACAGGTTGTCTCGCGGGCATCGTCTTCTTTTTAGGAAATGTTGTGGCCATTTACACCTCGCAGTCGCCACAAACAGTCAGTCAGTCAGTCAGTCAGTCAGTCATTCAGACAGTCGGTCGGTGAGCCCTGTGTCTGTGTGGCAGCAGCAGCAGCAGCAGCAGCGGTGTCGGTGGTGTTGGTGGTTGGTGGTGTCTTCTCTTCTTGCCCACAGTGGCCCGCCGTGTTATCGTTATCCCTTCAAATATACGCCTTCACTCCACTAGTATCGGGAGAGTATAGTTGTCATGGCTTCGTCAATTTCACACACACGCAGGGAAAGCGTCGAGGATGTGAGGTGATTTTGTCTTCAAAATAAAAGGCACACACACCCTTTACGCAAAGAAGCTCGCTCAGCTGCTGCTTTTATTTTGGAAACCAGGCACAGGAAGCCGCCGTCAGACCTGGCATGTGCGTTGACACCGGTTGTTAATTTCATCCACAGCCCCGTGCAGCGCGTCATCATTCATCACTGCTCAGTTCTCACGTGACTCGAGGCAACACTGACATTATACCCAACAAATAATATAATATAGGTCATCTATGATGATGTTGTTATTGATTACTGGATATTTCTTTTTTTGCATGTGATATCTGGCTATACCCTTAGAAAAACTCTTAATTGCTGGTTGTTTTTAGTTTGTTTCACTACATTGTTGGATTTACCTAAAAACTACATATTGTGCCTACATTTCTTGTGCAATTGCTACAGTTCAGTTTTGAATCTGTACTTGTGTTGTTCTAGTTGTGCAGATTCCAGTTATATATCCAGCAAATGAGTTATGATGCCTTTGCTGTAGATTAACCTGCCTGGCAATATTTAAATGGCAGCAACTGTCTGCAGTATTTTGATTGTAATACTTACCTATATAGCCTATATTTATACAGTACTTATGCATATGTTTTTACTTAAAGTAAAACCTTTTATACTTTAGAGAAGATTAGATTAGATAGATTAACGCTTTATTGTTGATTTTTTAAATTTATTTTTCTCTCTTTTTTTTTAGTTTGGAGTTTGGAGTTTTGAATTTTGAGTTTTGAGTAGCCTACCTTATCCACCACTGATTTCTACATATCCATCCTGCTCCATACGGAGGCTCATCATAGACAGGTGTGGAAGAAAAATGGCAATCAATATCCTAATGTACAAATGTAGACATAGTGAAACTTAGTAAAAGTAAAAGTACAGAAATATTATTAGAAAATTGTTATTATCATTGATAGCAAAAGTACTCATTTAGCAAAATGGATTCTTTAACAATATCAAATAGAGCATAATCAGTTATCAATGTGCTGTAAGCAAAAGAAAAGTGTTTGTCCTAATGTACAGAATTGCAACAGTTAGTTACAGATATTATAACTCTCTCTCTCAGTGTGTCAGTGGTGCAGTCCACTGTCATGTCTGGAGAGATCTAGAGGCAAAGCTTTAAAGAACAGGGACAGCATTAAACATGCAACACATTTTAAAGGGCAGACAGAAAGATTTGTGGTGAGAGCTCTGGACAACAAGAGCAGCAGAAATGATTTATGGAATTAATTTGAGTGAACTACACAGCTGCACAAAATGCTGTGTGTGTGTGTGTGTGTGTGTAACATGTTGCATCAATATATTGTACTCAGCTGTGATCCAACCAACAAACAATCCAAAATACAAAAGACTAATTTCAGAATAGACTATAAGGACTTCTGGAGACTGTTATATAAGCTGGTAGAACCACCGAGCTAGGAAATAGTGTAATGGAGGATAGACACACACACACAGACTCGCACATACACAGAGAGCTTTGCAGAGCTTGTTTCTACAACACACGTGGTTTCAATTATAGCATTCCTGCCTCCGCACAGAAGGAGGGGGTCTCACTTCCTGTGTGCATTACTCCAATGGTCAAGCATGAACAGATGTTTTAATGTATTCATTCATTTATTTATTCATACGTGTCTCTTTTGGACAAATGTCTCGCCCCCAGTTCTTTCTTCTAAACAAAGTGACGTCCCCCAGACGTAACATAAATATTTGTGTTGTTCAAGTAGATGGAGAAGGAAATTATTCACCTCCTTGTTCGTGTATACTCTATCATCACCGAAAATGTACATGTTTAAACTGTCATGACTCGGGTTAGTAGTTATCCTCTTCTTAGATTTGCTTTTTCATCCAGCCAGAGAAGTAATGACACAGGGGTGTGCACAGACAGACTCAGATGCATCCTTTTCCTGCAAGTTTGCATCAGCAGGGCCAGAAGGATTACACAATCCAGTGAACTCACTCGATCCGGTGTAATCCAGTCCGGCGCAGTCTGGTGCCGAATAACAAGAGCAAGAGAAACTGGAGACCTGCTGCAGCGAGGCCCTGAAGTTACACCTGGGTAAACGTGATGCCTGCACTGACCTAAAGTAGTGGTGGTGGTGGGTGTGAATATATCAGGTGGGGAATTTGGGCACATGCATCCAGACAGTGTTTGTTTTCTCTGGACTCTGGGTTGAAGCGTCTGCTGTGACGACCTCACCATGTGTTTTAAAGGAAACTTCATTCTCAGAGACATTTAAAAAAAGTTCTCAGAGAGAGCGAAATAAATGTAAGCTTAATTTCTTATAATCTTATATCTTATAATATTTAAAGCAGAAGTAAGCGATCCGGTCGTTTTGGCTAATGCTGCGTTCCAGGCAGGCTTTTGAAACCGTAAATTACAGCTTCAAGTCACAACTTACGACTTTGTAGCGTTCCAGGCAACCCACTCGTGTTTTTCCGACCTGTTTTACCTGTGAAAGTCACTATAACGGCCACTCATAAGTTAACTTCCGACCCGTGAACTCGCACCAGATCGAACTGGTACGACTTCACAGGTCGGAAAAACAGGAGTTACGGGCTGCCTTGAACGCACCATAACAGTCCTCGTCCCTACGTCACCACATTCACGCGCATCCCTTGGCTGCACACACAGCCCTGCATGCCGTTCTCTCTCCTCATTGGATAAAACTTGTAGGATACGAGAAAAGTTTTCTCCTCGGCTCAGAGCAGAACAGAGTGACTGACAGACCCGTGTTTCGGTCCAAACACTCTATGTAAGTGATTGCTGTCGGAAGATATAACTATTTAAGACTTATATTAACACAAAAATATCGCTTACTTCTGCTTTAATTTGTTGGTAAGAAAGAAAATAGAGACAGAGGGAGTGTTAAGTGGTGGGGGGTCTATATAGGAAAAGCCACTGCATGCAGCTGGGAGGCCCCAAAAAGAGCCTTTTTCACTTCAGTCACACCAGGCACAAGGATTTACATACTAGGTGGATTGATGCAAAGCAGTTAGCACACAGAGCAAACCCTAATTTGAATATTTTCTGTGCTACAAGTGGAAAATAGGTCAAATGCATTACGTTGGTGATCGCTTTCAGAATATGGTTAGACAAATAAATCCAGTGTTACGGTCCGTTTCTGCCAGTGGTGGACCTGGGCTGGTCGAGCAGAGCATCCTCACTGAAAGTCAGAGCAAGTTCCATTAAAAGCAATTAGATTCCTGAATCTATCTCTGACACACACACACACACACACACACACACACACACACACACACACACACACACACACATACACTGTGCTCTATCTATTCCACATAAATGTCATGGTAATGTGTTTGTGAGTCATACGCGAAACCGCTGAGTGTGGCCCAGATATCCTCAGTAATGAGAGAGAACACGAGCACATGCAGATGCAGGTTTTTAGAGCTTTGAAATCAATACATCATCAATCTGGTTCAGTCATTTTTTAGCGTGTTAGTCGACTAAATGGACATCGCAATGAGTCCATCACTTCCGAACCACAGAACAAAGACCTCTAAGTCATCATCATAGAGCAAAGGCCCCGGCTGGAAGTGAACATGTGCAGGGTTTTGGGGGGTGGGGGGGCTGTCTGACTCTCTGTCTGTTGTGCTGCTGAGGGTGCGTACCCCCAGGGAGCCACACGTCTGGCAGATTAGGCCGACCATCATGGGAAACGTCTGTGGCGGTGGTGGTACTCCTGACCGACTTCACGTGACCTGATTGGGCAGTCAAACCACTTCATATGCTCCACTCCACTCGCCACGGCGATGCCCAGAGGGCCATCACCTCCTCCATTTAAAACGGTTGACGTCCACCAACGCTGACCCCCGCCCCCCCATCCCATCCCGAACCATACCCCCATAATTACACGCACACATACATAGATAAGCACAACCCCGGCCCCCACACCCACCACCACCCACTTTCCAAACCTTTGCTTCTCCACCTCCACCTCCCCAAAAAATCTCCATCTCTGTTGGGGTCACATTACATTACATTGAATAAACCCTCTTTAACCCTGTAAAGCCTGAACCATGAAATAATTGCCAGAAAATTCTAATTCTTTGAAAATGGAGTCTTTATTGGACCTTCTGACAAAAAAAAAAAAAAAATTCAAAAAAAAAATCAATTTTCATACAGTATATGATTTTTAATTTGTATCATATTTGATACACCAGGTCTTAATGGTCCGTTTTTTTCTTTTTTGAACAAACAAAAACATATACAACTAATGTGTTGTAATTCATTAAACTTCAAAACAACAAAAAAACATTACCTTTTAATAATAATAATAAATAATAATTAAAGCCACAAGCGGCGATGATCGGGCCCTCGCGACTCCACGCCACCGCGGGGCCTGAGGCACGCGGGGGCTGTGGTGAGAAGGGAGAAAAACCCTGGCAGGAGCAAAAAAACGCAATATTTCGTTCATCCACCAGGGGGCGGTAACCAGATGTAGGCAGATGAGCTCAGGGGCGAACCTTCATCACACACGTGAAGTTTCGAGCAAATCGGAAAAAGCATGAAGGAGTTATGAGCAGTTAATGGTTCATCCACTAGGGGGCAGTAATGGGATGCGTGCAGGTGTGTTCAGGGTCAGTCCCTCATCACACATGTGAAGTTTGGAGTGAATCGGACAAAGCATGAGGAAGTTATGAGCAGTTAATGGTTCATCCACTAGGGGGCAGTAATGGGATGCGTACAGGTGTGTTCAGGGTCAGCCCCTCATCACACATGTGAAGTTTCGTGGAAATCGGACAATGTTGATGTAAAATATGCCACTTCCTGTTTCCACTAGGGGGCAACATGAGTGAGATCGCCTATGAGCATATGGAGACGTTGAGGTCGTGACCCTGGACCTGTGTACCAATTTTCATGTTGATACGAGTTCAATAAAGCCATCCAAAGGGCAAACGTATTGTCATGGCGAGGAATTGACGCCGCGTCGCCACACGGACGCCATTACTCGTAGCTTCACAGCGTTCATGATGTAGCTTCACCACCTTAGTCTGCATGTTTTAGAAGTGGAATGAAGTTGATGGGGTGAACTATGTGCCATCTGTACACGTTAAGGTAAAACCTGGCCACTTCCTGTTACCACCGGGGGGCGCTATGAGTGACGTAGGAAATTAATATATGGGGACGTTCAGGGCGGAGCCGTCATCATGTCCAGCAAGTTTGAAGTTGATCGGATAAAGTATGTGGGCGTTAGAGCTGTTCGAAGGTGAAATGGCGAGCAAACGAAAAGTCGCCAAAATCCTCAAGGCCCCAGAAGCCACGCCCTTTGACGTAGAGACCTGCGGAGCACAACTTTTGATCAGAGTGGCATCTCGGTGGTCTCCAGCCAATTTGAAGTCAATCGGACAAAATCCCTAGGAGGAGATAGATCAAACAGGTCAAAAATTCAAATCAAAATGGCCGACTTCCTGTTGTGATTTCACCATGACATAAGAGGCTTTTTTGTGCGTCTTGCCATGTTCTATAAGCCCACCAAATTTCATGCGTCTAGGTGACACACAAAGGCGGGGCTGATGTTTTGAAATTTTGTAGGGGGCGCTATTTAGCCATTTGGCCACGCCCATTTCCAACGACTTTAAAATATAAAATTTTTCGCCAGTCCTGATGTGCATGCCAAAATTTACGCGTTTTGGGGCATGTTGAAGCCTCCAAAAATGCGATCCTTTTGAGAGAAAAAGAATGAAAGAATAATAATAAACAGAGCAATTACAATAGGGCTTTCGCTGGGCGACTTGCAGTCGCCGCTCGGGCCCTAATAATAATGAATTTTATTTGTAATGCACTTTATATTGAGCAAACAATCTCAAAGTGCTACAAACCTGCTGTATCAAATTTGATACACACATTTTCAACACGGTTTTACTATAAAATAAGTTATTAAATATTAAATGATTTTACATTACATCAATGCAGTAACTGTTCCTATTCAAGTTTCAGTGAAAAAAAAAAAAGTTTTTCTTTCCATAATGTTTTCAAAATAGCCAAAAAATATCCACGATAAAACACATGCGGGTCACTGATTGACGGTGGCCATTTTGGATGTCCCAAGTGAAGACCCCCTGGTGTATTAATTACTTCACCCTGGTGGATTATCTGACCGTTACATGTATCTGATTGTATACATTAGGTTTTTCAAGGGGGAAAAAATCACAGTGAGGATATAGAGGTCTCAACAAAAACCCATTTATCAAATTTGATACAAACGGTCATACAGGGTTTTAAGTATCTGGGTCCTATTTCTCTGCGAATATCAAACAGGTTTGAGAAGTATTCCTGAGTTTAAAGCAATGCCACAGTGAATTTCACCGTATGAATACTCTGATTAAGTCATTTCAGCTCCTGTGTGTGAGTGGTGTTTTACTGATTGGGACATGACCACACTCAGACATTTTAGGATTGCTATGAAATCAGGGCCGGCCCTAGGATTTTGGTGGCCCCCTAAACAAGATTTTTGTTTGTGGCCCTGCACTCTAAGCGCAAACACCAAATCACTGGTTAAAACTGAATACAGACGTGTTTATGCCCTCTGAGGTTTGAGGCCATTTTCTCGAATTTAACATATTTTCTTATATTGATCTTTTTAAGATACTTGCAGATGTAACAATACTCAAGTGTTTTATGTCTAAATATTAGAACCATTGTCCTAGAACACTGTATAAAGAAATAATTTAGGCCAAATACTGGAAATTTGAGGTCTGCTTTTAGAAAAATGTCAAATCCCTTGTGAAAACACTCCTTCAGTCATGAGAATTAACTGTTTTTGGTGCTTGAAATAGGATATGAATACAGTAATATATAAGTGTAGAAAACAAGTCTAAAATGACATTTTGTAAGATTGCTTTTTGAGCACAAATGTTGTCATTCTGCCGTTCTATTTTCACCAAATGTCTCAAATGTGAGATAAAAGAAGCTGAATATTGACTTCACATTACATATAAAGCTCATAGCTGCACGTGCAGACCTCAGGATGTTTAAATGACTTGAATGAACCCCGGTACCTTTCTGATCATGTGGCCCCCCACCTAACGGCTGTGGCCCTAAACAACCGCATAGAGTGTTTATGCCAGGGGCCGGCCCTGTATGAAATTAACCAGAGTTCAAAGAAATGTAATCCTTCCGACTCTGGTGACCCTGATTGACCCTGTAGGTCTGCTATCAGGTTAAAAGCTGACACACAGAAATACCGTATTAAGTCACTTTCGTGTCACTCTGACGGTTGTTTAGACGATGGAAATTAACGCTGACTGGGAGGTGATTTCTTTTTTCCACTGATGCTGCTCTAATCTTTCTCTAATGTCTCTTTGTATACCTGAAACCCTGAACCAGACTGTCCTGAACTGGTGGATGCTGTGACAGGATTTTTTCACACCTCCTTCCTGTTGTGGAGGTTGTGGAGGTCAACCCTTTGGGTGACGGCGTGTGCGTGCGTGCGTGCGTGTGTGTGACAAAGGTCACGGGAAGCAGAGTGGAGCAGGATTTCCTCCTTCCTTCACTTTGGTTTAATATCCAACCCCGCATCTCGACCACCTCTTTCCTGCCACCATCTGATCGAAGGGCAAAGTTGAGCTGGTTTTCTGGATCCAAGGACACGTATGAGTAGAGTCTTTATTTGGAGTCTTTTTGCTGCACACAAAGGCTGCAGTGTCTGAACGTAAAGCTGTATGTGCATGTGTGTGTGTGTCTGTGTGTGTGTCGTTACGTCTACAGTGCAATCCTCCTGGACCTGCTGTGGTTACGTAACAGCCTGTAAAGGTTAGTCCTCTTACCACTGAGCATACAGTTCAGTCTCAACCCTTACAACGAAACCTTTACCATCCTTTTCTCTCAGTTACGAAGTGAAACCAGGGCCGTAGTATAGGGGAGAAAGGTGATGATAATTCTAGGGCCCAGCGCCCAGTGGGGCCCATAAAAAACCCCAGTAGTCTAATCTTTGTATGACTGATTTATTCTGCATAAGACCCTGACTAATACTCATAGTACACTGTAAAAACTCAACATCTTTCCAAGAATTTTTGTCTTATTTCTTGTCCAAATGTCTCATTTCTAGTCAAAACTAATCTCTTTCCACTTAAAATAAGACTCATTACCCAAAAATTAACTTGTTTTTAGATCATTTTCACTTGTTTCAAACAAATTTTCACTTGAAATAAGTAGAAAAATCTGCCAGTGAAAGCAGGTTTTTTGTGCTTGTAATAAGGAAGAAAAACTTGTTCCACTATCAGATTTTTTCTACTTATTCTAAGTGAAAATCTGCTTGAAAGAAGTAAAAAGTGTCTAAAAACAAGCTACTTTTAATATGATGTGTCTTATTTTAAGTATAAAGATATTTGTTTTGACTAGAAATTACGTTTTGACCAGAAATAAGACAAAAATTCTTAGTAAGATACTTGAGTTTTTGCAGTGTAATGCTGCATTAGCATCAAAACAAAGTAGGCTAAATAAAAAATGATAATACATACGTAGTCTAAGAAAAAAAAACTGGAAAAGTTAGGGGGAGGGGCCCACTTTAGTATTCTTTAAGGGGGCCCAGAATTCCTAGCAACGGCCCTGAGTGAAACAACTCACTAATTGAAGCCGAGCACATCAGCTACCCAAGAAGTCATTCCAGTGATTATCAGTGGAGAGATTATTACGTGATCAGGATGCTGTGTAACAACACATACAGCAGTGCAACAGGGGGGTGCGACAATAACATGAGATAAAAGCAAGGAGCATCAATAGCTGAACTATGATCCCTTAATACCCCTCTGCATAATACCCCCCCCCCCCAAAAAAATAAGCTGTTAAGTCAAATACAGCTCACAGTTTATACAGAGAAACTGAATGTATGAATATACTTGATATACTGATGATGATGATGGAATGGAAAATAAAGCCAAATTAAGGTAATATTTGACTTTTCCTGTCTTTTTCCAACACAAAATGTTATTGATTTTTTTCCTAATCTGTATAAAAAGTATTAAAATGTCACATTAACACCCATTATATTGCAAGGTTAAAGGGTTAGCACATATTTGAACGCTCTTTTGCTTGTATGGCCTATTTCAGTCCAACAGTGTACAGCAAATAGAACAGCAGATATCCCTCCTCCACCCCCTCTTCCTCCTCCTCCTCCTCCACATTTCTCTTCCTCTACCTCTCTCACTCCCTTTGGTTTCCTCCTCTTCTCCTCCCCCACCCCTTTGATTCAGTTTTGAGGTCAGCTCAAAAGCGCATTTCAGCACCTGATCTGATCCTTTTTAACATTTTGCATATGCCTCTCATCCGCGGTCACAAGCATTTAAATCAAGTGTTAAACTCGGGCCCATTTTAATAACCGCAAAGAGGACGTTATACAAAGTAACGCTCTCCAAAGCGCTCCCACCAAAACCCTCAAACTGATGGTTTAAAGACTAATGCATCCAAGCTAAAATCGTGTGGATTAATGTTTGATTACATTTAGCATTAGTAATCCATTCTTTATGCACGTGGTGTATTAATCTGTAGCGTTTATAAATGCCCTGGTTGTTAAACGAATAAAGAGTTGACACATTATGAGTCTGTTTGCAATAGATCAAGTGTTCAAAATCAAGTTTAACTGTTCAGCCATTTTAGTTTGTAGCGACTTCTAGCACAAGGTTAATGGCAAACACTGAAACCATTGGATATATCTAACAGTTATGTTAGTAAGGTTAAAATGCATAGATATATTACGGTATTATGATTAGTTCAACAAGTACTACGCAAAGTAGAATAAAAAAACAAATGGAAAGTTAGATTGGTCAATATGAGAATAGATTTGTTTAGAAAAGAGACTGTGGGCTTTTCACAAAAGTGCAGTTAAATACAGTTACAGTTTTAGCCTATAAACCATTTGAGTAGAAAAATACATTTTCCTATTGAGGTTTGTAAAGTTTGTTTTGACACCACCAGACTCAATCTGCTCACCACACATTTTGAAGGAGAGGCAACAGCTCTCAGCTCACATGGAGTGCAAAAGACAACCCTAACAAAATAAGATTCTCAGCTGCGCATGGACAGAGTGGCAAAACACATGCAAGTCTGGAATAAGGTGACTTAAATACTGAAATTCAAAACCTATAAAGACAACAAATCTCAAGATCCCACAGAGATAAATTCTTTATGAGTAATGTGTATTGAATTGGGTTGTTCATCATCACTTATACTGCATTGCAGCTTTAATTGAATCCCTGCCATTTCCATTTGCAGTATTATCACTGTTCCACACTCAGTCAAATAAAACACATGTGAGCTGCTGCAAATGCCAAAGGCTAAAACTCTATAATCTTTACTCCACAACCCCTTTTTTTTCTTCTCAGGGTACAAATGGTGGTTGGCAAAAACAGGGTAAAGATAACCCGACTTATCTTCCATCTATAGATCTCTCTGGCTCTCTCTGCCAGTCCTCTATGATAACCTTATTAAAATATTTTCCTCTCGCAAATCCCTGAGAAATAAATCCTCTTTTTTTCAGAAAAAAAGGGTGGGGGGGGGGGGTGTGTGACTGTCACATTGAGAAATACAGTTGCCGTGGCAACCCCTGATGGTTTTACACTGCAGCCTGGCTGGCATAAGAGTGACTGGATAAGTTTGCTGGGGACATTTAACGCTGAGCGAGGGTGTCAAACGTTTGGAAATCTACCTGAAAGAAGTGCTATAAATGGGTTTCCTGGCTGAGGTTCATTCATAACAAGTCTTCACTCTAGAAACACAGAGATACTGTATGTCTGAGAGTATTTTGTAGATCAGGGACAGAAGAAGTATTATAGCCCTATAGTTGAATGATGTTTTCTTTTAGGAGGTGGACTCATGATTGCTCCTTTTTTTTTAAGTTTGTAAAACTGATGTCACACAGTTGAGCAGCAGCAGATATTCTGTATTTCTGACAGATATGTCTTGTTGTATTACAACTTCATTACCTGCGTATGTCTCCTATGTTTGTAAGCCAGTGTTTTCTTCAAAGAGGCTGACAGCTTATGATGTGTGTTTCCAGCAGATAAGGAAGGCGATCAAGCACCATGATGAGCTGCTTCCCCCATGTGGACAGATCTGGTAGCTACTGCCATACAGTCATACTCAGCACAGGAAGCTGGTCTGCAGTGACTCAGGCCCGGTCCCTGGCATAAACACTCTATGCGGTTGTTTAGGGCCACAGCCGTTAGGTGGGGGGCCACATGATCAGAAAGGTACCGGGGTTCATCAAGTCATTTAAACATCCTGAGGTCTGCACGTGCACGCTATGAGCTTTATATGTAATGTGAAGTCAATATTCAGCTTCTTTTATCTCACATTTGAGATATTTGGTGAAAATAGAACGGCAGAATGACAACATTTGTGCTCAAAAAACAATCTTACAAAATGTCAATTTAGACTTGTTTTCTACACTTATATATTACTGTATTCATATCCTATTTCAAGCACCAAAACAGTTCATTCTCATGACTGAAGGTGTGTTTTCACAAGGGATTTGACATTTTTCAAAAAGCAGACCTCAAATTTCCAGCATTTGTCCTAAATTATTTCTTTCTACAGTGTTCTAGGACAAACTGGCCTCAGTGTGCTTACAGCGGAGGTTCTAATATTTAGACATAAAACACTTGAGTATTGTTACATCTGCAAGTATCTTAAAAAGATAAGAAAATATGTTAAATTTGACAAAATGGCCTCAAACCTCAGAGGGGATAAACATGTCTGTATTCAGTTTTAACCAGTGATTTGGTGTTTGGGCCACAAACAAAAATCTTGTTTAGGGGGCCACCAAAATCCTAGGGCCGGCCCTGTCTGGACTGCCTGACATCTGCCTGTCTGTTATGGAATATTTATGATACCTAAATAAATAAACGGATACCTGTTTATCTTTTTTCTTTACTAAGTGAATGGTTTTTTTCCCCCATTGGCCACACAAAAATCACAGATCACACAGAAAACATTTTCATGTCATGGTTGTTGTTGCAGAGAGCAGTGTAAACCTATTGCTAAATGCACTGTCATTAGTTTTTATGAAAAAAACAAATCAGCTTTCCAATCACAGCCTGGGAGTGGGACCAGGGGTGAAGCTTGACCTGATCTGCTTTTATTAATGCATTTTAGACCTTCTGCAGTCTCTCACTGGCTGGATTGAATCATCTAATATTCAGTCCGGTTCGCCCAACTGCTTAAATCAACACACTAATTGATTAATTTAATATTTTACTGATAGAACAAGAGAGTGAGAGTTCGCTTCACTTAGATTCATTTTTACAGAAACCTTAGAGCAATACTTAATGTTACAGAAATGAATTTGCAGGAACCTTGTGTTGGACAAAATATAATGTTGTGATGATATTTTGGGTATTTTGAATAGGATAAAATACCTCATGGTAGAAATTGAGTCCTGAACTAGATTGGAAAGCAATAGAAAATAGCAAATTACAGCTTAATTTTGCATCCTGAAATATGTGTATTTATTTTGTATCATTGGAAAAGTAATTTGAGAGGCGAAATAAAGAAAATCTGACACGAGGAAACTTCTCATGCATGAAGAACTGGGTCATGTTTAATTAAAATTGTAATGGTGTACTTTGCAAGAGGTGAAAGTATGCTTTTTATTTATTCATATCTTAATTTGGGTCTCCAGCACTACTTATTTTATTATGAGGACATAGCTGGACTGACAGACTGTTTGACAGAGTAGCTACACCAGCCTCTACGTGGACACTTCTGTCCCAGTCAAAACTGTCTTGTTTTCCAACATCAAGCCCTGGGTGACCAAAAACATCAAAGCACCCCTCAATGAGAGGAAGGGGAGAGGGAGGTGATATCGAGGCTGCAGAGACAGCTGTCAGTGAGTATCAGAGAGGGAAAGAAGGCCTAAAGGAGATGGAAACATCGACATAGAGTCAGGATTAATACACTTTCTCAACTTATTAGTGCCACGGGCAGGGCCGTTGCTAGGAATTCTGGGCCCCCTTAAAGAATACTAAAGTGGGCCCCTCCCCCTAACTTTTCCAGTTTTTTTTCTTAGACTACGTATGTATTATCGTTTTTTATTTAGTCTACTTTGTTTTGATGCCAATGCAGCATTACACTGCAAAAACTCAAGTATCTTACCAAGAATATTTGTCTTATTTCTAGTCAAAATGTAATTTCTAGTCAAAACGAATCTCATCCTACTTAAAATAAGACACATCATATTAAAAGTAGCTTGTTTTTAGACACTTTTTATTCCTTTCAAGCATATTTTCACTTGAAATAAGTAGAAAAAATCTGATAGTGGAACAAGTTTTTCTTCCTTATTACAAGCACACACAAAAAATGTTTCCACTGGCAGATTTTTCTACTTATTTCAAGTGAAAATTTGTTTGAAACAAGTGAAAATTATCTAAAAACAAGTAAATCTTTAGGTTATGAGTCTTATTTTAAGTGGAAAGAGATTAGCTTTGACTAGAAATGAGACATTTGGACAAGAAATAAGACAAATATTCTTGGAGAGATGTTGAGTTTTTACAGTGTACTATGAGTATTAGTCAGAATAAATCAGTCATACAAAGATTAGACTACTGGGGTTTTTTATGGGCCCCACTGGGCGCTGGGCCCCTAGAATTATCATCACCTTTCTCCCCTATACAACGGCCCTGGCCACGTGGCTCATGCTCCGAGGCACTGCCCGGTATGAAATAGCTATTGAGACCAGTGCCTCGGGGAAGAACATTCATGATTTAGGGACTCCTCTGATATGTCTGCATTTCCCCCATACATTTATATGAAGTCTTCGTGAAATACAATCAGACACACACGTTGTAAGCCTGAGTTTGAGAGGGACATTTCAACTGACTGTCACTTAGTCAAGACTCGCACAGATGCACACAAAAAAGTTGACAGCTCCTTCATGTCAGTGTGTGATCGTGTGTCTGTTTGATTAGCTCTGTTTGTGCAATGTGTGACACCTGGGCCCCGTTTTAAAATCTAAACTCTGGGTTGACTAACCCTGAACTGTCCAATTCAGAGTTGTTTGGTTTCAGGAGATAACAGTTCAATCTAGTTCAATCCTCTCTGAGTCAGTGTGTGTTTACTGGATATGTTCAGGTTCGTCTCCATTATAACGTGACGGGTATGTGCGTGTAGTCTATTATGCATCAATCACACCTGGAAATAAATTGATAAGTGCATCGAGTCTCTTCATAATACATGGATTATTGACAGACTGATAGCCACCTTATATGAAAAAAAATACAGAGAGAGAGTAGGGATGTCACAATTACTTGTTTTCACAATTAATCGCGGTATTAAATGCCACAATTAATTGATTGCAAAGATTCCTAAATACCGTCACTTTCCAAAAATAGATTATGTATGAACCTTGTCGGCAGATGTGGCGCCAAAGTAAAGGTGAATGCTCAGACACTGGTCCATTTACCGAACGTAGCATTGAATTGGTAGGAATTTAAATGCTAGAGTGTCATTTGTAATAATAAAAAAAAGTTAAATTAAAATTAACTTAAACATTTGGTATCGATGACAATTAATGACTTGAATATTTCAAACACTTCCCCTGGCGGATTAATAATTGGTCATATTTGAATAGAGATTTAAAATATTTTATAATTAGTAATGTATATTTTAACTATATTTGATTTTACACATTAATAATATTGTGAAATTAATTAATGCATAATAATCGTAATACCGTGATTATTTCTCTGACAATAATCGTACCAAAAAAATCTATTATCGTGACATCCCTAATAGAGAGAGAGAGAGAGACAGAAAAAAGTGTGTGAGCAATGTGAGGGCTGTTCAGATAAACTGACGGTGCAGAAAAACGAGAACAAATATCGAGGATAAAATATCCAATAGAGGTCTAATAATCCTCCTGACAGAGTATACATGGCCCGTCAGCCGCTGCTTTCAGTCTGCAGGCTTCAGATAAAGAGGAGACAAGATTCAGATTAGTTGGAGAAAACCTGAATCAACAGGACTGAATCAACTAACTCAGAGTTTTCACTAAACCTGCTTTCTGAAACAGGGCCCTGGCTTATGTTAAGGTCGTGGGTTTGATTCCCATGTTGACAGAGATCACGACTCAGCAGCAGCAGCAGCCCTGTGGCAAGTTTTCTAGTTCAACATGCTGCAGCCTCACTTAGAGAAATTTGATTAATGAGGAATCACCCAGCAAAAACGCCCTGGTACCCTGGATCATGGAGCACCTTACCATACCTCTGCATGTGCATCTTAAGCTCTGTAAGCCAGACACACTGGTGAGCAGTTTCCTGTAAACCTCAGATGTCAGGTACAACACAGAGAAGGACTTCAGGAGATCCAGGACAGGGCCGGCCCTAGGGTTTTGGTGGCCCCCTAAACAAGATTTTTGTTTGTGGCCCTGCACTCTAAGCGCAAACACCAAATCACTGGTTAAAACTGAATACAGACGTGTTTATACGCTCTGAGGTTTGAGGCCATTTTGTCGAATTTAACATATTTTCTTAAATTTATCTTTTTAAGATACTTGCAGATGTAACAATACTCAAGTGTTTTATGTCTAGAACCTCCGCTGTAAGCACACTGAGGCCAGTTTGTCCTAGAACACTGTAGAAAGAAATAATTTAGGCCAAAAGCTGGAAATTTGAGATCTGCTTTTTGAAAAATGTCAAATCCCTTGTGAAAACACACCTTCAGTCATGAGAATGAACTGTTTTGGTGCTTGAAATAGGATATGAATACAGTAATATAGAAGTGTAGAAAACAAGTCTAAAATTACATTTTGTAAGATTGTTTTTTGAGCATAAATGTTGTCATTCTGCCGTTCTATTTTCACCAAATGTCTCAAATGTGAGATAAAAGAAGCTGAATATTGACTTCAAATTACATATAAAGCTCATAGCGTGCACATGCAGACCTCAGGATGTTTAAATGACTTGATGAACCCCGGTACCTTTCTGATCATGTGGCCCCCCACCTAACGGCTGTGGCCCTAAACAACTGTGTTTATGCCAGCGGCCGGCCCTGATCCAGGACTCCTGCTGATCCTTTGCACTAAAGCAGAGATGGTGGCGATGATGGAGGACTGTCCACTTGGTTTTTCCTGTGGAGGCTTTAGTCCCTAAACATCTGTGGCACCTCACTGTGGATGCAGTTGTTTGGAGATAAAGTATGTCATAGAAAAACAATAAAAAAGACAATAAAATTAAGTATTTTACAAATTTAAATGAAGAATTACAAAAGAGAGGCTAAGAATAGTAATTTCATTAATTTATTACTTTTCAAATTCAAGCATCCTTATCCTCAATTCTCTGACCTCAAAACTCTGAATACACATTTATCACAGAAGAATGCAGCTACAAAAATAGTTTTGAAGGTAACACCTTTCACAGATGTCACCTTTCAAGTGCCACTGATACACAGAAACACAACAGTGAGTATGACAACCTGTGCACAGACAGAGAAGACATGCAGTGATTCCCTTTGATACTGCACTTACTGACAGACTGTAAATTCCCAACAGAAAACAGTTGTGGCAGCTGTTGCATTACGCTACAGCAAAAACCCCTGTTGAAAGACCATGTACCGTTTATACAGCTAACCCCCTATAACCTCAGATCAAGTGACTGAACCACAGAGGACAAAGTAAAACATGCTTGTTTGTGTCATGCGGTGGAGATAATTACCTTTTAAATTAAAGTGAAATGGTTCCAGTTTTTTTTCTGTGAGATGTTAACATTGATGCCTATAATAAACATACATGTCAGACAAGATAAAGAGAAGCTACAAAGTCCCACACAGCAACAATCATCCGTTTTCACGTTCAAACCCACGCCACAGTCCTCGACATCCGAATCTCAGGTGGCAACTTTGAAAAGCGATCGTGCAGCAGGAGCATCTTGTCCTTCCACCCTCGCACATCGCTGCTGCTGCTCACCTCAGCTCCTTTTTGCAGACAGACATCACTGCCTGCCGCCCTTCCCCTGCAAAAGGCACTGGGCTCATGTAACAAGGGCTGACCGCAACAACCGTTCCTGTCACATTGTTGGGTAGTTGTTGTAGGCTACCGGTCTGCAGCAGGAGTAAACTGCCTCTCCAAGCTCTGCTGTGCAGCATCAGCAGCCGGTTTTCTTTAGAGGACTGATACATGGCAGTGCTCACAGGTTATTGTTTTGAGTCCAAATGCAGGCATTGAAGATTGATCAGTGGATTTCAATGTGTACCTGTGAAGAGATGAGAAACCTGTCAGACAACATTCTAGCTACATACAAAATGAATGGATGAGACACTATTGAAGACAGGAGCTAAAACAACCACTGACTTTGATTAGATTAGAGTTTTAGTTAGTAGGTAAGAACAGGGCCGTTGTATAGGGGAGAAAGGTGATGATAATTCTAGGGGCCCAGCGCCCAGTGGGGCCCATAAAAAACCCCAGTAGTCTAATCTTTGTATGACTGATTTATTCTGCGTAAGACCCTGACTAATACTCATAATACACTGTAAAAGCTCAACATCTTTCCAAGACTATGTGTCTTATTTCTTGTCCAAATGTCTCATTTCTAGTCAAAACTAATCTCTTTCCACTTAAAATAAGACTCATTACCTAAAAATTAACTTGTTTTTAGATCATTTTCACTTAAATTCACAATAAATGGCAGAAAAATCTGCCAGTGAAAGTAAGTTTTTTGTGCTTGTAATAAGGAAGAAAAACTTGCTCCACTATCAGATTTTTTCTACTTATTCCAAGTGAAAATCTGCTTGAAAGAAGTAAAAAGTGTCTAAAAACAAGCTACTTTTAATATGATGTGTCTTATTTTAAGTATAATGAGATTTGTTTTGACTAGAAATGACATTTTGACTAGAAATAAGACAAATATTCTTGCTAAGATACTTGAGTTTTTGCAGTGTAATGCTGCATTAGCATCAAAACAAAGAAGGCTAAATAAAAAACGATAATACATACGTAGTCTAAGAAAAAAAAAGGAAAAGTTAGGGGGAGGGGCCCACTTTAGTATTCTTTAAGGGGGCCCAGAATTCCTAGCAACGGCCCTGGGTAAGAATTAATGATATTAGTGAAACAATATTAGTTAGTGACATGTTACTTTTTACAATGACTTTAGATGTTGTTTAATTGTCACCGGAATGGCTAATGTTTAAAGCCCGTTGCTTCAGATTTTTCCAGAAGGGTTCATACTAGCCACTAAGCTTCAACTTTACCTCTCTGTACTGAAATACCAAATTGGGTTTTCAGTAATTCAGAAACTGTCACCAATTCATAACCTGCTCACTAGAGAGAGCACTGACAAGGCAATGTTTCCCTTGTATTGTCGAATAGGGTGAGTCCTAAACTGTCTTAAAAAGATTAATGAAAAAATAACATGTGGGATAGTGATGCAATACAATATTATTTATATATTGCACAATTTGTTGTACGCACTACGCAGCATCAGAAACCCCCTGTCAACTTCCTTGTGATTCAGCCACAGCCACCATAGTGAACATGAAGCAATATCAACACTTCACTGGAACAGTTTAAATAAAAGCTGAACACCAGATCATAAAAATGTTCATTGAGGTAAGTTACTGCAACAATGTGGTATTATAGCCAAGTAGCCTAGTAGCTATGTCTGTAAACTGGTTAAAAAAAATTCATCTAGCCTACTATCCATCTGCAAAGAACAAATGTCCAAATATATTACATTAATTTAGCTAAAAATGTTGTTTTCTGAGCAGTAAGTGTTTGTTGAGCTATAACTATAGTTATCTATAAACTTTTAAATACCAACAATGATGGACATTTTAATTCATTTTCAAATCCATTCTCGTTACCCAGGAGGGACATTTTCCGTGGGAAAAATCATATGATTCACTGCCTGTCTCCATTCGAGCACTGAATGCCTCGAAATAATGACTGGTTGTAACCTGTTTAAGTCTGTACTGGCCACCGTACTGTCCCAATCATTTTTGCTCTCCTCTGTGTGAGACTGCACTTTATCTGATGCACTTTACTTGACCACTGGATCTTGTATTCTGTGTTTTAACAGTATTTCCTATATTTATCTCTTATATGATCACAATTAGTGCATATTTTATTTATATTGTTATTTATAATGATGCGTTTCTATCTTTGTGTTGTATGTTTTTTACCTTTATGTGATTCTATGAGCTGCAATCCAAATTGCCCTTTGGGGACATGAAATAAACTGAACTGAACTGAACTGAACTGAACTGAAAATGTTAATTCCTTTCTTAAAGTGAATACCAGAACACTCTAATAAAGATAGAATGTGGTTAAATAGTAGTCATTTTTAGCCAATTTGATTTATTTTCATTTTTGAAATCCTTGACCCAGTTACAAACAATATTTCTGCTGACATGCCCAATACAACTCAGCATTAAAGGGCCTTTCCAATCAGCTGTTGGCTTATTGACATTAACCGGCTGGTACACTGGAAACCTAATTAATTAGCAGCGCGACAAGCAGTCTGTGCCTTTCACTAAAAACAAAGGTAAAGAGTTATTAGGATAATTAACTTACCTGTAGCCTGACATTGAACATCATCGAAGCGACGAGGTAGATGTAGGGGAATCTGATTCGCAGTCGCCATGCGAGATCAAAAAATATCAACAAAGTCCTCGTCAAGCCTTTGGAAAACACTCCGTAAGACCGACCAGCCGAGCCCGAGAACCGGAGCACTAAATAAGTCAGACCCGCCATAAAGGCGCAGTCTGCCCCGGCCCGGCGGTGATCTGTCTCCGGTGACTGGGCGAGCTAGAGCGGCGAGCAGGCGAGGGAAGTGGTGCTGAGTGATGATGTGTGACAGTTCATATTTCTATCGCTGTCTGACTCCGAGCTCCATTTTTGTTTTGTTTTTTTAACACTGGCTGCTGTTTGTGTTGGCAGAGGTAGCTGCTCCACCCCGAGAGCTTCTCCACCGATCCCTGTTATGATCACCAGTCACCGGGAGGACCAGTGACGGTGTGACACACGGAAGTCGGAGTGTTCCTTTAATCAGAGCTACTGTATGCCCCGAGTTCAGACTGTCAGGCAGACTGACGCGCAAAGCCTACAGGTACTGCCAACCACTGTTCCCTCTAAGGTGTTTTACTGTGCCCACCTCTTTGCCCAGAAGACAAAAAAAAGTTGCACACTCAAATATCCATGACTAGTTTACTGTTTATTTCTCCCTAATGTGCGCTTCGAATTGTTACATTTATGACCTTAACCGTGGTCTGTAGTGCAACTACTATACGATTGAAGTTTTTGCTTGAGAATTATTATTACTGTTCATATCAAGGATGCTTCTGTGCCAAGAGTTGATGACACCAACTTGATGTTAGTTATTTTTTTTCATATGGTTCATATGGCAATAAATGCAAAATCTATTTTGCCAAAACAATATTGTATTTTGTTATCATTAACTTTAACTGACCTAGATATGGAGTAGCTTAGGTAATGTTGTCAAAATAATCTGTTATTAGATGTACATATAAGACAATTAGTACCCTCAGATATATGTATACTGTAATGTATAATCTTGAAGATAATTTGTGGATGTATTAGATTGATTGTGTTCATTTTGTCTTCTTGTATATATTAGTTATTTTTTTCTTGTGTTCAGACAATGAAATCAAGAATGATGTTACCTGCTTGACAGTTTGGACTGTGACTCCACTCTTCCTCAAAAGATGCCTCTATTCTGGGGAAGTCACAGTCCAAACTGTTAAGTTTTTGCAGGGCTTTTTTTTTTTTTTTAAATAATGAAAATACAGAATGAAATCAGACTTATCCTTAAAGCACTCGATTTTATGTTGTTAGGGCCAGGGATGCTGGTTACTTGGCCTGTAAGGCAACTTTCAGGAAAAACTTCAACATAATCCTACTCCATAGAAATCAGAAGGCATGTCGAGTTGACGTCAGTTCCTCCCTCGGTGTCACACCCTCACTTGTCCGTCTTCTTGTTCTTTATTTTCTATTATTTATTTTTAACCAGTCGAGTCCAAATCCTGGTTTTAGCTACTTTACCTCCCAATTTATTTTCTCCTAAGATTTTTTTTTTAAAATATAGAGACAGCAATGGACTGCCAGCTGCCTGTTTTAAGGACATTTTTTTTTTCAGTGGGCGTAGGCCTATAACAACCACACACCGGATGCAGCATCTGGTGGGTGGTGGCGGTGGCGGTGTGTCTAGCTTGATTTTTTTTTTTTTTTTTTTTTTCCTCCTCAGGGGTGGTGGCCGCTGTTTTGCTTCACACACACAGTCAGCTTCCCGATCAGCGCACGAAAGCATGGGAATGTCGAGAGGGGAATTTTTCTGAGTTAAAACTTGTGTTAAAGTGTCGGATAAGTTGCCGTTAAGTTCAAACACGGCCTCTTCCACACCCAGCGGAGCTCCGCCGTTAAAACCGTTAGGCCCATTTAAAGTGAGAGACGTTGGATTTTGGAACGTTTCGCCAGCGGAGCGAATCCCGGACAAAGGAAACGAGACGTTGCGCTGCTAACGTTAGCTAGCTGGCTCGCTCGCTCCACCGGGCTAACTTAGCTTAGCATTCCTCTAGCTGCGGCGCAATGCAGGCCATAAAGTGTGTCGTTGTCGGAGACGGGTAAGTTTTAACTTTTTTAAACGAGTTAACCGTTGTTGAACTACGATGGGCATCCTGCTTAGTATTTTAACTTAGGTATTAATGTGTGTGTATGTGTGACATTAGCTGAAACAATTGTCACCAGACTAGTAAGTAGTAAGTAACGTTAGCTAATGTTAAAGCCTTTTCCAGTCCAGCTCCACAGATTTTTTTTCTCCCCCCCAGACGAGTTAAAGTTAGCCACTTAAAGCTTCAACTTTATCTGTTTATGTTTCACCAATATTAAAATGTAACCTCAAATCTCGGCTAATCCTACAAAGGTTATCTGATATAGCTAATTATTACATTACAAACAAAAAAGAATAAGCCAACATGCAAGTGGTTGGCTAATCTTTGACTGAAGTTGTCCCGGTTACATTGTTTTCTTCACACTTGGGTGAGTCAGACATCAGTGGGCAGTTCACCTATCCCTCCTCTAAGCTGCAGTTTAAATGTGCTCACAGTTTATGTGTCAGTGAAGTATGAAGAGTTTTTAATCTGTCATTTCATTGGTGCGAGGCGAGCTGCTGTGCAATGCACTGTTATGTTGTTAACTTACACATGTTGCGCATTTCTATCCTTTGATAACGTAAAAAGAAAATCAAAAAACGCGACAGCTAAAGACTGATAAAGGATTAAATACCAGCTGGAGTCATTTTCTGATGTGTAACAGTATGTGGGAGGTCAACACACTCATAAGTTATTGGTCAGGGTGTGGTGGATACCGCAGCAGCAGCAAAGTCGCTGATGGGTCCATGACTGTGTTTTTAGTTTATTATTTTCGATTTTGACCAAGAGGAACCTTGGAATAGACTGGTTTCAGACGAAATGGTACAACTCTTAAGTTTCATATTGACACTTATACCTCCAAGAGAAATATTATAGAAGAATTTTACTATCATCACATTCATTTTTGATTTGAAGGCTTCAAAAGAGTTATAACAATTCGTTAATTGATTGGCAGGTTAACAGGAAACTGTGCCAATTAGAAGAATTAATCAATAACGAAGGACAAATTTACAGGCACAACTGCTAAAAGTTCACTGTTTGCAAATTTGCTAGTTTATTTGTGTTTTAAATTTGGGTCTCCAGGTTTTGAATTGTAGGTTGGACAAAACAAGGAGTTTTATTACGTCACCTTAGACTTGGGAAAACATAATGTTGTAAACCAGATGCTGACCTGCTTATTTGTTACTACCTAAAAGCCAAGGCCTGCTTTACATAATAGGAAATTACATTAATACACCTCCAGAAGGGCTTTTTTTGCTTCATCTCTTTTGGGGTAGAATCAGAAAAATCAAAGAGCTAATTTTCCCTATTTCTCTGTCCCCCAGAGCTGTGGGTAAGACCTGCCTGCTAATCAGCTACACCACCAATGCCTTTCCCGGAGAATACATCCCCACAGTGTGAGTATCTGAGAATGTAGCCCCATATGAATGTTTAATTTATTTATGTCGGACTAGGAGTAGGGATGCATCAACCCGATATTAAGATCGGATATTGGCCCAGATATTTATCTTAATAGCTAGATCGGATATCAAATAATGTGGCTGATCCATGGCGCCGATCGATTCACTTAAATCCCGTCTATGTCTGTCACACTACATGCTGCTACATCATGTGTCAGCAGCACGCACAGCATGTCAGTAGACAACAAAGTCAGAGCAACAACATTTTACAAAGTTAGAAAAGTAATGCCTGACGCCTTTACTATTTTCTACATGTCAAGGTATACAGTTAGTTAATTCAGCAGTGGTATTGAATTGGTAACGGGTATCAGTCGATATGCTAAGCCCAGGTATCAGTAATTAGCATTGGGACTGAAAAAAAACAGATTGGTGCATCCCTAACTAGGAGTACTAGTTCAACACTTATCACTTGTCTCCACCCGTGTTTCCTGTTCAGTCACATCATAATGAAAGCGGCATCTTACTCTTCAGTTTCTTCTTTGTGATGGATATTTGGCTGCCTGCCGGACAGGTTGTATTCACTGCTGCTGACTGCAGCTGTGATTAAGAAGCTTTAATGTTACGGGAAGATATGAGGAAACCCTGCAACTTATCTGATCCTAGACCAGCTGTGGAAACTCCGTTGACCTTTATCCATCTGATCCGCCTGCATGGACCAACTCAGCAGGCAGTTAATAAACAACATTTTGTGTTTAGTATAGTCTGAAAGAATAGGTGAAGAACATTTTCAAAAAGCAGCTGAAACACTTTAACATTTTAGTGTTGATTTCCTGTCATAAATTATTTCTGTATATTTTTAAAATCAGCTCATGTAAAGCATGATGTGCTCGGCTTGTACTCACATAATTGCTTCTGTCAGGTTTGACAACTACTCTGCCAATGTTATGGTGGACGGAAAGCCGGTGAACCTGGGCCTTTGGGATACAGCAGGACAAGAAGATTATGACAGACTCCGCCCACTTTCCTACCCACAGACGGTACAGAAAACATTTGACAATGCTGTATTATATTTCTATTATTATTATTATTATTATTATTATTATTCTCTTTCAAACATGGAATTTGCCTTGAAGTATATTTTGATGCTGGTGGTTCCCTTACGTAATCCATTTGAAAAATATGGGAGCTTAGAATGAATAAGGAAGTTAGAAGGAACGAAAACACCACACCTTTGTTAGACAGGAGCACAGGAGATTTTTTTTTCTCTGCAGGAAGTGATTGTTACGGGCTCTGATTGCATTGTTTTCTTTCTCTTATCAGGATGTGTTTCTCATCTGCTTTTCGCTCGTGAGTCCGGCCTCGTTTGAAAACGTCCGTGCCAAGGTGAGTGGATGGAGTGCCTGTATGAGATAGAGTAGATTTTTGATAAGCCTTTTTTTTCTCCTCGCAAGTTGCAACTTGGTTATGTTAAGATTTTTTTTTTTTTCACCCTGGTTTCTGCTGAGAATCCAAATCAGTTTATTTGCAGTCAAATCATTTGGGAGCAAAAAAACAACATTTTTATTGCATTTAACTGTCTGGTGGAGTGTCATAAAATGCTACAAACACACTTACGTCCGCTGTTAAATGATTTGTTAAGTGGTGCTGATCCAGTCAGTTGATGCCAATGTGATATTAAAAAAATAACCAGTTAAAAAAAAAGAAATTACTGATTTAGTGTCACTATAACTGGTGACTATGTGAGGATAATGTTAGCAAACGTTTTTGGGGGACATATCAGGCTATCCGAGACTTCAAAGGTGACTTTTTTCCACTTGAGGTGACATGTTGAGCAGAAACACTGTGTAGACAAAGCGATATACAATGAGCACAACACGACATCTTTACTATTCAGTTCAATCACATTATTCTACATAAAAAGTATTGTTACCCCTTTGTGCACATTAGGTTTCAAGCAAAAAGTTTGACCACACCCAGATGATGTGCACGGCACGGCAGCATATTAGATGCATTGTTATGTTTCTATTCCTGACAGTGATTGGTTCAGAATAGCCAGCATTTACCCTCTGATGCCACATCAGACAGACTTGAATTTGCTATGACTGAACAGATGCAGCTTTACTGATTATAGCTGTAAAAAATACAAGTAGTTCCCATCCCAATCTGAGTTGTAGTGTCTGTCCTGTGAGTATTATAAATAGTGTTGCACCGATACCATTTTTTGGCCCCCGATACCGATTCCGATTCCCGGCTGTGCAGTATCTGCCGATACCGATACCGTTCCGATACCACACAGTTTGGAGAAAAAAAATATATAAGAGCTTTTTTTCTTCTAATACTATAATCCAGTAGAACTTTTTTATTGCCTACCTGGTAAAAATGTTTAAGTAACACGTTATTTAAACTTTAAATAATGTTGAGGGTCCAATGTAACGCATTTTTACATTTAGGAACAGTAAAAACACCCCAAACATTTTTCCTCTGACTTGACCAACACAATAGATTTGATACATGAAATGGTCTTTCCTGCCACTACACTAATGATTACTGTATATACACAAATAACAGTAGCATAAACTGATTGGTTGAACGCAGCCTGATGTAAACATTAATAAACTCAGTAACCAATCACACAGGCAACTCCATGCTGTCCATGTGTGATGTTCAGGGACAGGTCTGAAGACAGAGCGCTGAGGGTGAAGTCCTATAATAATGAGATGAGATGAGAGACACCTGTGACAGTGACAGGTCTACTCTGTAGCTTCGTCTTGACCACATGTCAGCTGATCAGCTGCAGCAGAGGAAACTCCGCTGCTCTCAGCTGCACCGCAACGAGCGCTTTTTTTTTTTTTTTTAATTAAGCTCCGGTAGCGACCGCGCCGACATAACGTAGCGGGATCTCTATTTACATGTGTGCGCACCGCACACGGAGAGAGGAGGTGAAAAGAGACAACACTGTTACCTGCTGTATAGGCTACTGGCCACAGACCAGTGTGTAACGAGTGAAAAAGCCGCCGTCACTGCAGCCTGAACGCAGCTCAAATCGACCGGTGTCTCAGCATGGCGAACAAGCTTTGATAAACACGGCGGCTTTTTGACTCGTTACACACTGGTCTCTGTGTTTTAGCGATGGTACAGGCTGAGGCCAGTATACAGCAGGTAACAGTGTTGTTGTCTCTTCTCAACTCCTCTCTCCCCTGTGTGTGCTCAGTGCGCTGCTCAGTGCGGTGCGCACACATTTAAATAGAGATCCCGCTACTTTATGTCGGCTTTGCTTGTTTACATTTCACAAAAAACTCCTTGAAAAGGATTAACTGCAATTAATTGAATTGTTTACATCCTTACTTGGCTTGGCATGCACTGAACACGTGTGATCACACAGCAGTGAGTGTCGGGCGAGAGAAGACACAAGGCGCAAGGCAAGGCAAGGCAAGGCATCTTTATTTATATAGCGCATTTCATACCAAGGCAACTCAATGTGCTTTACATAAAGACAAAACATTAAAAAAAGAAGCATAAGACAGAATAAAAACAAACAAAACACTAAAAACAGAGTTAAAAGCAAGAGCAAATAAAAGTAAAAGAAAAAAAAAATAGATAAGTTTAAAGTTCTCAGCTATAAGCACATGAAAAGAGAAATGTTTTTAACCTGGATTTAAAAGTGCTCACAGTTGGGGCTGATCTCAGTTCTGCTGGTAGTTTGTTCCACTTGTGAGCAGCATAACAGCTAAATGCTGCTTCACCATGTCTGGTCTGAACTCTGAGCTCCACTATCTGACCTGAGTCAGTAGATCTCAGAGCTCGACTGGGTTTATACTCTAACATGTCTTTCATGTATTCTGGACCTAAACCATTCAGTGATTTGTAAACCAGGAGCAGAACTTTAAAATCTATTCTGTAGCTGACTGGGAGCCAGTGTAAGGTCTTAAGAACCGGGGTGATGTGATCTGATCTCTTTGTTCTGGTTAAAACTCGAGCTGCAGCGTTCTGAATGAGCTGCAGCTGTTTGATACTTTTTTGGGGGAGACCAGTCAGAAGACCGTTACAGTAGTCAAGTCTACTGGAGATAAAAGCATGAACCAGCTTCTCCTGATCAGTTTGGGACATAAAACCCTTAATTCTGGATATGTTCTTCAGTTGATAAAAGGCTGATTTGGTAACTGATTTGATATGGCTGTTGAAGGTCAGATCTGAGTCTATCAGCACGCCAAGGTTTCGGACTTGGTCTTTAGTTTCTAAAGACAGTGACTCAAGGTGTTTACTGACAGCAACCCTCTTCTCTTTATTTCCAAAAACAATGACCTCAGTTTTTTCTTGATTTAACTGAAGGAAATTTTGGCTCATCCAATTTTTGACTTGCTCTAAACAGTGACAGCAGCGTTCATATCAGTAAATGGCATCGGTGCGTCATTTGTTTTACTCGTCGATACCGATGCCAGCATTTTAGTGCGGTATCGGGCCCCCTACCGATACTAGTATCAGTATCGGTGCAACACTAATTATAAACCATTGTGCAGAGGAGTGCATGTTATTGTTGCATCAGCACCTTAAAGCGAATACCGGTATACAGTCCCCTGTTCTATTTTTAATGGAGGGATGTTTAAGGTCTGAATCATCGATGAGAGCATCTCAGCATGGCATCCGGATAACTACAAGCTTTTATAGATCCAGTGTCATCATGACTGTGCATGAGGAGTTTGCTAGCTGAGCAGTATCTGCACACTGCCCATTAGCTCCAAATAAATTATAAATAATAAACATTCTGGTCAGATTCAGCTTTTTTCAGAGTTTTTGTCAGCTATGGCGACAGAAAGAGCTGCACTCTGAACTGTTGTGAAGCAGCTGCTCATTGATGTGTTTGTTAATTATGAAACAATGGGGAAAATGGGAAGCAGTCTATTTTTTATTAGAAAATGGGTAAAAACACTTAATGAGGCATGTATTTGTATAGTGGTTCACAGAATTATTTCTGTAGTGAATATATATTAGACCTGCATTGTGACCAGAAGAATCACTCCAAATGAATGATGTTGCTTGATATCTGATGGGAGTGCAACGGCTTGTTAACAAGTTTACAAGCTCAACCTAAAAGCTGGTCATAACATGTGCAGTCTGTTTTTTTTTTAGCTTGTCGTGTTGCCCACAGGTGGTTTAAGTGTACTCTCTGCTTATTACCAACCTTTACCGTGCTGGTGTTCCACTCACCACATTGATATCAGTGCATATCTGTAGTTAAAGCAGAAGTAAGCGATCCGGTGGTTTTGGCTAACTTTCTGTCAGCCGATGGAGTTAGCAGTCCCTGCCCTCGTCCCTACGTCACCACATTCACACGCATCCCTTGGCTGCACACACAGATAGGACCGCCCCTTTATGCCGTTCTCTCTCCTCATTGGATAAAGGTTGTAGGATACAAGGAAAGTTTTCTCCTCGGCTTACAGCAGAGCAGAGTGACTGACAGACCCGTGTTTCAGACCAAACACTCTTTATAAGTGATTGCCGTCTGAAGATATAACTATTTAAGACTTATATTAAAGGGACAACGAGGAGTTTCTATTTGGTTATAAAAAAGTCTCACGTTAATGTGGATGAATCTCCGCTACTCACACTTGTTAATGGGCCCATTTTCGATAAATATATTGTTTTGTCTCTATCGTTATTTTGTTACTATTAGTGGTGGCGGAAATGCTGGGCGAGCCGACCAGCGTTTCCTTTGTGGCGAGTCATGAGAATAACGCAGCCGCATCGCCATTTATGGTCGGAACTACGGTGGTGTGTGAACCTCTTTGAACCTCTGACTTTAATTATTGATGAATGAAAACATGAGTCCGTCTTGCGCCCGGTCAAAGAAATGTACGGTGCGCGCGGAGGCTCATAAATGTAGTGTGAAAACCCTTCGCTTTTCCAAAACTCCTCGTTGTCCCTTTAACACAAATATTCCGCTTACTTCTGCTTTAAGCTATACACAATAGGCTGTGTTCAAGATATCTAACGGTGTTGTGGTCTGTGCACACAGTGGTACCCAGAGGTGAGACACCATTGTCCCAACACTCCTATTATCTTGGTGGGCACCAAGTTGGATCTGAGAGATGACAAGGACACTATGGAGAAGCTGAAGGAGAAGAAACTCTCTCCGATTACCTATCCCCAAGGACTGGCAATGGCCAAAGAGATTGGTAACGGCACATGTCTACTAACTAAAACTTGTTTTATCTGCTGATTTTTGCTCAAATCTTTACAGAAAATGAATATTGATCCAGAGGCTTTCTCTGTGCTGCTTCCCCAGGTTCCGTCAAGTACCTGGAGTGCTCAGCTCTGACTCAACGTGGCCTTAAAACGGTGTTTGACGAGGCCATCCGGGCCGTCCTCTGCCCTCCGCCTGTCAAGAAGAAGGGGAAGAAGTGCACTCTTCTCTAAGACTTCCTCCACTTGAATCGGTTACAGGGGAACATGACCGCTAGTGGTGAGGGTGGCTAAAAGACACAGGAGAAACACACCAGTATACACACAAAAAAACAATGTACTTCAGTTTCTTTCCTTCCATAAGTGTAGCTACAGCAGTTATGCCAACCATTTCCATGAAAATTCTGACATAGGGTCATATTTAGGAGAAGGGGTTGATGATTAGAGACCCTAGTTCTTTCCTAACAACGTATACTGTATAGACGAGACTATGAAATTATAAAAAATCTTGAGGCCTTCTGAAATGGATTGGATGTTTTGTAAAAATGGACCGTGGAATGTTTTCAATTTGTTCTTCCACTGGTTGTCCACCTTTTTTTGTTTACAGTCTTGGTTGTTCGTTTTGAGTGGAAGAAATATTGCCAAATACATTCTGCACACATATACTGTATTTTAGCCGAAAAGACAACTTTTTGTTCTCTTGTCTCAAACCTTTAAACCTTCAAAATACAGCTGACAAGTTGCTGTTGTATGCTGCTGTTTGCTCAGCTACATGACGAATGGCATATTGTTAATTTCAGTTTCACTTTGCAAAAGGGCAGTCTTGTGTCATCGCACTGTCAAAAAAGAGCTTGATGCAAACATCTGTGAAGTTCTTTTTGCCTCAAATTAATGTTAGTGTACCATAATCTCTTAACCAGGAGTTACTTTTCGGCACCATTCATGTTCATTCCTATGGATTGAATGGTGCTTGAGACGTACTGAAAACATCAGACTGGGGAAAGGTCTGCTGACACCAACAGTGCTATTATTAACCCCTGAAAAATCTAAAGGATCCAGTATTTAATGTGTTTGGCTCCAATTGGACCTGTCAATTTATGGTATTTTTCTTTCCTCTTTGCAATGTTTCCCTAGAATTGTCTCAACTGTCTCAACTGTATAGCTGCCCAGGAGTGCAAAGCTGAAAACTTAATTAGATATTGGATTAGAACTGTTTAGGTGTTTTGGTGGTGGGGATCAAGAGCACCTTTAATGCTCTGTGGGCATTTATCAGAAACCTTTTGTGCAGCACATTTGATTTTTAACAGCATCACTACTGGCTAAGCAATGTCACTAAGAAGAGCATTTATGCCTGCTAATAACAGTAACAAAGCTACTGTCGGTTATGGTGTAGTATACAGTGTACTCATTTTTGTTATAATCATGTGATTGACTCTATTTTGTATCTTTCTTCACAGAAGTTACACTTCACTCACTGTATTGTCAAACTAACACTATGAATATCCTTTGTTTATTACCTCTACAGTTAACGCTACCTTAATCTCCCTACAAGCCTAGCTTTTTGTAATTAATGCTGATAGCATGTATGTGCAACATATACTGAAAACTAAGATTAGAATTGCTACAGTTATATTTTTTGCCTATTTACAAAATGTATTTGAACTACTAGATCAGGGGTTAAGTACATGTTGCTCATCTGTATTGTATTCCGACATCAAGCTGTGCTTTAATTCAAGCCAATGTTGTGACTCTTTAGTTTTATGGATAAAAGCTATTGTCACTTTTTGAAAAAGCCAATAAATTCCAGGAAAATGGACTCTACTCTGTGTCTTTGCTGGGCAACACAAGATGAATTTTGATGCCACACTGGGAACCACAACAAAACTAGACCTGCAACAGTTTGTTGCTTAATCTGTCAACAGAAAATTAAGATGAAACTATCATCTTTTTTGTGTTTCATGAATATCAAAACTTTCTGTGCTGAACATACCGGTAATTATGGAAAAAAAACTAAATATCTTTGGATTTTGATTAGGGATGTCACAATTACTTGTTTTCACAATTAATCGCGGTATTAAATGCCACAATTAATTGATCGCAAAGATTCCTTAATACCGTCACTTTCCGAAAAAAGATTATGTATGAACCGTGTCGGCAGATGAGCACCAGAGTAAAGGTAAATGCACAGATACTACTGGTCCATTTATCTAACGTAGCATTGAATTGTTAGGAATTTAAATGTTAGAGTGTTATTTGTAATTAATAAAAAAAGATTAAAATTAACTTTTATTAACTATTTGGTATCGATGACAATTAATGACTTGAATATTTCAAACACTTCCCCTGGCGGATTAATAATTGGTCATATTTGAATAGTTATTTTAAATATTTTATAATTAGTCATGTATATTTTAACTATATTTGATTTTACGCATTAATAGTGTTGTGAAATTAATTAATGAATAATAATCGTGATAATCGTAATACTGTGATTATTTCTCTGACAACAATCGTACCCAGAAAATCTATTATCGTGACATCCCTAATTTTGATTGGGTTTAAAAAAATTAAAATATACATATTTATGACTAAATGTTTAATTATGGGAGTAATCAGCAGACTAATTAATGTGGAAGTAATCACAACTGTACGCAACAATCGGTCTGAAGGTACAACTGGTGGATGTTTTGTCGAAGCCCAAACTACACCCAGACTATACCGGAACATGTTGATGCAAAGAGTGAACATAGAGATTTCAGATTGTCATGGTCTGCGACGTGCCAGGAGTGATAAGATTTGAGCGGTCGTATTTCACCATTGCTCGCCTGTACACCATGTGACTGAGCTGGAGTATCCCCATTGGCCATTGCTCTTTCAAACTAACAGTACAAACTGGTTGATTTACTGGATCGTATACAACCTGTTGACAACTCGGTGCATTTGTTGCTAGATAAAGAGACTACAGAAGTAAAACCAGAGGCTAGAGGCTTGGCCACCTAACAGTGAACATAGTACCATATAAACTTTACTAGGCAAACGCCTGTAAAATCCTGTAAAATCTTATGGACTTCGATACAACTGCAATATATCTAAGTGTTCAGAGTGTTGAGCTTTGATCAACACTCTTAGAAAGGCATCTATTTAAATGTTGATGTAGTTTTCAGTGGTGTTGGATCACATTAAAGCTAGAGGTATTTATGTTTCCCCACTTAAAGCAGATATCAGTGGAATGTTTTTGTTAATATAAGTCCTAAATAGTCCTATTTTCCGTCAGCAATCACTTACATGAAGTATTTCAGCCTAAACACGAGTCTCTCCGTCACTCTGCTCTGCTGTAACCCGAGGAGAAAATTTTCCTTGTGGGATACAAGTGTTATCCAATGAGGGGAGAGAACGGCATGAAGGGCTGTGTGTGCAGCCAAGGGATGCGCGTGAATGTGGTGACGTAGCACGAGGACCAATTGATGCCTGACAAGGGCGGGGGCTGCTAACTCATGGTGCGTTCAAGGAAACTCGTACTTTGTGTTTTTCCTTCCTGTGAAGTCATACCAGTTCGATCTGGTACGAGTTCACGGGTCGGAAGTTACGAGTGGCCGTTATAGGGAACTTTCACAGACAACAGGACGGTAAAAACACGAGCTACGGGTTACCTGGAACGCTACCAAGTCGTAGTTGTGACTTGAAGCTGTAACTTACGGTTTCAAAAGCCTGCCTTGAACACAGCATTAGCCGAAACGGCCGTGCCGCTGATATCTGCTTTAAACTTAAAACAGTACAGCATTACCTCTAACTACAAGCTAAGTAATAATATATATTTTAAGTCAGTGGTTCTCAACTGGTGGGTCGCGGACCCGTTCTGGATGGGTCGCGGACAGCTGGTCAAAAAAGTAAATGTTATTTAATGCACATCTGATATTGGACGTGTCTTTTATTTTGAAAAATAACTCCTCCTCAGTTTCTTATTATTTGCTCTGAATGCAAAGATATCAGTTTCTTATTAATGTGGCCTGAATGCAGTGAATCTTGTTTTGTTTTGTGGGTCTTTATTTTGTGCAATTTGATATTTATTCACTTTTGTGAATATGCTCTGAATGCAGAGATGCATTAGAAGTCAAATATATTGTTTTGTTGGTCTCCATTTTGTGCAGTTTGATATTTTTTTATTCACTTCCGTACATGCAGTTGTCATGGTCCTCCTCAGTTTCATTCATGTGCTCTGAAATGCACTTTGCTCAATAAAGAGCTAAATGAGTTTTTAAAGGCTTGAAAAAAAAAAATCTTGGTTTGAATTCTATAAAAGTGGGTCGCAACTTAATGACCATGGGAAAGTGAGACTAGTTGAGAACCCCTGTTTTAAGTAACACATGTCAACACATAATCCTTCTAAATGTTGAAAAGTATCTTATTATATACACAAAAGTATACAACAGGTATACCTAATGGACAGGTTAGGGGTTTTGACAAACCTGGCAATAAGTGGTTTCATGGTGTACACACAGTAACGCTCACATGAGAAAGACACATGTCATATCATTTTTATTACAATATAAGTCAAAACCTGACTATACTGTGTCAACATAATTGACAATTCATAAACCCACAAGGTTTTTTTACAATCGATATGGCACAGAACCGAAATCTGAAATCTTAAATTAATTCACATATCGTCCTCATACAAACACTTTTCACAAAGCTTTGTTCATTCTTATGCATTTTCACATCTTCAGTTACTCGTCGATTTAATTAAACTGAATGTCCGTCAGTCTTGTCGCAGTGTCTCAGGAATCCACAAATCGCAACAATGTCCCTGAAGTTGTAGGTATGCTAGAAAGAAAGAAAACAAAGTCTATTCGGTAAATTAGGATGTAACAATATAAAATTCTCCAAGTACCCCATACAAATGTGTCAAATTGATCATCAGTAAATAGAATATTAGATAGCATTCGATAGATTAGATAGCAATTGTGGGTGTTTTTTACTTGTCATAAATCATTTTCTGAGTGAGAGTATTGAGCTGGTTCTTTTTGAAGGTTTCAACAATAACCACATGGACATTATTTAAACAGGGGTGCAAACTTGTCACCTTTCGGCGAAATTCGCCGTTTTGGATCCCAAATTGGTCGTTTGTGTGATTCGTGTAAATCCGCAATAAAAAAAATTTGAAAGGGGGGGAGGGGGGGGGGGGTCCGGCGAGGCGAGCCGAGCACCTGTCTCTTTAAGGCGCATGCACCTGGATGACAACGAGTGGTGGCAGCGCTCCTCTTCTGTCCAGCAATACACACCTGAAGCTTCACTTTTAATACAGACTAACTAACGCGACTTTTTGAGCACGGCGAGTGAAAGAGTCGGAGCAAGAAGACGCGCCAGCAGCGTTGTGTAGGTGCTGTATGGGACCGCGTGTGTGTGATGATCGCGATCGCGGCCAATTAGCGATTAGCGCGTTTAGCTTTTATTAGCTCCAGTGTCTCCTTCTCTGGAGGAGGGTCTGGCGAGCGAGACTAGCTCCAGAGCGACCTGTGCAGCAGCAGCAGCAGCAGCAGCAGGAGGAGGAGGAGGAGGAGGTTGACTGACTGTGGCAGGACCTCTGCCTCTGTTTCACTTTATGTTGCTGGTAAATAATGTGGTTGTAAAGTAGTAGTAGTAGTAGGCTAAAGTTAAATTATTTAGTATTGCTTGAACATCTTTTAAATACTATGTCACCCGTGACCCTATGCACCCGTGACCCTATGCAGGATAAGCGGTATAGAAAATGAATGAATGAATGAATGCACTAATTAAAGGGGCAGAGCTTTAAGAGACATTTTAGCTTTTATATTTTATAAGATATATTTTTTGTAAGAACCACAATTAATAAATATAGGTTATATATTTCAGTGAATATCTAATTGTTCTTAGCATTTGTTAGATAACTTTATTTGCCCAATAAATTAAAACATGTTGGAACTATCAATGTCTCCTCCCTTGCCGCCAGAATCTCACTACTTTTAACCTCAGACTGTCACAATGATGTATCAGATGTCAGACTGCCTCATTCTTTCAGTTTTAACCTGAATATACAAGACATGATTGATTTTCCCAACGATCAAAGTAAACCAAACCGAACCGAAAACCATGACCACAAAACCGTGAACCGAACCGTTTGCTTGAACATCTTTTAAATACATATTGCCGCTTAATATGTTTTATGTAACCTATGGCATTTTTAAGCTTCATGTGTGTTATTGGACAGAAAGAGCAGTGCTACCTCGGAGCATAGCCTACGTACAGAAAACACATTTACATCAATAAATAAATGTTTCACAATGAACCAATCAGTCTGTATTAAATTATTATTTAGTTTGAAGGCAAGGTTTGCAAGGTTCATCTGATGGACATCAAGGGACAGATTCTCCAAGTTTTGCACAGCTTTTGCTCATGCTAAACCTGCATAGGCTGAAGACCCCCTTCACATGTTTCAAAACCAAACACAGAGAGACAGATTGTGCAGGTTTAACAGGAGCAAAAGCTGTGCAAACCTGAGTAAATCTGGACCCTAGTCTCATGCTAAAATTGACTGTAAATTCACCTTCAAAGTTTTTTTTTTTTTTTAATTCCCCGGGGGAGCATGCCCCCGGACCCCCCTAGGGGGTCGGTATCTTGTCACCTTTTTTACCCCTGATGAGTTTGCACCCCTGTAGTTAGTTTGAGCTGCTGCTGAAGCTAAAGCTAAAGGGAAGAATTACAAAGTGAAAGTTAGAAAAGAGGGAGGAAATGTGGCGAAATGGAGCCGATGGTAAATGAAGTGATTGTGAACGTGTCTGTAACTTGCAGATCACCTGAGTGACGTGAACTCCGCTCGTAGTTACTGTGAGTCAGTCAGAGCAATAAAACAGTGAGGTTGTTGATGAATATTTAGCTTTTTACTCTGCTTTGAGACTGACTGAGTGAGCAGAGCGGAGGTTAGCGCGTCGCTGTCTGGCAACCTGGAGTCTGGTGGGTATAGTAGGGGAGGGGGGACAACGCACTGCTGTGTTTTGAATTTGACTGCAGCAACAATTTTGGCCACATTCTTACATATCGTACCTTTAAAGTATATTTTTTTGGCGTTTTTGCCTCCATTTTGACAGCACATAGTGAGAGAGACACTATTGTGAGATTTTTACTTTACCTTTTACCATGGACATTATTTAAAACCTGAGGGCTAGCACCTATCTCATGGGCTGTCCAAGCATGTAACAGAAAAACCCTTCAATTACTGAGCTGTGAAGATCATAAATCTGAGAGCAGCTGCACAAAGTACCTGGCCTTCTCATTTGACAGATGGGGTAACTACAACCTACTAGAAAACATCCAGTTGAAACTCAACACTTCTCAGAATTATTAGCATCCATCTGGTACAAATAAACAAATATACCTTTCTACGAGCTCCGCACCAACAATGTCGTGGATGTGATACTTCATGTGGAATTTAACTTGCGAGTTTGTTCGCCGCTCCTCCAGCTCTGACTTTAGGACTTCACTATATTTGGACTTCTTCACCATGCCAAGCACAGCTTTACGACCTAGCAGGGAAAACAGCAAGCAAGATGGTCAGAAACAAACACTCCAACAATTAGCACGGCACTGTTGAAAATCTTGTAAAAAGAGAGAAGGAAGGTGACATGCGACATCATTGGGGTTAAGTTTTGTTGACACTGTCTCAGACCCACCCACCCTGTATAAAGTACTTGGTGAATTTGCCAGAGTTGGGAATGGAGAGCCACCAGCTGCCTGCGTCCCTCACAGTCAGGACCCCTGACTTCACCAGTCCCCTAGGTGGTGAACAAATAAAGCATGTGCTGATCTTTGAAAATGGTTAAGACAAGTATGAGGTCTCAGTCTCAGATTTTGGCACAAGTCACTTACAAAAGTTTTCTTTGTGCAAAGTTGCAGATACATAAACTTGAGTAACTTTATTCCCATTGCCCGAAGGGTAATAGATTAGATGTTGAAGGGAAATTTTCAAGTTAAAGGGATAGTAGCATTTTTTAAAAGTGGGGTTGTATGATCTACAAATAGCCCCTAAGTACTTTAATTGCAGTAGAAGACTCTCTACACTCCTCCCGTTAGCAACGCCAGCCCATAGCCCTGCCCAGAGATTTACAACATACAATGTTGTGAATGGACCCAAAGGAACGGCCTATTTTCACGGCCTAAAAGAGGTTTTACCTGAAAAAAAAAACACAGTTCCATTGTTCACTATAATACAATTTTTTCCAGCCCCTCAAAGTGCAGGAAAAACACAGTTTTTATTTGGACCTAACCAACTGCTGATCGGCGGGCGCTAACCCTGGGCCAGAGGAATACGCGAGTTGGTTAGGTCCAAATAAAATCAGCGTTTTTCCTGCACTTTGAAGGGCTGGAAAAAAATATATTATAGCGAACAATGGAACTGTGTATTTTTTTTTCAGGTAAAACCTCTTTTAGGCCACGAAAATAGGCCGTTTCTTTGGGTCCATTCACAACAATGTATGTTGTAAATCTCTGGGCAGGGCTATGGGCTGGCGTTGCTAACGGGAGGAGTGCAGAGAGTCTGCTACTGCAATTAAAGTACTTAGGGGCTATTTGTAGATCATACAACCCCACTTTAAAAAAAATGCAACTATCCCTTTAAATATTATATTAGACTCCCTGTGAAGCAGTCTTGTTAATACATCTCAGAGTGAAATTCCTCACAAGATGAGTAATTGTTGAATGAATATTTTTTTGTAACCATGTCTGACAAGGACTGCATGAAAAGAAACAAGAGAGGGATCTTCCGTACGTTATTTCCGAGTCTGTAAAGAGGAACTCCCGCAGCATTTTGTCTTTGCTGAAGCTCAGGTCCGTGCAAGAGGAAGTCAAAACTTTCTCCAGGAACTTCTCCACTGTCGCCCGTGTCACTTTGCCCTCCTGTTCTGCCAGCACTTTGGCCTTGTAGTCTGAGGTGAAAATCAGCCCGAAGGCTTCGGCGTCAAACCCAAGCTGGAACATGAGCAGTTCTGCTTGTTCTCGAAGTTTATTCTGTGAACCACAAGGATGGAAGAAGCCGTGGGTGGTGGTGGTGGTGGTGGTGTTTTCATATTTTCATAGATAAACGTGACATTTACTGACACACAAAAGAGCAAACTTACCACTTCCTTGTCCACCAAAGTCTTATCATTGTGTATGCTGTAGAGTTGGTGCTTGAGCACTATTTGAGGCAAGGCATCATTGAAGAGCTTCCTGGGAAACAGCGTCATGAGGTACTCCAGGGTCGCTCTGATGTCAGCTGGCCCTTTGAGATGAGCATATGAATGGAAAGTAAGTAAAGGATATAAATACTCCCCTCTATGGTACGCATTATGATGCCAGTGGGGGAAAAAATGTTTGGAGTGTTTTTATGTCTCAAAATAGACTAAATAAACATAATCTAAAGAAATTTTAAAAAATTATTTATTTTTGGAAGTTTTTTGGATTTGTTGACTGTAGGCAACATTGTACCATTACGGTTCATCATATACTGTATTAGAAACACCAGTCTCTGTAGACTTTCACCTTCACTGGCCTCATCCTCATCCTCATCCCAATTCTCATTCTCATCTTCCTCATCATCATCATAATAGCCTGATGTTTACTTTACTGCATCCAAAATCTAATTTATTAAGGATAAAAAACAAAATGATGATGAATTATATGTTTTTGAACATTATATTTACACCTAAACACACACTACCATAGTCTCATAATGCAATTTTGATTCCATAATGGTCCACTGTTGCCTCAAGGCAACATTGCAATTTTCTATAATGGTATGGCTTTCGGGCAACAGGTGCATTTTAACAAGTTTCCATTATTTTATAATAAATAAATTGCATGGAACTATTAAAAATTAAACTTTACTAATCTATTAGTGTAAATATATTTTTTTCCAGAAAAAGGGGCCAGGAAGTTATGTTTTCAGACCGTTTTAGTGGAGCAAAGTATGGCTTCTTCAAAGTCATGTGATAAATTAAAGCATTGTTATTGGTTCTCTAAGGTCTCTTCTCTTTTTTAAAGTATTACAGCATTAAATGGGATGAATTGTGGAGATGTGACAGGCCAAAAAGTGGTATGTTGCCTGAGGGCAACATGATACCACAGAGGGTTAAATTGTGTATGAAACTGCAGCCTCATCGGCACCACCGTCACCTACCATTTTCATCTCTAACAGCTCCAAACTTCTCTGGGCCGCATCGTCGCTTCTTCACCTTGAATGTGTCCGAAATCAGAGCCCGTTTCCTGTTCATACCTGTGGGGGGGAGAAATTATATCGTCACAGAAATCATTACTATTACTATCAATCAGCTGATCAAACTAACACCACACAGAATCCACGTTTTCTACAAACATAACAAATAGTTGTGTATAATACTGCACTCCCTGTCCTGTCAACTTTTGCTGAATTAAACATCACCATAGCGACAGCAGCAATAAAACGGTAAACTTTAACGTAACGGGCCACTCCTCGTCTAGAAAGACTCGTGTGGCCCCATTAAAATGTTAACACATTAGTTCCCCACTAGTTCACGTTTCTAACGCAGATTATAGGTATGATAATAATGCCAGTCTATCATATTAACTTGGGAAACATACAGTATGTTGTCAGTGTAAACAACTCGACAGGACCCACCGGGCACTTTTGTCTTTTCTTGTTAGCCGAGCTCGTGCTGCTAACTGCTGCTAAGCAACGCTCCGTTACTCGTTCACCTAACAACGAGCAGATACCGCAGCAGCGAAACTGGCTTAAAACTCTTCTTGTCTGTTAGCTAAATTACTAATAACACTAATGTTAGTATCCACATCGTTGTGTGTCTCAATTCAACGACACACAACGAGCACTCACTGCCCGTCCGAACCAACGAACAAATTTCAAAATCTTATATATCGCCTATATTTGTAGGAAGTACCTCTGCTACCACCGGGCGGACTGGATGTTAACCTGCACCCGGAAACAGTTTGATGTTTATAGTGGTGCTGCGTTCGCGACAACTCGGACACCTACTGATGCTACTTCTCTTCGATTTTAAATGATCTGTTTCATTATTTTAAAATTCTACTATTTAAAAAAAAAAAAAAAAAACACACACAAAAATGTTTTGTGCCCTTTGTAATGTTTTAATGCCTTGCGTGTACTTGGCAGCTCTTTGAATGCAAATGTCGTCCCGGTTCGGGTTTTGAAGTCGAAGATTCCGAGTTCCGAGTGGTCGCGAACGCAGCATTGGTTTATTATGCTACATAGCTAGCCAGCTAGTAGCCTACAACCTATCCATGCTACAACCATAGACTGTGCAGTATTTATGTGTTTTTCTCTCGCTCGCTGTCACTTTTTGAATTTATCAGAAAAGATGCTGAAAAATATCGTAGCCGTTTATACACGAAGTTCTGTTTATTATTTTTAACTGACTTAGCATGCAGAGAAACTTTGCGTTAGCTTAACGTTAGCTGTCTCTGTTGTGTATTCTGACCAAGGTACGTTTTCCTTTATTTACCTTTAGTTTTTAGACATAAAACATTTCATACATTAAAATATATGCACGTTAATAAAGCATGCATGTTTACTCTATGCGGGCACGCCATAAAATACCAAAATAAATTACACTATGTACTTGTAAACAGTCACATAAAACACTAATTGGAATGTAGCGATGGCTTTGATTACAATGGACTTGATTTGCGATGGATTTTAAGTTCAACTTTATTTAGCCTACCCAGGAAAATATAAGCAGCTAAATGCAGCACAATGACATAATCACAGTAAACAACACAAGTTACTAGACTGAACAATACTATAGTGTACTGTAAGCGCTAGATAGTAGCCTATATAGCAAAACTGTCACTAACATTTGACTATTCAATACTATCATCAGTTTTTCAAAGGAGGTTAAATCGAAAACAACTGGACTTAGTTATTTGTCTAGGAAAGACAAATAACTAGACAAATTCCTAGACAAATAACTAAGTCCAGTTGCTTTCGATTTAACCTCCTTTGAAATACTATGACCTGGGCAAATGAAATTATATGCACCGGCTTATCATCAGTTTGTTTCATTGCTCTTCTCTCTCTATCAGGTAGCTATGGACCGCCACAGATCCCACAATCGCTTATCCAGCTCCCACAACCACCAGTCAGCATACAGAAGAGAAAGAGATGACAGTGAAAGAAATCAGTGTGAGACCAAACGCTCCAGACCAAGTCACCAGCAGCAGCAGCAGCAGCAGCAGCAGCATCAATCTGAGTCAGCAGCTCCCTGGCAAAACCCACTCAGCTCTCGGGGTTTGAGCACCAGAAGGGAACTCTATGAAAGAGACTTTCCTGTGTACAAACAGCCAGTCGAAGTAGGATGTTTCTCCCTTGACTCTGAGCGTAGGTTCTTCAACGACGGCAGGCAGATGAGATACTACGTAGAGCCTGACAGAAGTCCTAATTTTGACCTGAGGGATGGATACAAGGATCGCTTTGTAAAGAGAGATGACGGTGTGAAGGAGAAGCTGGACCACATGCTGCGCTGGGTCGTAGCCAACAGAGCAAAGATTGACTCAAAGGAGGCCACGGCCTCATCACGGTGAGTGTACACAGAGACAATCAGATGCCACTGTGTATAATATAATAAGGAAATAAGTGAACAGCAAAAATGTATACACAAAAAAAGTAACATCTCATAAGCAACGCAGTTTACATGAGCGAAAAGGAGTAGGAAGAAGTATAAACTTATCTAATCCTACCCCTATAATTTTAACTATATGTTCTAATTAAACATTTTACACATTACACATTTTAATCCAAATAGTAAGTAAGCAAACACCTTGTGTGAATTATTCAATGTACCTCTGGAGAATCATTTCTTTATGTCTCTTTTTAAACATGATTACACTCGAAATGTTTTTGATTTCAGTTACTCATATTATTCCACAGTTTTACTCCACAAATGGTGATACAGAAACTTTTCTTTGTTGTGCGAGCTCTGCCAACCTTTAGATTTGATTTCTCTCTTAAATCATAACCTTGCTCTCTTTCATGAAACCTTCCCTGAATATTTCTTGGTGGCAGATAGTTCCTTGCTTTATATAATACTTGGGCTGTTTTATGCTCCACCAAATCAAACAATTTTAGAGTTTTAGATTTCCAAAATAAGTCATCGGTGTGTGCCCCATAATCAACCCTGTGAATAATTCTCATTGCTCTTTTTTGCAGTATGAAAAGTGGCTCAAGTGCAGTTTTGTATGTGTTTCCCCATGTCTCTGTACAGTACTCTAAATGAGGAAGAATCAGTGAATTGTACAGAATATAGAGTGATTTATGATCTAGGACAGTGGTTCTCAACTGGTGGGTCGGGACCCAAAAGTGGGTCGCGGACCCGTTCTGGATGGGTTGCGGACAGCTGGTCAAAAAAGTAAATGTTATTTAATGCACATCTGATATTGGACGTGTCTTTTATTTTGAAAAATAACTCCTCCTCAGTTTCTTATTATTTGCTCTGAATGCAAAGATATCAGGTTCTTATTAATGTGGCCTGAATGCAGTGAATCTTGTTTTGTTTTGTGGGTCTTTATTTTGTGCAATTTGATATTTATTCACTTTTGTGAATATGCTCTGAATGCAGAGATGCATTAGAAGTCAGATATATTGTTTTGTTGGTCTCCATTTTGTGCAGTTTGATATTTTTTTATTCACCTCCGTACATGCAGTTGTCATGGTAACTCCTCAGTTTCATTCATGTGCTCTGAAATGCACTTTGCTCAGTAAAGAGCAAAATGAGTTTTTAAAGGCTTTTAAAAAAAAAATCTTGGTTTGAATTCTATAAAAGTGGGTCGCAACTTAATGACCATGGGAAAATGTGGAGCCCAGAGTGAGACTAGTTGAGAACCCCTGATCTAGGACATGCTTTGCTTTTACCAAAACTGAAATGCTGCGAGACAGTTTAGATTTTGTGGATACCTGTTGGAAGTATTTTGTCTGATCACCTGGCTGCCCTCCTCCTCAGTGCTATAGATATCGACTTTGTGACATGGCGGGGTCATCTGACCAAGCTGCTCACCACTCCCTATGAGACGCGCGAGGGCTGGTTGCTGGCAGTCACCAGGTTCAGAGGCACACTTTACATCAGTGAAGTGGAGACGGAAGCTGCTCGCAGAGATCGAGAGAACCGCACCGAGAAGCACGAAGAGATGATGTACTGGGGGTACAAGTTCGAGCAATACACATGCGCAGGTACTAAAGTTTATGTAGTAGAGAATAATTAATTTATTCATGATAGTTAGTCAGAATTAGACATTATATACTAATTCTATGAGTCATAATCAGGGCCGTAGTATAGGGGAGAAAGGTGATGATAATTCTAACATCTAAACATCTTTGTATGACTGATTTATTCTGCGTAAGACCCTTACTAATACTCATAGTACACTGTAAAAACTCAACATCTTTCCAAGAATATTTGTCTTATTTCTTGTCCAAATGTCTCATTTCTAGTCAAAACTAATCTCTTTCCACTTAAAATAAGACTCATTACCTAAAAATTAACTTGTTTTTAGATCATTTTCACTTAAATTCACAATAAATAGAAAAATCTGCCAGTGAAAGTAAGTTTTTTGTGCTTGTAATAAGGAAGGAAAACTTATTCCAAGTGAAAATATGCTTGAAAGAAGTAAAAAGTGTCTAAAAACAAGCTACTTTTAATATGATGTGTCTTATTTTAAGTATAATGAGATTTGTTTTGACTAGAAATTACATTTTGACTAGAAATAAGACAAATATTCTTGCTAAGATACTTGAGTTTTTGCAGTGTAATGCTGCATTCGCATCAAAACAAAGAAGGCTAAATAAAAAACGATAATACATACGTAGTCTAAGAAAAAAAAGGAAAAGTTAGGGGGAGGGGCCCACTTTAGTATTCTTTAAGGGGGCCCAGAATTCCTAGCAACGGCCCTGGTTATAATTGTGACATATCATCTCAGAATTGTGACTTTCCATCTGATGTTTGACCAAGGTCATGTTTTTAACAATATCCAAAAATAAAAATTGCAGTGTTTTGGTAATGTGATTGATAACTAACTAACACTTGGTCTTCTTTATCCACCCTTGTAGATGACATCCACAGTGTACCTGACCCAGGCGGGGTTGTCAACACTAACGAGGCCTTTTGCACTGTGGTGCAGACTCGGCTTGCAGATCACAGGCTTCTGTTCTCCGGAGAGGTGGACTGTCGGGATAAAGACCCCAGCGCTCCCGCTCCTCCTGCCTGCTACGTCGAGCTGAAGACCTCTGCAGAGATCTGTACGCCAAAACAGAGGAGCAACCTCCACAGGTGGACGATGACACCCGGCATGTTGTCTGTTACCTAATTCAGGGCCGGCCCTAGGATTTTGGTGGCCCCCTAAACAAGATTTTTGTTTGTGGCCCTGCACTCTAAGCGCAAACACCAAATCACTGGTTAAAACTGAATACAGACGTGTTTATGCCCTCTGAGGTTTGAGGCCATTTTGTCAACTTTTACATATTTTCTTAAATGTATCTTTTTAAGATACTTGCAGATGTAACAATACACAAGTGTTTTATGTCTAAATATTAGAAGCTCCGCTGTAAGCACACTGATGCCAATTTGTCCTAGAACACCGTATATTATAAAGAAATTATTTAGGCCAAATGCTGGAAATTTGAGGTCTGCTTTTTGAAAAAAATTCAAATCCCTTGTGAAAACACACCTTCAGTCATGAGAATGAACTGTTTTTTGGTGCTTGAAATAGGATATGAATACAGTAATAGATAAGTGTAGAAAACAAGTCTAAAATGAAATTTTGTAAGATTGCTTTTTGAGCACAAATGTTGTCATTCTGCCGTTCTATTTTCATCAAATGTCTCAAATGTGAGATAAAAGAAGCTGAATATTGACTTCACATTACATATAAAGCTCATAGCTGCACATGCAGACCTCAGGATGTTTAAATGACTTGAATGAACCCCGGTACCTTTCTGATCATGTGGCCCCCCACCTAACGGCTGTGGCCCTAAACAACCACATAGAGTGTTTATGCCAGCGGCCGACCCTGATCTAATTGATGTGTGTATATATATATACACTTTATAGCTATTGTTTAGTTTCATCATTGTGGTTCCACAGATTCAAACTGTTGAAGTGGTGGGCCCAGTCTTTCCTTCCTGGAGTCCCTCGCGTTGTAGCAGGTTTCCGGGATCATGAAGGAGTAGTTGTTTCTGTGGAGACTTTTCATATCTCGAAGATTTCACATCTCATAAAGGTATTGAGTAGTTCTTTAAAAAAATATATATATAATTAGGGATGTCACGATTATAAACTTTCTTGGTACGATTGTTGTCAGAGAAATAATCACGGTATTACGATTATCACGATTATTATGCATTAATTCATTTCACAACACTATAAATGTGGAAATTCAAATATAGTCAAAATATAATTACATTACTCATTATTTACACAAAATATCTCAAGTATCTATTAATATATGACCAATTCTTAATCCCCAGGGGAAGTGTTTGAAATATTCAGGTCATAAATTGTCATCTATACCAAATGTTTGTGTTTATTTTAATCGTTTTTTGTTTTGTTTTGTTGTTTTTTTTAATTAAAAATGACACGCTAACATTTAAATTCCTACCAATTCAATGTTATATTAGATAAATGGACCAGTATCTGTGCATTTACCTTTAGTTTTGCACACATCTGCCGATAAGGTTCCAACATCAAATTTTTGTGAAAGTGACGGTATTCAGGAATCTTTACGATTAATTAATTGTGGCGTTTAATACCATGATTAATTGTGAAAACAAGTAATCGTGACATCCCTATATATAATCACACCACCACTTTGGTCCAGACAGAAATGTCAGTAAATGTTGGATTACCATGATTATTTTCTGTGCCCAGAAGATTAAAATTCTTCTCACTTTGGTGATCTAGCTTTGAGTACGACTGAGCTTACAGTCCTGTCGACCTGTAGTCTTCAAACTGTCTTCGATTTTTCTCTCTGAACAGAATGAATACAACTGCTGGAAGCCAACAGTCTGTATGAACTTCTGCTGTGATTTCTTGTCCTTTGTGAAGCACGTGGCTACTGAAGACAACCCTAGGTGAGTTAACCATCATACAGACAGACAACACTGAACTTCTTCAGTTACAAGCAGGGCCGTTGCTAGGAATTCTGGGCCCCCTTAAAGAATACTAAAGTGGGCCCCTCCCCCTAACTTTTCCTTTTTTTTTCTTAGACTACGTATGTATTATCGTTTTTTATTTAGCCTTCTTTGTTTTGATGCTTATGCAGCATTACACTGCAAAAACTCAAGTATCTTAGCAAGAATATTTGTCTTATTTCTAGTCAAAATGTCATTTCTAGTCAAAACAAATCTCATTATACTTAAAATAAGACACATATTAAAAGTAGCTTGTTTTTAGACACTTTTTACTTCTTTCAAGCATATTTTCACTTGGAATAAGTAGAAAAAATCTGATAGTGGAGCAAGTTTTTCTTCCTTATTACAAGCACAAAAAACTTACTTTCACTGGCAGATTTTTCTATTTATTGTGAATTTAAGTGAAAATGATCTAAAAACAAGTTAATTTTTAGGTAATGAGTCTTATTTTAAGTGGAAAGAGATTAGTTTTGACTAGAAATGAGACATTTGGACAAGAAATAAGACAAATATTCTTGGAAAGATGTTGAGTTTTTACAGTGTACTATGAGTAGTAGTCAGGGTCTTACGCAGAGTAAATCAGTCATACAAAGATTAGACTACTGGGGTTTTTTATGGGCCCCACTGGGCGCTGGGCCCTTAGAATTATCATCACCTTTCTCCCCTATACAACGGCCCTGGTTAGTTGCTTGTGTTTTTGTACTTTTTTTGCTGTTAATAAAATATTATTGTTTCCGTTCCAGTGTGGTTTACCTGTTCTCCTGGGAGCCCCGCAGAGATGTGACCTTCTCCATCCACAGGGACTCCCAGTATTCATTCCTGCCACACTGGTTTGTCCAGGAGATGACCAGTAGTCCGGACTCGCACCATTAGTCCTAATTTACAACAACTGATCAACTGCAGGCGTTGATATACTAGTATGTGACCTCCAGTGGTGTGAGGACAACTCCATGACTCTAGGGAGGGATTTAAAGTTTTTTATTTCTTCATTCATAGAAACTAAGTTATGTTTGTTTTAATGTGACATGTGGTTATTTTAAATAAATTACAGACGGCATTGCTGACATTGTGTCTCAAACTTTTATTATTCTCCAGTTATGACAAGAATTGAAATCCCCAAAACAGTGGTATTTTAATGTAAACACAATTAGAAAAGAACATTTAAAAAAGGATGTAAATGAATGAATACTTCAAGTATGTATTGCATCAGCAGTTAACAAAAAAATGTCCATGTAAACTGTTAAGACAAAACATTTCAGTGACATGAAGTCCATTGTGATAGAAAACCAGATGCCACTAGAAAAACACAGGAAAGAATACAAAGAATACAGTCATTTATATCTGTGGTGTAGTTTAGTCACAATTGTACAAATGTGTCACCAGCTTTACTCCACACTTTAACCAGATTTGGATTTCTTCATTATTAAAGCTCACGCATCATCCTGCCTCACCTAACCTAATGTCACTATGTTTACTCTTGAGCTTTCTGCTATACTAACATTTGGCCATCATCTTTGTATCTTTGTATCTTTTACATCAAAGCAGGAACCCTGATGACTAATCTTAGACTTGCAGTGTTATTCAAGTGCACCTCTGACTCAACAAAATGCCACATTTACTAACAGCAGGTTCATGAGTCAGCAATAAGGTATGAGACCACTAGGTTCAAGTTACGACTGAGCCGGCATGATGAAAAGCAAGCTCAAATCTGGTCAAAGTGCCATTTGTAGTTTTTGGTAAATTTGATTGTGCAACTTGCAACTAGGCTACAGCACATTGCTACACAATCGGTGCACACCGACCAGTCAACATTATGTCATGACATTTCAAAACAGCAACGTCAACAACCAGGGCCGTTGCTAGGAATTCTGGGCCCCCTTAAAGAATACTAAAGTGGGCCCCTCCCCCTAACTTTTCCTTTTTTTTCCTTAGACTACGTATGTATTATCGTTTTTTATTTAGCCTTCTTTGTTTTGATGCTAATGCAGCATTACACTGGAAAAACTCAAGTATCTTGGCAAGAACATTTGTCTTATTTCTAGTCAAAATGTAATTTCTAGTCAAAACAAATCTCATTCTACTTAAAATAAGACACATCATATTAAAAGTAGCTTGTTTTTAGACACTTTTTACTTCTTTCAAGCAGATTTTCACTTGGAATAAGTAGAAAAAATCTTTTCTTCCTTATTACAAGCACAAAAAACTTACTTTCACTGGCAGATTTTTCTATTTATTGTGAATTTAAGTGAAAATGATCTAAAAACAAGTTAATTTTTAGGTAATGAGTCTTAATGTAAGTGGAAAGAGATTAGTTTTGACTAGAAATGAGACATTTGGACAAGAAATAAGACAAATATTCTTGGAAAGATGTTGAGTTTTTACAGTGTACTATGAGTATTAGTCAGGGTCTTACGCAGAATAAATCAGTCATACAAAGATTAGACTACTGGGGTTTTTTATGGGCCCCACTGGGCGCTGGGCCCCTAGAATTATCATCACCTTTCTCCCCTATACAACGGCCCTGTCAACAACAAACTCACAAGTAGAGCCTTGTGACACACAGTGTAAATTACTGCAAACCCCCGACTACCCTTCACTACCAGAAGACACAGATGAACAGTGGAAGACACCTGCAGGACAAAAATGTTAAGAGACTGTAGCTGGAGAGCTCAGTGTGTCATGGTTTGGTTAATTCATCACCAGTTATCACAGCACCTGCATGAGGTCATAGTTACAGTTACTCTGTGATATATTTCAGAGGCACTTACTGCAGTATTTTTACTCTTGTAACCGTTACTTCCAAACTCTCATCGAAGGATAATTACCCATTCCTTTTTATATTAAATTCATCTTAATATATTATCATTTTAAAAATTAAAACCTGCCTAAGATGAAAACATGTGTGCAGAGAGAGATCTTACACACAAATCCATAAATATGAACCGGAGCTCTGCCGTTCATAACTGTTATTACTGCTCATTTACTTGTGATATAATGCCATCTTGTGCATCTTCTGATAGGAAATTCAAAAACATTTCCATGTTGCATATCATCAATCTTAGTGAATCTCACAGTTACACATAAGACGGGAGTGTGTGAGGAATGGTCCAGTGGCTTAAATCAAGGCAACACATGAGTGAGAGGCCTTAATGGTCTTAAAGTTGCAGCAAACACCTGATGTTAACAGATAAGGTTTTGACGTTCTGGGGAAATATGCATATTCGTGTTCATTGGCTTCTTTTTAATTTCTCATAGGCGAGTGAATCTCTCTGAAAAGTGATGACATTTGTCTTTGCAAATGAAAACACGCTCTAATTAGCTTTGCCATCGAGTGGTTCCTTTGATTAAGACCGGTGCCGCTTCAGCTCTGCATTCAACAAGCAGCTTGTCTCAGAAGGGTCAAATCAGGATGAATACATCCTTACATTCAAACTTATTTGCATTATACACCATTCATTTTCTTCGCCATGTCGAGAGAGATTCACTTTTACTGGTAGACAGTGTCAGTGTGTGACAGATGAAGACAAAGGGTTAAAGGTTAAAGGTTAAAACAGAGCGTCATTATCATTAAGTATTACATCAACTTCTCCATGTTTTGGGCCAGTGTGGGAATCTATGACCTTTAAAAGGCATCAATCCCATTGCTTGTTACATTTTATGTGACTAACAAACTGTCTGGCAAAGCCTACGGTACCAACAACAGGTGTTATTAACGCTGCGGTGTACTGACGCAGTTGTGTGTTCACTGCTTCAGTTTCTTGTTCAGGCCCATGACTCTGAAGGTAGCGGCGGTGATCTTCTCGTACACGACAAACATGAGGGCGGCTGTCAGGACCGTCTGTAGCAGCTTGGCCTCCAGGCCCTTGTACAGACCAAACGCACCATTTTTCCTTTAAAAACAAAAGAAAAAAGAAAGAAATAGAGCAAACATATAAACATAAATGACATATTTATGACCATTTATTATAATACATTCACTGGTTATAATTTGTAGCTGTTCTCACTTGATTCTGTCCATGAGCAGGGAGAAAATGTTTGAGAGGCTTCCAATGACGCCGCCCTTGCCGTCACCTTTGTACTGACCGAACTGATGAGAGAGAGAGCACATGACAGGTTATCGTATGTCAATGACACTTGATATGAATTTCTTTACTTATTGTGAATCCTGTTAAAGAACTGACGACTCTATCTAGGGATCCTTGCTCAGCTCCTTGGGGTTTGAACAAAACACCATGTTCTCACAATAATAATAAAAAAAAAAAAGGTTTAACTTTTAAAAACATTGTATCTGTATGCAGGGCCGTTGCTAGGAATTCTGGGCCCCCTTAAAGAATACAAAAGTGGGCCCCTTCCCCTAACTTTTCCTTTTTTTTTCTTAGACTACGTATGTATTATCGTTTTTTATTCAGCCTACTTTGTTTTGATGCTAATGCAGCATTACACTGCAAAAACTCAAGTATCTTAGCAAGAATATTTGTCTTATTTCTAGTCAAAATGTCATTTCTAGTCAAAACAAATCTCATTATACTTAAAATAACACATCATATTAAAAGTAGCTTGTTTTTAGACACTTTTTACTTCTTTCAAGCATATTTTCACTTGGAATAAGTAGAAAAAATCTGATAGTGGAGCAAGTTTTTCTTCCTTATTACAAGCACAAAAAACTTACTTTCACTGGCAGATTTCTCTATTTATTGTGAATTTAAGTGAAAATGATCTAAAAACAAGTTAATTTTTAGGTAATGAGTCTTATTTTAAGTGGAAAGAGATTAGTTTTGACTAGAAATGAGACATTTGGACAAGAAATAAGACAAATAGTCTTGGAAAGATGTTGAGTTTTTACAGTGTACTATGAGTATTAGTCAGGGTCTTATGCAGAATAAATCAGTCATACAAAGATTAGACTACTGGGGTTTTTTATGGGCCCCACTGGGCGCTGGGCCCCTAGAATTATCATCACCTTTCTCCCCTATACAACGGCCCTGTCTGTATACATGTATAGGTATGGGTATATTTGAGTATATATCTTATGATTTATTGTTGTAACATTGACTTGTGCCTTTCTTTTTTTAACACATATTCTATATTTTTTACCTTTGACACTTATGACAATGTTTTATTTCTCCTCTTGCCAGATATGTTTTATATACATTATACTGTCAAAAAAAATCTGGAAAATGGCTTTCTCATTTTGGTATTGTTAACAAATCCCATGAGACAACTATAACTAATGATGGCTCTCAAAACCAAATATCCTGGTATAAATCTTTAACAACAGGTCACAAATAAATGGTTTCATTTCCAAAAAGGGCTAAATACCTTCTTTAAACAGCTGAGTGCTGAAGAACTAAGCTTGGCATACCTTGGGGACTACTTTAATTGGAGATTAACACACATAATACATGATTGTATTAATAGGAAAGGAGAGGAATACAGTGCTGCATGTTCACAAATCACTAGGACCAGACCTGTTGCTTGGCAACTGAACCAGCTGAGTTTTTACTCTACAGTTTCTATACACATCATCATGTCACCCAAAACATCAGTGTGGCTCATTGATGTGTTGCTTTATTTTATTTTTTTGACAGCTTTTGAACAACAAACAGCCGTCTGTGGCATAGAGGTGTACGCTGTCCGGGTCTGTATTCACTGTTTGTGGTCTTTTATTTGATTTTTATGTAAAAGAACGTAATATAACAGAACATCAGCAGCAGTGGCTACTATTTGAGACCTACTGGGAGAGTAAACAACCAAAAGTGGACTTTGATATGAGATAGTATTTACCCTCAGGATGGCCTGAACTGTCATAAGAGGATATGTGGCAGTGGTAGCGATGGCCTTTGCAATGGCTCCAATGAGAAAGATCTCTGCTGAGGATATCTGTGGTGGGAGACAAGGAGTTAATGAACACTGTTTTCAATAACCAGTTAAGTAGCTCTGTGCTGCTTGTTCCATGCAAGTTACAGCACAAATATGATATCAAAACATGAAATGGGTCATGACGATGCAAATTAATTAATTTTTCACACTTGAAGTGGCAACATCCCTGAGCCATGATCACAGCTCTCAAGCTATGAAATTAAGATCCAATTTCTGCTTGTGCTGCTGGTATTTGTCCAAACACAAACTAAACAAAGAGTTTTTAAATTGAAAAAGTAAAATAAATTCAAATTATCACCCTGTACATAAGAACACGTGCTTCTTTTCTTTTTAACACATAGTGGCTTTTGTTTTAATATGCACTTTACCTGTATTGCCATCTTGTTTTTATCCTGAAGCACATTGAGTTTATGCTCGTCATATGAAATGTACCATAAACTGTTTTGGGAGTCACATTTTGCCTGTTTGCGTCCATCAGCATATTGAACATCTCAGCTGATAAACCCAGCATCTTGTTTTTCTGCTTTTATCTTCTACTTCATTACGAACAATGACAGAATTTACAGCCTGTTTCCCCTCAGACAATTATGATGAATCAACGCTGCCGCTGCGTTTTATCAGAAAACAAACTTTCCCATCAATCAGGTGCAAAATCTATGAGGTGTCAGTGAATTTCGGAGCAGGGAGGAACTTTTCCAAATCTGGGTCAGTGGGTTTACCATATGGAAAACAGCATGTGTAAGAAAAACAGACTGGATCAGCAAAATGTTGCTGAATTGTGTGCTATATAACATTGACATTATCTGCAAATTCAACTGTCCTCTACAATTAATAGTCAATGGAAATTGAAGATATGGGGAAAAAAAAAACTTGTAAAAGTAGCCATGTTCAGTTAAAGGGATAGTAGCATTTTTTTAAAAGTGGGGTTGTATGATCTACAAATAGCCCCTAAGTACTTTAATTGCAGTAGAAGACTCTCTGCACTCCTCCCGTTAGCAACGCCAGCCCATAATAGCCCTGCCCAGAGATTTACAACATACATTGTTGTGAATGGACCCAAAGAAACGGCCTATTTTCGTGGCCTAAACAACGGAACAATGGAACTGTGTTTTTTTTTCAGGTAAAACCTCTTTTAGGCCACGAAAATAGGCCGTTTCTTTGGGTCCATTCACAACAATGTATGTTGTAAATCTCTGGGCAGGGCTATTATGGGCTGGCGTTGCTAACGGGAGGAGTGCAGAGAGTCTTCTACTGCAATTAAAGTACTTAGGGGCTATTTGTAGATCATACAACCCCACTTTAAAAAAAAGGCTACTATCCCTTTAAATATTATATTAGACTCCCTGTGAAGCAGTCTTGTTAAAATGTTGAAATAAAAAGAGGATAGTTTAGATTGACTTTGATGAGTATTCAACTGGCAACGTCTCGCTTCTGTGTCCTCTCACCTTCCTCCCGCCCTTGCCTGCCTTTCTCTTCATGGCCTCATAAAACATGAACTGAACAGCCGGGTTGAGGACGAGGATGAGAGAGGGCAGAGTGCCGTTCCACAGCGTTCCCACTCCCTCATTGGCTATGATCTGTGAGAAAGCATCTGAGAGGGAAAAGAAACAGACAAACAAACAGAGCATGGGTTTTTACACTTACACAACGCAAGGAAGCAAAAACATTTAAACTATAATACAGGTACGCTGTGTACTATATCACACACCAAATATGCCCCTGTACCGGGTCTGCTGGATGTCTTCGTTCCTGAACTTTGCCCCCTGCAGCTTCAGGCGCGTGTTGACCACCCACATGGGAGTGGTCAGGACCACGTTCACCACACCTGCATGGACCAGAGATCGTCAGGTTTCTTGAATCATTCTTCAAAAAGCTGTTTTTTTTTTCTTAAAGGGTGGGTCGTCATTTGACAGCAATACACATTCCTGTCAATGGTTTCACAATAATCCATAATCGGTGTACAGGTGCCACATAGACGTACATTCAAGTTGAAATGATTATTCCATTTGTCACAATAACACAATAAAAAGGTAATCAAAATGTATTAATTGGTTTTATTTATGAATTCCCTTTTTGACAGTAGTTTTCAATAAAATTCTCTGGCTGAAGCATATGTGATGTGAAGATTTATCTCTAACAGATATCACCATGAAACTTCCCAAGTTTATCACTTACATGAAGACAAATATTTTTTGTATTACAAGTTTTGTCAAATTGTATGTTTAAATATGTAAATGAGGCAATATCTCATTAAATATGCGCTAATTTGCATACATTTCCAGAACCGAAAACCGAGCAATGGATAAAGCCACTTTCAAAATTCTTGTTTTATTTTGTTGACATACTAGAGTCAGAAGTTTTTACAGAGGGGATTTTGGATATCTCTTTTTATGTAAATGAGAAAATACTGTCACCAGCCCTAAAAATTCAAATATCGCCATGTTTTTTTCAGGTCCTTAAAATGACCATTACTCCTTTGTATTCCTCCTAGACCATACTGGTGCCTGATAGATATTTTGACCATGTAATATTCTAATTAGCATATTTGCATGATAGATAAGTGATTACAAGTATTATTGTATATTAAGGCAATTGGTTACAAGCACATTTATGCGAAAAATAAGTAAAATTTACCTTAAGTAATTGCATATTTGGGTGGTTGACATGAACACAAATCTAAGTGGGAAAATATATCTCTTTTCTTGGTTTCATATCTTTGCAGGAGGAGGAGCTTTGATTTTTGTGCACTTTAGTTTTTAAATAATTTATTCAACAAAAGACTTATCACCCAAATTAAAAAAAATAATGGCCAAATTGATCACAAATTAGAAACAACTGTTATCTGCAGCCTCACAACATAAACAATGCTGCTTTGGGAACTTAGGGATCAATGCATTCAACTTTTCTCAGGCCTCAAGGAGAATGAAAACATGGGGAGACTTCCCAGTACTTATTTTCACAAAGTCACAAATCAATGAATATTATTTTTTACTGCACTTTAAGTGTTTACCTGCTACAACCCCCATGAGCAGGTCTTTGCCGGGTCTGGATTTGCCCGGACCAGATGCCGCCAGCCTCTTCAGTGTGTTGAAGGTGTAGAAGTAGACAAAGTTGGAGCAGCAGAGACTGGAGATGACTGGAAACCAGCCTCTGTACAGAGACAGACTGGGAGCAGCGGTGGAGAGTCTGATTATGTCTTATCATCAGCTTATTGATGAATCTGCTAATCGTTTTCCTGACTAATCCCCTTGTCTATAACCATGTCAAAAAAATACATTTGAACAGTGGCGTGCACAGGGGGGGGGCCAATTGTTGAAAAACGCGTGCTAAAGTGCCCCCTGGGAGCCAAAACGCGCGTTAAAGTGCCCTCTTGGAAGCCAAAACACGTGCTAAAGTGCCCTCATGGGAGCCAAAATGTGTGCTAAAGTGCCCTCTAGGAGCCAAAACACATGTTAAGTGCCCTCATGGGGGCCAAAACGTGTGCTAAAGTGCCCTCTAGGAGCCAAAACGTGTGCTAAAGTGCCCTCTAGGAGCCAAAACACATGCTAAGTGCCCTCATGGGGGCCAAAACGTGTGCTAAAGTGCCCTTTAGGAGCCAAAACGTGTGCTAAAGTGCCCTTTAGGAGCCAAAACGTGTGCTAAAGTGCCCTCTAGGAGCCAAAACACATGCTAAGTGCCCTCATGGGAGCCAAAACGTGTGCTAAAGTGCCCTTTTAGGAGCCAAAATGTGTGGTAGAGTGCCCTCTAGGAGCCAAAACACATGTTAAGTGCCCTCATGGGGGCCAAAACGTGTGCTAAAGTGCCCTCTAGGAGCCAAAACGTGTGCTAAAGTGCCCTCTAGGAGCCAAAACGCGTGCTTAAGTGCCCTCTAGGAGCCAAAACGTGTGCTTAAGTGAACCTCATGGCAGCCAAAACGTGTGCTAAAGTGCCCTCTTGGGAGCCAAAACACATGTTAAAACAGGCCAAATCAACGTTTTTTAGTCTTAAGGTATTGATATTATAAAACAGGCCAAATCAACGTTAAAAAAGACACATTTTTTCCATGTTGCTACAGTCTCACTCTTGTCATTTTCTGAAACTTGGCAGACCTGAAAGTGCCCTCTACGAGCCAAAACATGTGGTAAAATGGCCTCTAGGAGCCAAAACGTGTGCTAAAGTGCCCTCTTGGGGGCCAAAACACGTGTTAAAACAGGCCATCGACGTTTTTTTAGTCTTAAGGTATCGATATTAAAACAGGCCAAATCGACGTTAAAAAAGACCAAAAAGTCTGTGCACGCCACTGCATTTGAAGAAGAGGAGCTGGAAACAGAATTTGATTCGTAGTAACAAAGCTTCTGCCAATTAATTGTTTATCATCTAAGTAATAGATAGACCAATAGACATGGTAGACGTGTGTGGCACACAACTCCACTTACAGGCCTTCTTCCTTTGCAATCTCAGCCAAGATGACGGGGGTGGAGCGCGACTTTCGCTTCTCATCCACTGAAAACAAAACAAAAACAAAAGTCAGTGAATGATTTTGTGTGTTTGAGTGTTTAAGGGTCACTCCGCCAAAACAATAGCTACCACTCAGCTTCGATGTGTTTACTGAGGCACAGTCTAGAGTCTGATGAAATGCCATCGGGGTTATCCGAGCTAAGTTCAGATAAGTTTACAACTGAAACTCCCAGTAAAAACCTGAGGTCAGGGAGTCTAATAATCACATGGGTGTTAGCCAGGCAGGATGGACTCGAGAAAGTGAAGTAACGAGTAAGTAAGACAACAGAAACGTCAGACATCGTGGCTGCAATCTTACTGATATTTTCTCAATTGATACAGTTTGTCCTGGGTTAATTAAGTGTCACTTAAAAAGAAATTCTCACATCCCAAGGTGATGTCCTCAAATTTCTTGATTTGTGCAATAAACAATAAGGGGCAGGAAAACCAGAACATATTCCCTTTTGAGAATCTGAACCCAGGAAATGTTTAAAATAAAACAATTAATTGATTACCAGGACAGTAGTATATGAAATGCACATGGCCTTTACTTGTGTAGATGGACGTGACCTGAGCTGCTTTATCTAATGTGGTTTGTTCTAATGTCCCAGCTTCAAACTGGGTTACTCATCTTTAAAGGGATAGTAGCATTTTTTTAAAGTGGGGTTAAAGTGGGGTACTTAGGGGCTACAAATAGCCCCTAAGTACTTTAATTGCAGTAGAAGACTCTCTGCACTCCTCCCGTTAGCAACGCCAGCCCATAATAGCCCTGCCCAGAGATTTACAACATACATTGTTGTGAATGGACCCAAAGAAACGGCCTATTTTCGCGGTGAAAAAAAATACACAGTTCCATTGTTCGCTATAATATAATTTTTTCCAGCCCTTCAAAGTGCAGGAAAAACGCAGTTTTTATTTGGACCGAACCAACTCCCGTATCCCTCCGCCCAGGGTTAGCGCCCGCCAATCAGCAGTTGGTTAGGTCCAAATAAAAACCGTGTTTTTCCTGCACTTTGAAGGGCTGGAAAAATTTATATTATAGTGAAAAATGGAACTGTGTTTTTTTTTTTCAGGTAAAACCTCTTTTAGGCCACGAAAATAGGCCGTTTCTTTGGGTCCATTCACAACAATGTATGTTGTAAATCTCTGGGCAGGGCTATGGGCTGGCGTTGCTAACGGGAGGAGTGTAGAGAGTCTTCTACTGCAATTAAAGTACTTGGGGGCTATTTGTAGATCATACAACCCCACTTTAAAAAAAATGCTACTATCCCTTTAAGTGTCACTTAAAAAGAAATTCTCACATCCCAAGGTGATGTCCTCAAATTTCTTGATTTGTGCAATAAACAATAAGGGGCAGGAAAACCAGAACATATTCCCTTTTGAGAATCTGAACCCAGGAAATGTTTAAAATAAAACAATTGATTGATTACCAGGACAGTAGTATATGAAATGCACATGGGCTTTACTTGTGTAGATGGGCGTGACCTGAGCTGCTTTATCTAATGTGGTTTGTTCTAATGTCTCAGCTCCAAACTGCTGGGTTACTCATCTTTAAGAGAGTGCAATAATAAATCAGTGGACGACTCCTTTACACCTTTGAGCTGAAGTTACTGGTGACTTTATAATGTCTTCTTGGTGCACATTCACACTGACTGAACTGATGAGTGATCCCTGTTTGGAGCTGCTGCTGCTGCTATCAGCTCACCTCTGTACAGGATGATAAGACCTCCTCCAACTCACCCTGTAGTCTGCTTTTGGCCGTGTCCAGAGGGAAGAAGACGCTCATAGCTGTCACACTCCCCTGGAGAAAGAAAGACAAAAGTTTGTTTGTTTTTAACGGTATTATTTTTGTTTGGGTCGACCACCATTAGGTTCAGCACCTCCATGTGTTTTCACTGCTAGCATTAAACTTCCTGGCACAGACAGACACATGTTTTAACATGAACTTAGCACATCTAAAATCCGTTGTTTTTAAAATCGGGTATTTTAAGATTTGAGGACCTAGTCAAATTCAAAACAGGTCAGATTTTGTTAAAAGCCTGGAATAGGTTGCTACCAATAAACATCCAAAAAATGTTTATGGTCAGAGAAAGCATATATGATTTAAGAGGGAACTGTAACTTTAAACAATCTACAGTACCATCCATTCTACCCTGAAAAGTTTTAGCATCTATTTTTGTGGTGTTAAAATGTGGAATAGACTAGATGAGGATATAAAAATGTGCAATAACTTAAAACAATTTAAAAGTAAGTACAAACATACACTCTTGGACAGCTATACTAAAGAACTTGACAGCTAATTTTACTCTTTTTATTTATAATCATGGTCTTATTTCATATTAAAGCAATATGTTTTTAATCTTCTGAATTGTATGGAACTACAGATGTACTGTATGACATGAATCACAATGTAAGGGGGGGCTGAACTTGATACGCTTTGCTTCCTTCCTTCAGCCCCTCCTCAAACTTGCACAGTATCATTATTGTTTTGTTTCTTGTTACACAGTTATCTCTGCTCACCAAAGCACCTGCCACAGCGTGAACCAGCGTCTCGTAAGACAGGAGGCCGACAGCCGAGCCGCCGTTGTCCGACATCTCTGCAGCCGCTCCCCGGTCCGGTCGGTGGGTAACACGGGCTGAACACCGGGGAAGTAACCGCGGAGGAAGAGACGGAGAGACGGGGAGAGACAGAGAGACAGAGAGACAGTCGGCGGTCTGTCCGGTTTTTCAAGCTGCGGTGAAACGCTGCAGGGTGAAGGAAGAAGGAGGCTAAATGTTCCCGGCTACTACAAAACCTCTATGCTACTACTACAACTCCATGGTATTTACAACCCGACGGCGGACAGAAAGAGAAAACTGTCGGTTCCTCCTCCCAGCGGCCAGTGATTGGTGGAGGAGGGCGGAGAGTTTCTTCTCCGTCGTCGGGTTGTGTTGAACAGGAACAGAAACAACGACGGAACCGCCTGCTGGAGCGGAGGCTGGAGGAGCAATTATCATCATACAGTAGCTATATGGGAAAATTGATCATGCTGGTAATCAATATTCAGCATTTGAGATTTTTGACTGTTGCTTAGACAAAGTGGGGTCCGGAGACCCCCAAGGGTCCTTGAGAGGGTTCAAGGGGGTCCCCAACTTTTCTTTAAATTTTATATTTTTTTCTAGAACTTTTAACCTTTTTTTTTTTTTTTCCAAAATGTTATCAGTTTTTCTAGACTTTTTTTTTTTTAAACTTTTTTTTTGAGAGATTTTACCCCTTTGTTTCTAGAATTGTTTTTTTCTGCACTTTTTTTTCCCAGAAAATGTTTAAGTTTTTATATATATATATATATATATATATATATATATATATATATATATACAAATTTCTCTAGAATTTAAATTAAAAAAACTTCTTCTTTTTTTTAGAATTTTTTCTAACAAATTCAAATTCTATTTTTCTACAAATGTTTAAGATTTTTGGATAAATTGTACCAATTCCTCTACAATATTTCCAAAAATTCACATCATTGGCCCTAATTTGAAAGTACATTGACTAAAAAAGTAACGTTCTTCAGTCTCAGAACAAAATAATATTTGTGTATTTCTGGTGTTTGCTTCAAAATTTGGTCTAATGGGGTCCATGGTCTAATAATTTGTGTCATTTTAGGGGTCCTTGATGTAAAAAAGTTTGAGAACCACTGGCTTAGACACTTCGAGTGATACAATGTAGCTACACATTAAAAGATAGCCCACAATGTAGAAACACTCTGTGGTATAGCTATTAAAAATAAAAACATAATTTAATAATTTAATTTCAGGAATCATTTGGAAATAATCAGCCAAACTAAACACTGGGATATTTTTGGTCCTCTATATTGTTTAACATTTCCAACATATAGCCTAAAACACATTTCAATTCTGCCTTTCTTTGTCAAATATGGGGTCTTTCTGTTTCACTAATCCATTAATTTAAAAAAAAAAAGGAGATAATATTGCCCATCTTATTATGGATTTGAAATCAGTGAAATACTGTACTTTTGTAGGGTATTTCAATTGCTACTGCTATCTTCCTTCATCTTTGTGGGCTACTTATACACTGCCGAATGTTAGAGGGAAATATTGTACTTTTTACTCCAGCACATTTACTTCACAGATTTGGTTTCTTTGCAGACAAGAATTCATATCGTGTTATTCAAATTATTAAGAATGAACCACTTTTTTTTTTATCAGTTCCTCTTCCTGCTCACATGGTAATGGATAAGAAAGAACAGCAAACCAGATATTTATTTGATATATTCAAATCTATGATAATTAAAGTTTATGTTTGATGTTCTTGAAGTAATACTGTGGTTGTCAAATAAATGCAGGGCCGTTGTATAGGGGAGAAAGGTGATGATAATTCTAGGGGCCCAGCGCCCAGTGGGGCCCATAAAAAACCCCAGTAGTCTAATCTTTGTATGACTGATTTATTCTGCGTAAGACCCTGACTAGTACACTGTAAAAACTCAACATCTTTCCAAGAATATTTGTCTTATTTCTTGTCCAAATGTCTCATTTCTAGTCAAAACTAATCTCTTTCCACTTAAAATAAGACTCATTACCTAAAAATTTACTTGTTTTTAGATAATTTTCACTTAAATTCACAATAAATAGAAAAATCTGCCAGTGAAAGTAAGTTTTTTGTGCTTGTAATAAGGAAGAAAAACTTGCTCCACTATCAGATTTTTTCTACTTATTCCAAGTGAAAATCTGCTTGAAAGAAATAAAAAGTGTCTAAAAACAAGCTACTTTTAATATGATGTGTCTTATTTTAAGTAGAATGAGATTTGTTTTGACTAGAAATGACATTTTGACCAGAAATAAGACAAATATTCTTGCTAAGATACTTGAGTTTTTGCAGTGTAATGCTGCATTAGCATCAAAACAAAGAAGGCTAAATAAAAAATGATAATACATACGTAGTCTAAGAAAAAAAAAAAAAGGAAAAGTTAGGGGGAGGGGCCCACTTTAGTATTCTTTAAGGGGGCCCAGAATTCCTAGCAACGGCCCTGAATAAATGTTGTTGAGTCTGTCAATAAAGTATAGAGTAAAGAAACAAATAAGAAGGTAAAGATTGTATAGTATTTGAATGTGCTTTTATTAATTTGATGCAGGTGAGCCCAGGCAGTAATGATGCAGCTGACAGCAGCGAACTGGACTTTGCTTTTGTTTTATGGCTCTGAGCTGCTGATAGTATGTTGCCGCCCAGTCATCACTTTGTTTGCCCCGGGTCTGCAGTCGCTTCAGTCTGTGCATCTGACCGGAGGGAATTGGTTTGGGATCTTTTGTGTTCTTTTAGGAGATGACTAGGTACCACAAAGCAGCGATCGATGGCTACTCGGACCTCCTTAAGGAGGCCACGAGGATGGACCTGAACAGTACGGATGAAGATGGCATGACTCCCACCTTACTGGCTGCTTTCCATGGACACGTCGAAGCTCTTCAGCTCATATGCAGCAGAGGGTAAGCAGCAGGATACACTCCTATCTATCACCTGCTGTGCTTTATCACACATAGTTTTCAAATAACCTGCAGTTTTTTCTTCATTAGCCTACTTTATTAAAGTGCTGTAAATTATGTGGATGAATTGATGTCACAAAGAAGGTTTTATCAGATAACCAGCTATATTTTTTGACACAGATATGTAAATACAAACATTTTAATCTGATTTCTAATACGATATTTTAATGTATTAGCCCTAATATGAAACTAAAGTCAGAACTACAATAGAAGCATAAATGGTTTTCACTGAGCAAAGGTTAACACTATTTAATTGGCAATTTTACGGCTGGAAAATAATAGTTTTATGCTCCAACTGTGAATAAAAACTATATGTCTGTTCTTTCGGACTTCACCTATAACAACACATGGTGCTCTTGGTTTCCACAACACCTTAATGAGCTAAAACTTCATTGCCCTCTTTAAACCAGTCTCTCTCCCATGAGCTGAGCCAAATGTTTAATCAGCCAAAGCCATCCTGGGAAACAAAAGAGCCCTGTTTCTATACCCGCCGGCCCCCACCCCTATCCCTCGTTCAATAAAACAAAAGACAGGCTCAAACCTGGAACAACAACATTCTTTCTGAAAAATGAGGTTGAGAGAAAAAAAAAATGTTCGGACGATATTATGTAGGGCGTAACACATCTCACCTACGTGGCCCGGATTATCTGACTGAAGCATTTCCTCTTTGGTCATTGCCAGAATGAGCTGGGATTTATGACAAGGTGTTGTTGAAGAAGGCTATTACAGCAATCAGGACTTTTATGGCTGTGACAATGACGCACAGCAATGTAGGACTTTAAATCTTAATAGTTTACCAATTATCTTCAAAAATCTTTACTATCCAATTTTATTTCATGTGGGTATTTTGGCTATGTGAAAAACTTTATGTTTAGGCTATTGTCTCATGTTAAAGGTAATGGGGTCGACATTTTGGGAATTCTTTTTACCTTGTTGCTAAGAATTAGATGAGGAGATTGATGAAATAGTTTGATCCCCTGTATTACTGCAATAACTGCACCATGTCTGTGTACTGAGACACAAGCTACTTGTTTCCCCCTGCTCCCAGTCTTTATTTTAAGGCAAGGCAAGGCAAGGCATCTTTATTTATATAGCGCATTTCATACCATGGCAACTCAATGTGCTTTACATTAAGACAAAACATTAAAAAAAGAAGCATAAGACAGAATAAAAACAAACAAAACACTAAAGTTAAAAAGCAAGAGCAAATAAAAGTAAGATAAAAGAAAATAGATAAAGTTAAACAAAACACTAAACACTAAAAACAGAGTTAAAAAGCAAGAGCAAATTAAAGTAAAATAAAAGAAAATAGATAAAGTTTTAAGTTCTCAGCTATAAGCACGTGAAAAGAGAAATGTTTTTAACCTGGATTTAAAGATGAACAAGCTCCAGCGACATATTTCTCAACAACCACAGGAACTTTCAGGACAGAAAGGGAGTAAGAGTCTTCCTCAATATGCTGAACTTCAGCCTACACACATGACTAAAAAAAGCTAGAAAAGACATTTCTATTATTTGAACAATCTTGTTTGACCTGGTGAAATAATGAAGGCTACAAAACAAAACAAAACAAAAAATCCAGCAGAAGATCTCTCTCTAAATAATAGGCTACTGTTTTTATCATTATTAGCTACCCAGTGTTGGGAGTAACACATTAGTGGCATAACACATTACTGAAATTACAATTCTCATGTTAAAAAATGTGAAGGCTTGTTGAGGCTCCAATAAATATGTATATTAAGAGATAAATATATAATATATAAATATATTAAGACATGTGTTCACTGATAATGGGTAGAAATGATAGATAAACTTTGATAGTTGTCTCGTCCTGTGCCAGGAACAACAAAACAGCAGCCTGTGTGTACATTATTAGTAAGACCAGGGCCGTTGCTAGGAATCCTGGGCCCCCTTAAAGAATACTAAAGTGGGCCCCTCCCCCTAACTTTTCCTTTTTTTGTTTCTTAGACTACGTATGTATTATCGTTTTTTATTTAGTCTTCTTTGTTTTGATGCTAATGCAGCATTACACTGCAAAAACTCAAGTATCTTACCAAGAATATTTGTCTTATTTCTAGTCAAAATGTAATTTCTAGTCAAAACAAATCTCATTATACTTAAAATAAGACACATCATATTAAAAGTAGCTTGTTTTTAGACACTTTTTTACTTCTTTCAAGCAGATTTTCACTTGGAATAAGCAGAAAAAATCTGATAGTGGAGCAAGTTTTTCTTCCTTATTACAAGCACAAAAAACTTACTTTCACTGGCAGATTTTTCTATTTATTGTGAATTTAAGTGAAAATGATCTAAAAACAAGTTAATTTTTAGGTAATGAGTCTTATTTTAAGTGGAAAGAGATTAGTTTTGACTAGAAATGAGACATTTGGACAAGAAATAAGACAAATATTCTTGGAAAGATGTTGAGTTTTTACAGTGTACCATGAGTATTAGTCAGGGTCTTACGCAGAATAAATCAGTCATACAAAGATTAGACTACTGGGGTTTTTTATGGGCCCCACTGGGCGCTGGGCCCCTAGAGTTATCATCACCTTTCTCCCCTATACAACGGCCCTGAGTAAGACAACTGAAGAAAAACATTAATACTATAATATGAAGCAGTCATTTGTAAAGTAATTCAATTACTTTTTAAGAAAATGAACTGGAACTAATTACTAATGTGCCCAATATCCTGCAAGACTATGATAAACTGACTGAATCAGTGGTAACAAAACAATGACAACGTTTCAGATAATGAGTTTAAACCTTTTTTTGTGTGTGTGTGTGTGTTACACAGAGGTGACCCCAACAAGAGTGACATCTGGGGAAACACGCCCTTGCACCATGCTGCAGCTAACGGCCACATGCACATCCTCAGTTTTCTGGTCAACTTCGGTGCCAACCTTTTCTCACTGGACAATGAATTCCACACGGCCATGGATGTTGCTGCTTCTCGCGACCGCATGGACTGCGTGCGCTTCCTGGACGACGCTTCCTCGAGGCAGACTAACCAAAATCCCAAGAAGGTGGCCACTCTAAAGAAGGACGCCGTAAAAGAAGCGGAGAAACGCGTGAAGCTCTGCGAGAAGGTGAAGAAGAAACATCAGAACAAGATGGATAAAATGCACCGCGGTGGCGCAGGCACTGGGTCTGTCTCAGAGGCCAGTGCAGCAGCATCACTGTCCAACAGCGGCAGTGTGACCGGTGTCAGTGAACAGTTCTCCAAGCTTATTTCCGCCGATAAATCTGGCACTCTTACGTCCAGGTTTAAAGGCACCCTCCAGAGGTTCGGGAAGAAAGATAAAGGCACGCTGCAGAGAGGGGATGGGAATGTTATTTTCCTCAAACAGGAGAACGGGACATCTGAGAAGCCGGAGTTTGTGGACGTCTTCAGCGAGCAGGATGAAAATATGATGGATGAAGAGATGGGAGGCTTCGAGGACGAGAGCGATGGAGAGCCGGGGCAAGTAAAACAGTCCATCTTCAACCGTCCAGGGCTCGGAGGCCTGACTTTCATGAAGAAGATGGGGCTGGAGTCAGATGACGTCCCCTTAGGGAATAATGAAAATCTCGGCTACCTCGTCCAGAACGATCTGTTCGAGGGAGATGAAGATGCCGATGGTTTCGAGGGAGCGGGCGATGCTGCCGATCTGCCCTGGGATCAGGAAGATCTGGGCCTGGATGACGACGAAGATGAGGAAACCTCTCCTTTGGATGCATTCCTGTCGGCGATCTCCCTGCCAGAGTTCACCCTCGCGTTCAGCAGAGAGCACCTGGACCTGGAGGCGCTCATGCTTTGTTCCGACGAAGACCTGAAAGGCATTCGCATCCAGCTCGGACCCAGGAAGAAGATCCTGGAAGCTGCTGCTCGCCGAAAAAATGCACTGGAGAGTCCTGGCATCATCAAGGACAGCTGCTTGTGAGCTTGATAAAACATGAACAGTGATTTTTTTTTAATTTTTTTAATCCTGTTTGCAACTTGTGTATCTGTATCTTTCGCAAAGACAGACAGTATAGGTTTGAGTTGTAACATAAAAAAACAAAGATGATTGTGCAAACTGTTTCTCCATATGTTATTCCCATATTAAATATAGGTATAGAATAAAATATGCAATACTGTATTCTTGTTGAGCCAATTTCAAACAGGAAGATGGGAGTTTTGGGACCTACAATATCATTGGTAGGCCTACCCTCTAGAAATCTACACTGCAAAAACTCAAAATCTTTCCAAGAATATTTGTCTTATTTCTTGTCAAAATGTCTAATTTCTTGTCAAAACTAAACTCTTTTCACTTAAAATAAGACTCATCACCTAAAAATGAACTTGTTTTGAAAAAATTTACATTTATTTCAAACAAATTTTCACTTGAAATAAGTAGAAAAATCTGCCAATGAAAACAGGTTTTTTGTGCTTGTAATAAGGAAGAAAAACTTGATCCACTGTCAGATTTTTCTACTTATTTCAAGTGAAAATCTGCTTGAAAGAAGTAAAAAGTGTCTAAAAACAAGCTACTTTTTTATGTGATGAGTCTTATTTTAGTTATAATGAGATTTGTTTTGACTACAAATTACATTTTGACTAGAAATAAGACTAATATTCTTGGTAAGATTTTGAGTTTTTGCAGTGTAGTTCAAAAACAGAAGAAAATCATTCTTGTATGTGATAAAAAGGAAAGAAAGAGAATAGCGACATGGCCAGACACTTTATTTTTGAATCAAAATATAACTGTGTAGATAAAAACAAGTGGTGTTTTGATACAGATTGATTATTTCTGTCAATTAATGAAATAACAGGTTTAGTAGTCTGCTTTGATCATCCTGTTGTGCCTTTATGTTTTGTAATTATTTTTGACTTTTGATAACATAATTGTCAAAAAAATAAAACTGTGCAAAAATCTCAAATGTAATGTTCATGATGTTCCCTGATTCCCTGTGTTTATGTGTTGTGCCCAGCTGTATTCATCACATGTGCAGGCATATGGCTGGTTTGTTCACATTATAAAACACTGGTCCAAACAAAGAAAACCAATCAAGATTTTGAGAATTAAATATAGTCACCTGAAAAAGATCAAGCCATTAAAATTGACGAAACACAAAGAAATAATACATTCCTCACTTTGACACCAACAGAATGTGCATGTTCACGATTTCCAGGTTCACTTAGAAAAATGTGATGGTTGCTTTTCTCATGGATTTCTTTGCTGGACGGCCAATGACACAACTCAGAATAATTTCAACTAATGTAAAATGCATTTAGCTTCTTCTAACGAAAGTTAGAGAAAAGAATCCAGCTGACATATGGGCCACTACACAACAGTTTATGAAAATGTCCAGTTTTGTGACAAAAGTATAAATAGGACGAGAAAGGTTTATAGAAAATCTGTAGCAGCGTGTGTTAAACATGAGGCTGGGATGGGCGGTGCGTGAGAATTTACCATTACCATATTTACCACAGAGCCAAAGTGAACAAGTTCAGATTAGTAGGGTTGCTCCCTGAAGCCTGCAGCATGGCCTACAACTAATTATTACTAACCCTGTTTAGTACAGGCTTTTATTTATTTATTTAACTGTTGTGCAATGCGTTACATACATAACTTGTTTTTGAAAGGTGATATATAAATAAAGTTAGGCCTATTATTATTATTATTATTACCTTGGTAAGAGATTTAAGTTTTCTTGTATAATTTTGCAAACAATGACATTTTATTGTAGGCTTTTCCCCCCTGCAAAACCCAGTGTAACTTCACCAGTCATAGATTAGACCATAATTCTTCTCATCTTATATAGTAGGGGAGAGTGGGGTAAGAGGAGCCAGTGGGTAAGTTGACCCACCCCTTGTTTCTAGGAAACTATAGGAAAAAGTTAGCATGTGACCAAATATTTGGGAGGCAGGCATCATTTCATGGAGTCTGTGAAGATTAGAACCACGTAAGTAAAGTGGTTTAACATTTATGACCAAAAAAAAATCATTTTTCACCCTCGAGAGTGAATTTTGTTGATCATAAGTTTCATGAGAATTGTGTTTAGACCAAAAGAGATGATAGCAAATGTGTTTTATACATGGGTTGTGGTCATAGTGCGAAATACGGGGGGGTTTGGGGGGGTCGGACCCCCCTGATTAACCCCTTGAGACCCCCTGAAAGACTCAAAAGCAAAATCTGAGGGGGGTCTCAATCTTGTCAAAAAATAAATAATATAATATAATATAATAATTTTATTGTGGTCAATTAAATGTGTTTGGGTGTAAGATCACCATGTCCAGTATTCATAATTCAAAACATTTATTCGTTTAACGTTAAACTGAACCGTGTCACCTGCGCATTATGCAAATTAGCCATGTGTGCCAGCCCAGCCAGGAGTCGAGCCCACTGCTATCAGAACAGAGGATCCCGTTCCTCTCCCACCCTCTGCCGAAGAAAGTGAAGTTGAGGCCGAGTGCTCTGAAGACGTAGCCGCAGCCCCTGCTGCTAGCACTGGTGATTGGCCGCTTTTCTTTTTCTTTTTTTTTTTACACCTATAAGCAGGTGGGGTAATGGAAATACCGCAACCCTTGGTTTGACATTAAGGCAGGAAAATAACTTAAGGTAAGAGGCTAGCCTGCTTCAGCATACTATGGCCTGAACCCCCAGTGGTGTTGTTTGGCCAGGCGCCTGTTGTGAGCTATTTGTCTGTGCTTTTTCAATTTTCATGATGGCCCGTTATACGAATGTGATTTGTGGATGTGTTCAATGCTGTGTTTAAACGTATTTGCTAGATGGATGGTTAGATAAGGCTACATGATGGTCATAGTTGCAGGCTGAGGATCTCGTGCACATAATTGCACGTCAGTCTCCGATCTCCAGATTTATACAGTTGGTTGTTATTCGAGTGCACGAGTTTGGTGTCTTTCATTCATTTTAATTGTTGTATTTTATTTATTGTCTATTCGTTTCTGCATTGCCCTGATCGCGCCAGTCTCCTATACCTGGCATTTATTCATTGTTCAAGTGCGCCAGTGTGGTGCCAATTATTGTCTTTTATTTATTGAATTATCTTCTATTTATTGTCAATTACTTTCTGCATTGTAGTGCACAACTTTGCCTCTCCTTTTTAGGCTATATGCTAATTTTCTTGGCTTATTGTAATGTTATAGTCCTACTTTATAAAAAGAAAAAAAAATAACGGTATTGCGCAACAATCGCGAGTTAGGGACCCCCCCGAATATTGATGGGTATTTCGCACACTGGTTGTGGTATCTATGAGCTACAACATGAGGTAGTAAACCTAGCATGAAACTGCACCATTTTAGCTGTGAGAGCAATAAACCCAAGCTAAGGTAGCTGTGGGGTAAGTTGAGCCACCTATCCTATACACTTAGTGAATGTATTTTGGCTGTATATGTCCAAATGATTAAATCAAGATTCTGTATGTTTGTGATTACAGTAAGTATGTTCCTATAAACAGGAAAAGTTGTTTATAGTGAGGCCAAACTTTACTTTCAAAGAAAAATATCTGGGATTCTTCCCAAGATGTGATGTAATTGCAAAACTCCCCAAATCTCAGTGAGTTGGTGGCTCAGCAGGAAGTCCCTGCAGTTTGTGTTCACCTGTAACCTGGACAGATGAAATATTAAGTAAAGGGGGAGGTAGGAGATGGATGGAAGGAAAGAAAGGGGGTTGATCAATTTACCCCACTCCTATAGTCACAAGACCACTTTTTTTGAACATGCTATATTTTAAAAACAGTTATATTTACACTCATTCTGTTAATTTGTAGGGATGCAAAACATCCTGAAATATAGCCTATGCAGATGTGTTAGTTAGCAACAAAACTATAATTGTCTTGATGTAGTGATCCTGAATACAAAAAGTGGCTCAACTTACCCCACTGTCCCCTATTGCATATTTCTTATGTGATCATGTTGTTGCTGTTTACTTTGCACGACGAAGCAGAGATGCAAAGGGGGGTGAACTATCTCGACTTGTGCAGCGGAGGTGGGCGGGGCTTCGGGTGGCTGCTGCCGCTCTTCACCGCAGCAGCCTGACAGACACTCCTCCACCGTGTGTGTGTGTGTATCGAGAAGTGAGTCCGTTTTGCACCGTAGTGGTGGTCACGAACATGTCTAACAGGTAATGTGTATCGCTGTTAACATCTGTCTGTCTGTGCTCTCTCTGGGCGTCTCAAAAACGACTCTCTCTCTCTCTCTAGTAGTCTGACTTGGTTGGTTGGGGGGAAAAAAATCAGCTCGTCCTCTCCGCCGAGCAGAGCCGAGCCGAGCCGAGCCGCGCTAAGCCTCATTAGTGAGCTAATAGACAATCTCAGAGCGCCTCTCTCTCTTGTTGCTTCTCCCGCTACTTTGTTACTGATGAAATCGCTACATTACTGTTACTTTACTGACAGTTATGTTGCATGGCCGCCGGCTATGCGCGCTGCTGCTGCTGCTGCCCTGTGCCTGTGTGTGTGTCTCTCACTCTCTCTCTGTGTGTGTTTGTGTGACTCTCAGGTTTAGGTTTGCCTAGCAGAGTGAGAGAGAGAGAGAAAGAGAAAGAGAGAGTGAGACATGGCTGAAGCCGTCGCCGCCTTAAACGCCACTTGGACGTCTCCCACTCACCTCCCCGCTATGAACGTCACCTTGTCGTTCCCGTGGCAGCAGGAGGACTACCTGTTCGTGGAGACCAGGCACCCCGGCACCGTGCTGCAGGGCCTGAACAGCCTGCGGCTCAACAACGCCTTCTGCGATGTGACTCTGTGCTGCGGAGGACAGGAGTTCCCCTGCCATCGCATTGTGCTGGCCTCCTTCAGCTCCTACTTCCAGGTAAAAACTTGCCCTTTCCTTTCCTTTCCTTTCCTTTCCTTTCCTTTCCTTTCCTTTCCAGCCCTGTGATGTTTATCTGCTAACTAACTAACAGTGCTTTACAGGGGGTGATAAATCTCTCTTTTTTTTTTATAATGCTGATTTGATTAGTCCTGATGAAGGCCTGTTTGCTTGATTTGATTTGATTTGATTTTGATTTTGATTTGTCTCAAACAAGCACATCAAAAGACAAACAATCTATGTAACAAGAAACAAAACAATAATGATACTGTGCAAGTTTGAGAAGGGGCTGAAGGAAGCAAAGCTTATCAAGTTCACCCCCCCCTTACATTGTGATTCATGTCATACAGTAGGCTACATCTGTAGTTCCATACAATTCAGAAGATTAAAAACATATTGCTTTAATATGAAATAAGACCATGATTATAAATAAAAAGAGTAAAATTAGCTGTCAAGTTCTTTATAGCTGTCCAGGAGTGTATGTTTGTACTTACTTTTGAATTGTTTTAAATTATTGCACATTTTTATATCCTCATCTAGTCTATTCCACATTTTAACACCACAAAAATAGATGCTAAAACTTTTCAGGGTAGAATGGATGGTAGATTGTTTAAAGTTACAGTTCCCTTTTTAAAGCAGAAGTAAGCGATATTTTTGTGTTAATATAAGTCTTAAATAGTTCTATCTTCCGACAGCAATCACTTACATAGAGTGTTTGGTCTGAAACACAGGTCTGTCAGTCACTCTGCTCTGCTCTGAGCCGAGGAGAAAACTTTTCTTGTATCCTACAAGTTTTATCCAATGAGGAGAGAGAACGGCATAAAGGGGCAGTCCTCTCTGTGTGTGCAGCCAAGGGATGCGCCTGAACGTGGTGACGTAGGGACGAGGGCCAATAGATCCATGACGAGGGCGGGGGCTGCTAACTCCATCGGCTGACAAGAAGTTATGGTGCGTTCAAGGCAACCCGTAACTCGTGTTTTTCCGACCTGTGAAGTCGTACCAGTTCGATCTCGTACGAGTTCACGGGTCAGAAGTTACGAGTGGCCGTTATAGTGACTTTCACAGGTAAAACAGGTCGGAAAAACATGAGTTGCGGGTTGCCTGGAACGCTACAAAGTCGTGACTTGAAGCTGTAATTTACGGTTTCAAAAGCCTGCCTGGAACGCAGCATTAGCCAAAACGACCGGATTGCTTACTTCTGCTTTAAATCAATTTTTCAAAGGTCTTAAAAATGTTAACACTTGGTAAGTGGGATTTTATGGTTGTAATTAGTCTCAAATCTCAAAATAATTGGTAACATTTCAACATAGAGAAGTTAGTGGCGGCTGTCAACGCTAAATTTCTCACCGCCTCCAGCTCCGAGTCAGTGTTTTTTTTTTTTTTCTGGACTTTTTATGCATTTATTTTGAAAGGACAGCTGGAAAGAGACACAATCCAATGTTCATGTAGCAGTCACTTTACCTTGGAAGTGGGTAAAATTGACCCTAACCCTGTGTAATTGATGTGGTGTTTTTTTTTTTTTTTTTCTGCATTTGTGTTTATTGTGAAGTCGGTCTTAAATTTAATTTCAAGTGGCTTTAAAAAAGTCTTAAAAAGTCTTAAATTTAACTTGGCTTAAGCTGTAGGAACCCTGAACTAACTAACAGTGCTTTACAGGGGGTGATAAATATCTTTTTTTTTTTGCCTCAGTTCCCGCTACCACCTTTTTTTTAATATTGTTCTATTTTTTTTATATTGTGTGTGTGTGTATATATATATTGTTTTATATTGTATATGGTTTTATATTGTTTTAACTTGTTCTTGATAGCAATGGGACATATGTTTAAAACTTTAACTGGTATACAGCTTAAACTTAGAAAAAAAGATATAATTCTCCTATATGATGTGAAAAGCCTTAAGTGCAAGGAAAAATGTTTGTTGAATCTTTTAATTTTATATGGGAAATACTACATTCACAAATGTAAATGGTCTTCCTCACAAAGACCAAGGATTCAAGAATTTAAAATAGAAATCCGCCACTACATTCAAACACTACATGGTATGGAAGACAGAAAAGCTATCAAAGCATTAGACATTTGCAAATCTTTAAAAACCTTTGTATGATTATTTGAAACGATAACCCCTATTTTTAAATTCAATAGTGTATTTTGTTTGGGTATTGGTTATGGTTTTGTTCTTTTGATTTGTTTGGTGTGTATAAAAAATAGAATAAAAAAAAACTTAACGGTGCTTTACTGTGTCTCCACCTCAGGCCATGTTTTCCACTGACCTGATCGAGTCCAAACAGGACCGGGTTGCCATCAATGGAGTTGAACCCCAGATGATTGGCATGCTGGTGAGCTACGCCTACACATCAGAGGTCTACATCTCAAAAGCAAACGTACAGGTAAAAGAATCCCCTCTCACACATTTCCCCCTTACTCTCCTTCTTTAAAGGGATAGTAGCATTTTTTTTAAAGTGGGGTTGTATGATCTACAAATAGCCCCCAAGTACTTTAATTGCAGTAGCAGACTCTCTACACTCTTCCCGTTAGCAACCCCAGCCCATAGCCCTGCCCGGAGATTTACAACATACATTGTTGTGAATGGACCCAAAGAAACGGCCTATTTTCACGGCCTAAAAGAGGTTTTACCTGGAAAAAAAAACACAGTTCCATTGTTCGCTATAATATAATTTTTTCCAGCCCCTCAAAGTGCAGGAAAAACACAGTTTTTATTTGGACCTAACCAACTCGCGTATTCCTCCGCCCAGGGTTAGCGCCCGCCGATCAGCAGTTGGTTAGGTCCAAATAAAAACTGTGTTTTTTCCTGCACTTTGAGGGGCTGGAAAAAAAGCGAACAATGGAACTGTGTATTTTTCTTTTTTTCAGGTAAAACCTCTTTTAGGCCACGAAAATAGGCCGTTCCTTTGGGTCCATTCACAACAATGTATGTTGTAAATCTCTGGGCAGGGCTATTATGGGCTGGCGTTGCTAACGGGAGGAGTGCAGAGAGTCTTCTACTGCAATTAAAGTACTTAAGGGCTATTTGGAGATCATACAACCCTACTTTAAAAAAATGCTACTATCCCTTTAAAATGTCATGTTTGCTGCTGAACACACACTCGCTGCATTTGTCCGAACCCAGGCCCTGCTGGCAGCAGCCAACCTGCTGGACGTGATGGCCGTCAGAGAGGCCTGCTGTCGTTTCATGGAGCGTCAGATGGACGAGATGAACTGCGTGGGGATCCACTGCTTCGCCGAGGCCCATTCGTGCAAGGTGCTGGAGAAACGCAGCATGGACTACATCCTGGAGAACTTCAACAGAGTTTTCCAGCAGGTGAGACTCCATGTAGACCGACATGTTTCAGCAGAATCCAATTGACCTATGGCTAAGCCACGCCCCCAAACGCGATTAGCCAATCACAGTGCGCATAGCTAGCCCATACACTCGGACATTCTCTGCTTCCACGTCCATTGAAATGCATTGCAGTTAGTCAGTTTTCATTCGTTTTTATATGTTTTTTCTTGACATTTTAAGTTTAAAATGGTCAAACGGTGTGCATGGGGTACATGCAACTCCGACACTAGGTATCCCGAGAGGCTGGGCGACGGGGTGGATTTTTTTGACCTTTTCCTAAGCCACATCTCAACCGAGAGAAGTGTCTGCTCTGGATAAAGTTATGCACTAGACCACTAAACAGCAACTAAACGTGGATAAACTTAACAAGGATGTCTACATCTGTTCTAAGTTAAGTCAACAACATATTTGAGGCAACATATAGTCAGAGATGTTTAGATGTTAGCCAGTATCACAACTAAGCATAAAGCCCGCTAGCTTAATGCCAACGTATAACGTAAAACTCCATAGACAGGCTAACAGAAGTTAGCCCGTCGCTATCGGCGTTTCGCGGCAACTGACAGCCATAGCAGTAAAGCTAAGTGAAGTTTTGGTGACTTCCAGATGATATTTAATCTTTCTGTCTCCAAAAATCATCAATTGCCTCCTGTGAAATGTCTCCTACTGTGACAGCTGTTGCCATAGCAACTGTCACCGAATGTTGACTGTTTGTCCGAGTGAGTGGAGGGGGCGGGGCTTAGCCAGAGGTCAATTGCAACAACGTCAGATACACTCCCAACAACAGGCTACACATGGATTTACACCATTTCCCGCAATGACCTGAGGGTTTTTCACACGGTGTGTTTAGTGAATTTAAAGCAACACTTTGTAGGATTTGCGGTAGCTACCTACTCTGGTTGAGAAGATGAACTGTCTGCTACTGTGTTTTTCCCAGAGAAGCACAGTAGCCTATGTGAATTTGTTGCCAGTGCCGCTGCCGGTGCTGGTACTGAGGCCTGTACTGAGAAGGAGGTTCAACATGGCCAGGCTTTGTGTTCATCTTCCAGCTCAACAAAACCTCAAGTCCTGGCCCGGGTTAACACGGTGCTACGAAGCTGGTTATCAACTTGGTTTGTTAAGTCCGGCTCTCAGCTTTATGGTCTGTGCGCGTTCACATCAAAGGAGGCGTTTGGCGTCATATGATTCAACTTCCGCACGATATTGATCCACACCGGGCTGATTTCAGCCCAGAGGAGTGCAATTGTTTTAATGGAGAGAGTATGAGCGATATAAAAAAAAAAGCACGATCGCAGCCTGAAGCAACAGTGTTGCTGCAAATACGACAAGAGAGGAGGCTGCTTTTCATTTTTCTGACAGCTCTTGTGCTAGGGGAGAGCCGGGTCGATTGATACACAGCGATTTCCTCGAAAACCACACAAGCTTGAGCCGTCAGATTTTGTCACTATGTTCAGCACTCAACACCGACCAATCCTGGGAAAGTTTGTGAAATTACGTCACGCCATTCAAAAGTTATTAGCGCGAACCTGTTTTTTACTACGGAAAGTAAAATGTTAGGTGCGGTAGTTTTTTTGTGATCAAAAGTTGTATTGTGTGTTTCATGCAATAATAATATGACCTAACAACAGATGAATTCGTACATAAACAGGTCCTAAACTATGCAATGTCATAGTTTTGAAGTTTAGAGGCAAAACAGGTTTTATTGTCAGTAGTCGCAGCAGGGACGATTGATACAGCTGTTTCAACTGTCCCTCACGCCACCGTGCGTAGTGATTGTGGTCACATAGCGCGATCAATATCTGTATATAAATCACCAAATTAATAGCCTAACTGTTTTGCAATGAACAACAACCGATTTGAATGAACAACATGTATTTTTAATAAACACCACATATTTTTAATGTTCGTGTTTATGACGTGAATCAACAGATATTCAGCAAAGTGAGGGGAAAATGCCGAGGGTAAAATGACACTATGTTCAACTGTGTATCATAAACATGACTTAGGACAGGGAAATAAGTAAATGAAATGAAAATGCAGTTGTCCAACAACTCGTACAAAAGAAGAAAGGCGAGTTTAATCGAAATGCGGATCCTGACAATTACGCACGGGACAAAAATATTTATTTGACCTATTTATATTGTGAGAAATTATGTGACATTTTGGCAATAACTAGTACACTAGTATGTTGTCTGATATGCTGCATAAAAACGACAGTAATGTCAGTAGTTTCTGTTTAAAACGCTGTTTCAACCGTCCCTCCTCTGTGTCTCAAACGACCCGCATAGGTGGGGCATTTGAGACAAATGTCAACTTACGTTCAAAGTTATAAAACAGCGCGATCATCCAACATATGTGTTAAATTACACTTGTAACTAAGAGAATACACATGTGAGTTGTTGATCACATGATAAAAATGTTTGTGTACATAACGTCATCTTTGAAAAAGACGTTTAAATGAAAAGTGTATCAATCGACCCGGCGCTCCCCTACTTTTAAATATGAAGCTTTATCCATTTAAACTAAATAAACTAGAGCATCATCAACTGTCATTTTAAATTGTGTTTTATATTGTTATATATTTCACTGATTCACGCAATTATAACGCGAGTGTGTGTTTTATTGGAAGCGAGGCTGGATAGGCTACAGTGAGGTTTTTTTTAGGTGCTGTAGCTACAAGCAAATCTCATAAACAAAGACCTTTTTTAAATGTGAAAACAGCGGAGACTTATTCAAGATTTGCGTTTGGGCAACACTGAAATATAACAGGCGAAACATCGGAATTAATTTATTACAATTTCCTAGAACAGACACATTTTTATGTCACAAATCTTGGTCAGGTCCTCGCTCGTTGTGATGGACCAGAGGAGCTGCTGGCTGTATGAATGGTGAAGTCAGTCAGACGTATTGATCTGACCAGGGTAACTAAACCTGACAAGTGTTGTGAGTTTCATGTGTGACAGGGGTTTAACAGAGATAATCTACCTGCCTGTCAGCACTTGAACCAAGGCCTATGAGTGATTAACTTCTGTGTGTGTGTGTGTGTGTGTGTAGGAAGCAGGCTGAGCTTTAAGTTGTCACTTGGCCAATATTAAATTTATCTCACTCTAATGCTTCCCCCCCTTTGCAGGAGGAGTTCCTGTCTCTGTGTGTGGACAAACTGACAGAGATCATTGCCAACGACCAACTCAACGTGCCCAAAGAGGAGATGGTGTTCGAAGCTGCCATGCTGTGGCTGAATAAATGCCCCACTCGCAAACAAAGCTTTGAAAAGGTCAGACTAACACAAGGCTTTTAACGCAAGCTCAGATGTTACAGGTGTACTCACCATAAGTCAGAGATACTGTACGTTATGAAAACACACACACACACAGTTCCCATCTCGGCTTGTTTTTAGTTTAGTATGTTTATTTCGGTCTCATAAAAACAAATACAATAGACAAATATAAAGGTATAAATACAAAACAAAACAAATCAGAACAAAAACACAACAAGCAAAACAATTAACTTTGACTGAAAAGGTGTAGGCTGAAGCATCAGCTTATTTTGCCTTTACCCTTCTTAAATTAACATTTTCCGTTCACTCAATTTAAACATTTTTTTACAGAGCAACAACAAAAAGAAAAAAACCCTGCATATTCTACATACAGCAGTTTATAAGCACACTGGTATTTATAAATCAGTTTTATATTTATTAATAATATTATTTTTAAATAACTTTTTGAATCTATTAAGTGTGTTGCACAGTTTGATTTCTAATTCTAGATTATTCCATTGATTGACTCCTGTAATTGATATACATCTTTGTTTCACATTTGTTCGTACTTTTGCTTTTGTATACACATGAGTCCCTCTTAGTTCATATCTACTGGTTCGGGTTTTGTTTAGCTGTATCAGGAAAAATTAGAAAAAAAAATATGATAGATTAGTTTTTATCTATTAATCTCTATATTGCGATGACTCGGATTGTGGGAATGTTATTGCACTTTTACTCAGGGGGCCTCAGCCCAGACCTATGGATGCTGTTTAGCAGTGGTACAGTGGCACAGACTAAGATGAGCTGTCTAATAGGGGTGGGAGAAAAAAATCGATTCACATAAATGTTGCGATATCTTTTTTTGACGATTTTTAAATCGATTTTTTTTTTTTCAAAAATGTTTTTTTTTTTTTTGAATTTTTAAAAAATATTGTGCAATGTGCATTTGTTCGCCTTTTTTACATACAGATAGTACAGGTTTTGAAAAGGGTTTAAGTTCAAATTAACTGCAGATCTGAATTACAAGAAGGACTTGTTTACTTCACGCTGGAAGAAATGGATAGACTATATAACACCACGCAGGCCGGACTTTGAGATAAATAGGCTGTATATGTAACAGTAACCATACCTCACTCCCTAAATGTTCATGTTTTAGTTTTGTTTTCTGTGTTCTTTTATTACTAGAAAAAGGACATTTATGCTGATTTTGTGACTAATATTTGAAATGGAAGTACATGTCATATTTGTGGTGTAAAAAAAGAAAGAAAAGGGTTTAAGTTCACTTTATAATGGAGTATGTTAATTTATAGGCTCCTACAGTATTTATGTGCAGATAAATGTTAAAAATCGAAAAAAAAAACCTAAAAATCGAGAGAATCGGCAATATCGTAGAATCGCAATTTAAATTGACTCGCCATCCAAAAAATCGTAGAAGAATCGAATCGGGAGAAAAGCGTATCGTCCCATCCCTACTGTCTAAGTACCGGTAATTCAGACTCGTCTCTTTACGTTTGTTTCTCCCAGGTCCTGGAGCACATCCGCCTGCCTCTGATCAGCCCGTACTACCTCCACGACGTCATCGAGGCTCAGGACGTGGTGAGTGAGAACCAGGCCTGCCAGCGGCTCATCTCCGAGGCCAAGGACTACCTGCTGCTGAAGGACCGCCGCGGAGAGCTGTACTGCTCCAGGGCCAGGCCGCGCAGGTCCACAGGTAAACACACTCACACACGACCAATGGAGAGCCAATGCAACATTTCAGCATTTTAACTACAGACAGAGGCTGGGCTGCTGTCCACTCTTTCATTTTAGTGTTTTTTTCTTTTCTTTTTGTCTCTTTTGTCACACTTGTCCACACTCAGGGACTGTTTTGTATACAGCACTTAGACTTTTATTAGCACTCATTTACAATAATTTGGCAGGTTTTAAGGCCCTTTCACACCGCGGACGTAACGAATAAACGACACGAAATTGCGAAATATTCGCGGCCAAATATTTCGCATCAAAACCATTCACACCGGCGGCGACACGAATATGCGACAGATGTGACGATTAGATTCCAAAGTTTCGCTTTGCGGCGGCTGGTTCTTCGCCTCCACGTCCTGTCTTCAATCTGTTAATTATCCCTCACGTATTCACTACGTTATGCCGCTGTTGTCTTGTTACCAACTTCACTCAACACAGCAGCTCACTGTCTGATCACTGATCAATATCTGATCACTGATTAATATCTGATCACTGTCCTGACAGTATGAACACACTCTATTGCTATTTCTCCTCCTCCTCTCCTCTTTCCACTTACCCCCCCCTCCCCCCCCCCCCTCCTCCTCTCTCCTCCTTCTCCTCTCCTCTCCTCTCCGAGACACAGGTTATTTACATTGTTTACATTAGCGGCCAAGCACGTGCCCATGCGCCCCCGCGTGCGTGCGTATGTGTATGTGTGTGTATGTGTGCGTCTCTGTGTGAGTACGTGCCCAGAGAGACGGCAGGTGGAGAGGCTGACTGGCAGAGATGAGAGCAAAGACGGTGAAACTTTTTTCCTGTGTGTTTTTCCTCTCGTCTGTTATGGGAAACAGCTGTGTGTGTTCTGACGTGGGGGCTGTGACGTACCTCCTTTTCACGCCACATGATTGGTTGATGCGTTTATTCGCCGGGCGAAAGCTCGGAAAAATCGACCTCACGGCGAAAAAAAATTATGTCGCATTTTCGCCACGACACATTCGCGGTCGGTGTGAACGGACTCGTGATGAAAACCGGGGTTCGAAAAAAAATATTGATGCGCGAATTATTCGCACGAAAAATACGTCTCCGGTGTGAAAGGGCCTTTAGACAGATCACACACCCAGTTTCTTAACCCTCCTGTTGTCTTCTGGGTCAAATTGACCCAATCTGTTCCCTTCCTTCCTTCCTTCCTTCCTTCCAGCTTTCCTTCCCTTCATCCTCACTTATTCTTCCTTCCTCTTTTGATCCAATTGACCCTCCATCTTTCTTTCCTTCCTTTTCCCTTCCTTCTTTTCTCCCTTCTTCCTTCCTGCTTCCTTCCTTGAATGAATCTATTCCCTCCCTCCATCTTTCTGTCCTTCTTTTTTCCCTTCCTTCTTTCCACAATCCTTTTTCCCTCCCTCCCTCCCTCCTTTCCTTCCTTCTTCCTTCCTTTTTGACCCAATATGTTCCCTCCCTCCATCTATCTTTCCCTCCTTTTCCCCTTCCTTCTTTCTTCCCGTCTTTCCCTTCGTCCTTCCTGCCTTCCTTCCTTCCCTCCCTCCTTCCTTCGTTCCTTCGTTCCTTCCTTGACCCAGGTGGACAACAGGAGGGTTAACCTCTTACAGTCTAGGTGTGTCATTGGTTAATTGATCATCATTTAATATAATTTCTTTAATGTCAGTATTTTTTTATTTTATTTCACATTTACATAATATTTATGATATAAAGTCATACAGCCCTTGGATTCTGGTCTCATTAGCATTTTTTTGTTGTTGACATTTTATAGAAGAAACAATTCAATCAATTGATGGACAAAAGAGTCGGCAGTTTGAGTCGATAACGAAAGCAAATCGTTGAGTCTTCCACGCCGCTACATTGCATCCTACAAGTACAGGTCGAATGCCTCGGTTCACTCCATAATATCTGTTCCCCCTCTCCCTCTCCCTCTCCCTCCCTCTGTTGCCACGGCAACAGGGACAGCCGAAGTGATAGTGACGGTCGGCGGGGAGGACGACAAAGTGGTGCTGCGCAGCGTGGAGGGCTTCGACCCCGTGACGAACCAGTGGAAGAACATGGCCTGCCTGCCCTTCGCCGTGAGCAAACACGGGCTGGTGGTGTCGGGTGAGGATTCATCTCCACTTCTTTGATTTGATTTGATTTGATTTTTATTTGTCTCAAACAAGCACATCAAAAGACAAAACAATCTATGTAACAAGAAACAAAACAATAATAATGATACTGTGCAAGTTTGAGAAGGGGCTGAAGGAAGCAAAGCTTATCAAGTTCAGCCCCCCCCTTACATTGTGATTCATGTCATACAGTACATCTGTAGTTCCATACAATTCAGAAGATTAAAAACATATTGCTTTGATATGAAATAAGACCATGATTATAAATAAAAAGAGTAAAATTGTGACCCGATCCATCAAAATGAGTCACAGTGACCCAAATTTCAAAGTTGAGATTTTGGTATCAATGGAAAGATTAGAAAATAAGCTTTAAAATGATACCCTAGTCAAAGTCATACATTTGATGGTTTTCGAGATGTGGCCATTTTAATTACGATCTCCTACTCTCTTATTCCGTTCTAAAACCTGAGAAAATAGCAGTTTTGCCAGTGACTCTGGCATCTGTTCCTGTACCACGTGATTACACACACCCTATACGGTCCCTTGTTGTCATAGAGGCACCATTCAATGACCCTCGGAAAGCAGGGAATCTCACAATTCAGATGCTTTTTACAGCTCGTCTCTATCATAAACGGTTCAGAAGTTGTCATGTTTTGTTGACATTTTGTAAAACATGTGCAAGCGTGTACGTTCAGTTTAGCATCGTGGCTACGTTCTGTTAGTATCGATGCTACTCGGTTTAGCATCTGTTTCTTACCCGTCCCTGCTCGTCATAGAGGCACCATTCAATGACCGTCGGAAAGCGGAGAATCCCGCGATTCAGATGCAGTTTACAGCTCGTCTCTATCATGAACGGTTCAGGAGATATTTCATGTTTTGCACCGAAGCAACACTCATTTTCAGAGGGTTTAAGTTGCAAGTCAACTTTAATCATCATTTTCGTGCCTTTTCTCAATTATCTGGACTGTGAAACTTTGGGAGATTGTTTTTGAATGTCATTGCTTTGAAATTAGGGTAAAAACATTTTTTTGATTTTCTATGGGTTTTCCACGTTATCAGCTGATTATCTAAAAATAGAACGTTGCGACTTCCGACTCATTTTGATAGAACGGGTCACAATTAGCTGTCAAGTTCTTTATAGCTGTCCAAGAGTGTATGTTTGTACTTACTTTTAAAGTGTTTTAAGTTATTGCACATTTTTATATCCTCATCTAGTCTATTCCACATTTTAACACCACAAAAAGAGATCGCTAAAACTTTTCAGGGTAGAATGGATGGTAGATTGTTTAAAGTTACAGTTCCCTCTTAAATCATATATGCTTTCTCTGACCATAAACATTTTTTGGATGTTTATTGGTAGCAACCTATTCCAGGCTTTTAACAAAATCTGACCTGTTTTGAATTTGACTATAGGTCCTCAAATCTTAAAATACCCGATTTTAAAAACAACGGATCTGTATGATCAAGGTACCCAGCATGATGAACCATCCTTATGACTCTTTTTTTGTAAAATGCACATCTTCTCCTCCTCCTCTTTCTCTTTCTTTCTCTCTCTCTGTCTCTCTGTAGACTCCACCCTGTATTTAGCAGGAGGGGAGTTTCCCGACGGCTCGGCCAGCAGGGAGATGTGGCGCTATGACCCCTGCTTCGACTCCTGGATGGAGATGGCCCCCATGAACGTGGCTCGATCTGAATTGGGTAAGATGTTTTTGACATTCAGCAAAGCACAATACACAATGCGATACAGTTACTCAGCTGGCATGACAAGTAGGGATGTCACGATAATAGATTTTTTTGGTACGATTATTGTCAGAGAAATAATCACGGTAGTACGATTATCACCATTATTATGCATTAAGTAATTTCACAACACTATTAATGTGTAAAATCAAATATAGTTAAAATATACATTACTAATTATAAAATATTTTAAATATCTATTAATATATATATAACCAATTATTAATCCGCCAGGTAAAGTGTTTGAAATGTTCAAGTCATTAATTGTCATCGATACCAAATGTTTAAGTTAATTTAAATCTTTTTTTTAAATTACAAATGACACTCTAGCATTTAAATTCCTACCAATTCAATGCTACGTTAGATAAATGGACCAGTATCTGTGCATTTACCTTTATTTTGGAGCACATCTGCTGACACGGCTCAGACATAATCTTTTTTTGGAAAGTGACGGTATTTAGGAATCTTTACGATCAATTAATTGTGGCGTTTAATACCGCGATTAATTGTGAAAACAAGTAATTGTGACATCCCTAATGACAAGCTCTTCTTTGTAATTTTACTGTTGAATTCCTCATTTCTAGTTGCAAATGTTTGTAGTCTTTGACCCCCACTGACAGTAGTTGCGTTTCCATCCACCTTTTTTTATTCGCATTTTCAAAAATTGCGAATAAGTACTTGAATGGAAACGCCAGAAATTCGAAAAAAGGCAATCAATGCGCATAAAAGTTTTTACGCTTTGGGGGAGTGGATTTAAATGAAAATGCGACTTTTTATTATGGAAACAGATTATGCGAATGGAGCCAGAGTTTGTGGGTGAAGCTGCTGGACTTCACCCAGCGACGTTCAAACACATGGAGAACGACGCCCCGGTGTCCCAGCTCTCGTCTCTGCACCGCAACACAAACGCGCTCCGTAACCCATAATCTTTTGTTTATGACGGTTAAGACTACACAATCACACGCCGTAACATCGTTATGTAACGTTATCCACCGCTCCATTTATTGATTTTTCGCCGGCTTTGTTGTCAACGGATGCACATGGGCGAGAGGAGCAGCGGAAAAGCGAGCGGACTGTCACAGTGTGTAAATATCTCATGTTACAACATGAAAAGCTGCGGCTTATATTCAAGTGCGGCCTATATATGTACAGTATTTTCTTTTAAAATGTAGCTGGTGCGGCTTATACAGTTGCGTCTATGGTCCGGAAAGTACGTAAATTGTCCATGATGTTGAGTGTCAGCTGAGTGTCAACTGTTGTCATGATACATTCACGCTCTCTTATGACGTAATCTCACGGCGCACTCCTCCTCTCCCAATATTCGCAAAACAATAACGAATGGAAACGGGCATAAATTCGCTTTGCTTTTTGCGCATTTTCACAAAATTTCACGCTTTTAAATTCGATACGACTTGGATGGAAACCCAGCTACTGACACAGGTGATATTGCCTAAAGGTTTTGCTGTTGCTTCAAAACCAGCGGATTAACAGCTGCTGATTCACTCGTCCGTTAGTTCAAACTATTCGGTCTTGTTTTTGCTTCTATCACTACTTCAGCTCTCCTGAAGTTATTTAGTGTGCTAACCAGCGAACCCTGTACCTGTGGTTTAATCAGAGGATGGAGAAGTCGCCCTGGTCACAGAAGGCTTTGTCTCGTAGACACAATCATGGCTGACGCTCAGCAAGCAACCAGCATCGTAGTTCCCGTCAAGAAACCATTTTAAGCAGCAGAGAAAACTTAGACCGGCCCCTTTTTTTCTTTTAACCCTCCTGTTGTCTATCTGTTCCCTTCCTTCCTTACTTTCTTCCTTCCAGCCTTCCTTCCCTTCGTCCTCACTTCTTCTTCCTTCCTCTTTTGATCCAACTGACCCTCCATCTTTCTTTCCTTCCTTCTTTCCTCCCTTCTATCCCTTTGTCCTTCCTTTCGTCCTTCCTTCCCTTCGTCCTCACTTCTTCTTCCTTCCTCTTTTGATCCAATTGACCCTCCATCTTTCCCTCCTTCCTTCTTTCCTCCCTTCTATCCCTTTTTCCTTCCTTCCTTCTTTCCCTTCGTCCTTACTTCTTCTTCCTTCCTCTTTTGATCCAATTGACCCTCCATCTTTCTTTCCTTCCTTCTTTCCTCCCTTCTATCCCTTTGTCCTTCCTTTCTTCCTTCCTTCCCTTCGTCCTTACTTCTTCTTCCTTCCTCTTTTGATCCAATTGACCCTCCATCTTTCTTTCCTTCCTTTTCCCTTCCTTCTTTTCTCCCTTCTTCCTTCCTGCTTCCTTCCTTGAATGGATCTATTCCCTCCCTCCATCTTTCTGTCCTTCTTTCCACAATCCTTTTTCCCTCCCTCCCTCCCTTCCTTCCTTCTTCCTTCCTTTTTGACCCAATATGTTCCCTCCCTCCATCTATCTTTCCCTCCTTTTCCCCTTCCTTCTTTCTTCCCGTCTTTCCCTTCGTCCTTCCTGCCTTCCTTCCTTCCCTCCCTCCTTCCTTCTTTCCTTCCTTCCTTCCTTCCTTCCTTGACCCAGGTGGACAACAGGAGGGTTAAAAACAATTTATCTCCTTTTTTTTTTACATTTTTTTTTTTTTTATCTAGTCTGAATCATCTGAAGGCAATTTCAAATAGTGGTGATTCATTTTTCTATAACCTTGTTTCATCTATTTCACACGTCCTTGAAGTGTTTAGTGTGTGTTATCCTGCCACACACTGAAGGGAAAGAAAACACGTAGCCAACTCCAGCTCCCTCTGAATGGCCTCTTCCCCTCCAAATACTAATGAGGGCCTGGACATCTTTGTCAGGCCAACGAGCCCTCTCTCCGTTATTATTCATTGTTTAAAGCACTCGTTGTCCTGGCTGATACAGATTCAGTAGAAATCGTTGTTTGTTTTTTGTTTTGTCGTGATGCGGCGTCCCAACTCCTTGACTAATCCGGATCAGGAGCGCTGTCAACGAACTCTTAAGGTTCCTGGAACATTTATGTGAGTGGTGCCAGCCAGGGGGCTTGTTGTGCCCAAACTGGGCAACAAAACCAGAAGCAGAGCTGAAGACGACGGCTATTGGCTAAAGGCAATGCCGTGTTTTAATAGCAGGGTTCTTACGGATCCTTAAAAAGTCTTAAAAGGCATTGGATTTAGGGGTGGGCGATATGGCAAAAATATCATATCACAATTTTTTAAAAATGAAGTCACGATTTCGATTTCATCACGATCTTAAATCGAAAAAAGGAAAAATAGACAATTTAGGCCGAAGAACCTTTCTGAATAGATTTTAATCTAAATAGTTGCAGTTTTGCCAACATGTGCAAACAACGTAAACATAGTGAAAGGTAAACAACAACACTCTGATAAAGTGCACTCTTGCAACATAAAAGGTAGCTTTCAATAAACATGAAAGTAAAATATTAATGAAGACATTACTGTTTGTTTTATTCAACACAGTCATTTTAACAGGATTTTAGTGTATCAAAACACTAAATAGCTGATTGAAAAGGGTCAAATAAAGTAACTGTTGTTATCTCTTTTAGTAAACTTTGCAAATGTCCTTTGTTTGCGCTTTGCAGCATAGAACTGCAGTTTATAGAATGTGCCCCAGACGATCCTACGATCTCTGCACTCTGGCAGATCGTCTACACGCTCTAATCCTTCACGATCTAATATTGCCATATCGCCCAGCCCTAATTGGATTCATTAATCTATAAACAAGGCCTTAATTGGCATTAAAATGTCTTAAAATGTTATAAGAACAACATAATTTCTCGTTACAGTATGGAAAATTAAGTTCAATGATTTTGTACTATTTTGGGTTATGCGCTGTGTACAATTCTTTATTTTGTTGCGATCAGAAATTTAAGTGTACTGATTAATTTCAAATGTCTGTGATCTGATCCTATTGTATTAATGCGTGTATATATATATTTTTTTATTTTATTTTATTTTAATTTTTTAAGGTAAAAGGGGTAGGGGTATATAAGCTTTGGCTTCAACCTACACCCTTTCGGTTATATAAGCTTGATATACCAAAATAAATTCATTCACATTCAAATCAATTTTTCAAACGTCTTAAAAATGTTAACACTTGGTAAGTGGGATTTTATGATTATAATTAGTCTCAAATCTCAAAATAATTGGTAACATTCTGACATAGAGAAGTTAGTGGCGGCCGTCAACGCTAAATCTCTCACCGCCACCAGCTCCCAAATCAGTTTTTTTTTCTCCCCCCAATCATTCATGTAGCAGTCACTTTACCTTGGACCACATAGGAAAGTGGGTAAAATTGTCCCTAACCCTATGTAATAGATGTGGTGACGTTTTTGTTTTGTTTTTGCATTTGTCTTTATTGTGAAGTCGGTCTTAAATTTCATTTCAAGTGGCTTTAAAAACGTCTTTAAAAGTCTTAAATTTAAGTTGGCTTAAACTGTAGGAACCCTGAATGAGTTCACGCTGTGCTGAAGGACGTTTAGAAGCTCTAAATGTGTTTGATGTTAATGGGAAGCGCTGTTTGTCTGTCTTTGGTGGCTCATTAGTGAATTTCCCTCTCTCTCCGCTCAGGCCTGGTGATGCTGGACGGGTTCGTGTATGCGGTGGGAGGGTGGGAGGGGCGGTCCCGCCTGGACTCGGTGGAGTGCTACAACCCCCACACCAACTCCTGGCAGTTCACAGAGTCCGTAAAGATGGCCGTCACAAGTCCTGCCGTGGTGGCCCTGGACGGGCTCCTCTACGTCACCGGTATGACGCAATGCAGCTTATTCTTGAGCTTGTGTTTTTTATTTATTTTTAATCAGTACACATACATTGCACACATGCAATTTGTGTAGAGCCATACATTTTTTCCTGTAACTTAATCTACTTAAAGGGATAGTAGCATTTTTTTTGTATGATCTACAAATAGCCCCTAAGTACTTTAATTGCAGTAGAAGACTCTCTGCACTCCTCCCGTTAGCAACGCCAGCCCATAATAGCCCTGCCCAGAGATTTATAACATACATTGTTGTGAATGGACCCAAAGAAACGGCCTATTTTCACGGCCTAAAAGAGGTTTTACCTGAAAAAAATTACACAGTTCCATTGTTCGCTATAATATAATTTTTTCCAGCCCTTCAAAGTGCAGGAAAAACACAGTTTTTATTTGGACCTAATCAACTCACGTATCCCTCCGCCCAGGGTTAGCGCCCGCCGATCAGCAGTTGGTTAGCTCCAAATAAAAACTGTGTTTTTCCTGCACTTTGAGGGGCTGGAAATAATTATATTATAGCGAACAATGTAACTATGTATTTTTTTTTTCAGGTAAAACCTCTTTTAGGCCACGAAAATAGGCCGTTTCTTTGGGTCCATTCACAACAATGTATGTTGTAAATCTCTGGGCAGGGCTATTATGGGCTGGCGTTGCTAACGGGAGGAGTGCAGAGAGTCTTCTACTGCAATTAAAGTACTTAGGGGCTATTTGTAGATCATACAACCCCACTTTAAAAAAATGCTACTATCCCTTTAATCTACTTAAAGGTGATACAAAAACATAAAATAGCAGGTAACACAACTTTACATACATAGACACACCACCAGAACGACATACGTACATATCCCAGGCCATGTCAGAGTCGTCTATGCCATGCTATGTAACTTAGTGTAGAACTTTGAAGCTCAGTCCAGACTAGAGAGATACACGTAACTATTTTCAATTCATCACTTTTTGTTTGTGTGTCCATTTGTCTCTCTGTGTCCTGACAGGTGGAGCGGTTTTAGAGGATGGAGACGGCACAGATCTCGCCCAGGTCTACAACCCTAAAACCTCGGTGTGGACAGAGGTCGCCCCGATGCAGATCGCTCGCTCTGGTTCAGCAGCCTGTACGCTCAAAGGAAAGATCTATGTAATAGGTATTGTTACACTTTTTTTTTAAACACCAGGGGTCTCATTTATAAAACTGTGCGTGGGATCGTTACTAAAAGTGTACGTACGCCCAAAAGCCAAGTTTTGCGTACGCCAGTAAATATTCAGACTTATAAAACCCTGCGTACGCACACCTGCAAGCAAACTTCCCTTTATAGATCACAGAGTTCTTACAAGTGTGCGCAGCTGAATCAGCTTCACGTCCCTCCCTGTACACGCCCTGTTTTAACCGTAGATGGTCAATGCAAACCACCACATGAATGTGATCTGCATGTCAATGAGCCTGACGTGCTGTTGTTCTGTCGGTGTTGTGAATCAGCTGCAGGTGTGAAAGTGGCGACGTGACGTGTTGCTGCAGCTGTTAACGGCGTCAGCGGCTCAGAGCGCACGCGGTGTTGTTTTGTTGCGCTGCCCTCTCACATGCTGGACCCGGTTCGGCACATGGTTACAACAATGACAACAGTTCTAATCTGAAATGTATTAATTATTAACCATTCATCATGGTCTCCCTCTCCCTCCTTTCTCCTCCAGCGGTACCGTGGTGCAGAATTACGCACAGGGCTCACCGCTGTATTTATGTATTTACAGTAATTAGACTGATCGATAAAACTTTGAATAATTAGCGGAATCAGTTACATTCTGAGGAATGATCAAACATGACACTTCTCTTGATAACAAGAAAACAGAATGTAACAATTGTGCGAACGATTACTGGATTTTTTTTTCCCCCCCAGGGTTTGAGATTTAATTGACTCAAGATCATATGTTCACAGTATCACAGGAACATATAGTTATTTACACCATGTATTTATCCCATGCAGCCACGCCTCCTCTCCTCCTCCTGCGCTCTGGGAGTGGACAATATGACGGAGAGATGGTGGTGATTAAATATAGAGAAGGAATTTTGATTTTAAATTTTAAGTTAGATTCTAAGAAGATGTTTCTGAAACACCAGTCCGATGCAAAATAAGGGCGCTGTTGAATTAAATCACCGTGGCAACATGGATCTAACGCATACGGGTTGAAATTAAATGTGTGACGGCCGATAATAAAAACATAATCGTTCTTCTCAATCATCATTTCCTGAGTCTGACTCCAGTTCACCACCACACCGTGTCGCCAATTCCCCTTTTCCTCCAAACCATGCGTAAGCATGGCTCAGAGTTTGCTTAGGGCTGCGCACATTCTCCCGTCAAGTTTGTTTTTTATAGATCACAACCTTGGCGTGGAAAGTCACGTACGCCACTTTCAGCCCCGTTTTGTGCGTACACAACGGTTATAAATGAGACCCCAGGGCCCTCATTTATCAACCGTGCGTACGCACAAATGTGTGCCTAATGAGTGCGTAAGAACATTTCCACGCAAAGTATGGAATTTATCAACTTGTACTTGTGCTTAGGAACGTGCGTAAATTTAAGCACAACTCTGACCATGCGTACACACAAAATCTAGTGGTAGAACAGTGAAACTACAAATAGAACCCAGTGGAGGAGTCACAGTGTTCAGCAATCTCAAACTTCACACATGTTCCCTGTTTCCTAATTTAAAAAAATTCTCAATTAGTAATTTAGCAGACATTTTGAATGATTGGTGTGACAAGCTATAAACATATGCAGGTAGATTTGTGTCTTTTTTATTCAATCAAAAAAAAAAAACACTTTTTTTCTTTGATTGAAAAAGGTTTTTTGATTGAAGTGAAGGTTTTTTTAATGAAAATATATTTTTTGATTGAAGAATAAAGACATAAATCTACCTTCATATAAAAGACAGCTTTTTTATTTCTCAGTGATCTTTCCTCTGACCCAACAGAATTAACAGCAGTTGTTACTTTCTCCTACGCAGCATTTTTTCTTTTGTTGGTCACACCTGCATTTAGTGTTCCCAACTGTATTTTTTGGTTTGATTCAACTTCTCCTACAAGTACCTCCATCTCGGTATCAGAGAAACTCCTCTTCTCCGCCCTCTTTGCCATGATTTTGGTGTGGGGGAAAAAAATCCATTCACGCATTATTAAAGGGATTGTTGCTACCATATATGGTCAATTGGAGGCGTTTCTGAATGCAAATGACCCTAACCATGGTAGTTAGGAACAGGTGGGATTTATCATCACTGATTATTTACTAGTGTGCGTACGACCGGTGTCCGCACGTTTGATAAATACGGATTTTTTTGTACTTACACACATTCTAAATTTCATTCCTACGACAGAATTTAGAACCTTTTCTACGCACCGTTGATAAATGAGGCCCCCTTTAACCTTTTCTTGATTCACAGTGCGTCACCAATCGAAACTCGTCTTGTCTGTTGTTAAACCTGTCATCCCTTCTTCCAGGCGGATGGCATGCTTCAACAGAAAACACAGATAAGGTGGAGTGTTACAATCCCAAGACGAACCAGTGGACCATGTGCGCCCCCATGAAAGAGCGGCGGTACCGGCCCGGCGCTGCTGTGGTGGATGGAAAGATCTACGTGCTGGGAGGAGAGGAAGGCTGGGACAGGTAACAGGCTCAGCCACAAGTATCCCTGACTGGATATCATGGAGTTTTTTCATTTGCGGTCTCTCTCCATCTCTGTTCGTCCTCTTTTGTACCCATTCAAACATCAGTCATTCTAGTAACTCTGTGAATGCTGACTTGACAGTTGTTCTAATAACCTTTAATTACATTAATGTCATTTGTCTATATTTATTTCCGAACAAATTTAGCACCTCCATTTCCAAGAATAACTTTTAAGTGAAAATACTGATTGTTGTCAGAGGATGAAGGGAAAGAAAGAGGCCTGGATACGAAGAGAAGAGGAAAAGCATATTTCAATATCTCTGTTTAGCTGTTGAGTTTAAAGGGATAGTAGCATTTTTTCAAGGTGGGGTTGTATGATCTACAAATAGCCCCTAAGTACTTTAATTGCAGTAGAAGACTCTCTGCACTCCTCCCGTTAGCAACGCCAGCCCATAATAGCCCTGCCCAGAGATTTACAACATACATTGTTGTGAACAGACCCAAAGAAACGGCCTATTTTCGCGGCCTAAAAGAGGTTTTACCTGGGGAAAAAAAAAAACACAGTTCCATTGTTCGCTATAATATAATTTTTTCCAGCCCTTCAAAGTGCAGGAAAAACACAGTTTTTATTTGGACCTAACCAACTGCTGATCGGCGGGCGCTAACCCTGGGCGGAGGGATACGTGAGTTGGTTAGGTCCAAATAAAAACTGTGTTTTTCCTGCACTTTGAAGGGCTGGAAAAAATTATATTATAGTGAACAATGGAACTGTGTATTTTTTTTTCAGGTAAAACCTCTTTTAGGCCGCGAAAATAGGGCGTTTCTTTGGGTCCATTCACAACAATGTATGTTGTAAATCTCTGGGCAGGGCTATTATGGGCTGGCGTTGCTAACGGGAGGAGTGCAGAGAGTCTTCTACTGCAATTAAAGTACTTAGGGGCTATTTGTAGATCATACAACCCCACTTTAAAAAAATGCTACTATCCCTTTAATGCTGATGATTTTCCACGCAGATATCACGACACTATCGAGAGGTTCTGTGAGGAAACGGACACCTGGGAGATCGTCGGGGAGATGCCCACCAGTCGCAGCTGGCTCAGCTGTGTGTCTCTCCAGCTGAGGAAGGACATGCACATGAACATCTGTCCTGGGACGCCAAATGAATAAGTGAAGCAGGACATCATGGAGGAGAGGTCTTTCCTGTTATCATCTGCACCCTGTTTCAGGGACAGTGCACTACAAAGCTCAGAGCTGTGGAGACCAGCGAGCTGACAAGTGACGCCCGGGTTTGCCACAGCACTGGGTTTTTTTGCCACTTGGCAGTGGCAAAAAGTAGTTGGGTGTTTTTGTTTTTTTTTAATTTCCTTAAATCCGTGACAACTTGTGGAATGACTCTCTCACTCACTTGGCGTTGAGACAAAAGAAACAATGACATATGATCTCAAGTAACTGCAATGGACGACTCAGTCGGCAGTCTGAACTCACTTTCTGTGTGACGTGAACATGTGCGAGTGTTGTTTTTATGTCCGAGCACCTCTAATCTGTGAAGATTTACGCAGCCAACATAGTGTATTTTTGTATCATTATAATGTTAAGTATTTATTGGGGTGTGACTAACTGTGAGAATGGCCGTGGAAAAATAAAAAAGTGAACATTTTGCTCAAAAGACATGAAATATGAATATTTTGAATGATCACCTGTGAAAAAGATGTCTATATGTGAGCAGTGTTTTTTTTAATTAAACTTTGTAAGTTTGAATGACTGTCTTTACTACCTGTAACATGTTGGGTATATTTTTGTAATGTAGTGTGCGTCATGCATTTTAGTGAATTTAAATACAGTTGGGTTCTAATAAAAATGTTCAATTCTTTACTGTGAATTATGGTGTGTGTGTGTTTTCTATTTCACAGAAGAGCCAAAATAATGTACACAGTGACCAGGAAAGATGTATAATACTTTAAAAAACTTTTTTTGCACCTACCTGTTTAGGTTGTGTTCAGTTCCAATTCCCCCAAACGTAGTTACTGTAACGTTGATGCTGGTAAAAGCCAAGTCTGGCATCTTCTCGACTTGGTCATCATCCATCCATATGTCAAATTTGGAGCATGATTCAAGGATGAACTGATTACATTTTAGCTGTGATTGCAAAACACATATTTAGCCATAACTGAAGAATTCACACAGTAGGTACTGTATATCATTTCACATAAATTGTTACTATCTAAGTACGATACTTTAATAAAAAGAAATAGTTCTAAGTCTAAATTGTAGTGGGTGGGTACTATCAAATCCCAGGCTTTACTATTTATTTATACTTTTTCTTACCTAGTCATTCTAATTGGTAGGCTTTTAAAAATATAACAATTTTGGACACATGGTGTATCAGCAAACATAACAAACATAAATTAGTTCAGGATTTTCTTTTTAAAGTCATCTAAACGGTGTAATTTTGACTCGATCACATCATTGTGAAATAAAAAGTCATAGTTCTGTAACTTTTTGCACAAGAATACCGTACAAAAGTCCTAAACTCTTCATTGTTCAAGGTTTACAGCAGAATCACTCCAAAATAAAAAATAAATAATACACATTGTTTAGTATTATATTATCATTCCTGGTATGGATTGTCATTATCTGCATCATTAGTATGATTATTATTATTTTGCATTTGGAGCAAAGCACTTTAAAAAGAGTTGTATTCATTTGCCGAGTAAGTATAAGATAAGGGCTCCAGACAGTTTTTTTTATTATTATTACTAGGAGTCTGGAGCCCTGATTCAGTCACACATGGTAAGGTCAGGATTATCAGGGAAATTATCCACATGTTGCTCTCTGTGAACCTCGCTCGCCAGGGCCGTTGCTAGGAATTCTGGGCCCCCTTAAAGAATACTAAAGTGGGCCCCTCCCCCTAACTTTTCCTTTTTTTTTCTTAGACTACGTATGTATTATCGTTTTTTATTTAGCCTTCTTTGTTTTGATGCTAATGCAGCATTACACTGCAAAAACTCAAGTATCTTAGCAGTCTTATTTCTAGTCAAAATGTCATTTCTAGTCAAAACAAATCTCATTATACTTAAAATAAGACACATCATATTAAAAGTAGCTTGTTTTTAGACACTTTTTACTTCTTTCAAGCATATTTTCACTTGAAATAAGTAGAAAAAATCTGATAGTGGAGCAAGTTTTTCTTCCTTATTACAAGCACAAAAAACTTACTTTCACTGGCAGATTTTTCTATTTATTGTGAATTTAAGTGAAAATGATCTAAAAACAAGTAAATTTTTTAGGTAATGAGTCTTATTTTAAGTGGAAAGAGATTAGTTTTGACTAGAAATGAGACATTTGGACAAGAAATAAGACAAATATTCTTGGAAAGATGTTGAGTTTTTACAGTGTACTATGAGTATTAGTCAGGGTCTTGCGCAGAATAAATCAGTCATACAAAGATTAGACTACTGGGGTTTTTTATGGGCCCCACTGGGCGCTGGGCCCCTAGAATTATCATCACCTTTCTCCCCTATACTACGGCCCTGTCTGCAGCGGCGGCGGAGAGTACTAGTAGGCTGCAGTGCTCATCTCTCCCTCCTAAACCATCTTTGATCTGCCCCGCCCACGGTGCCGCAGTGCATTGTGGGAGAGACGTCAGTGAGTCCGCCGCGCCGCCGCCATATCTGATCTGTCTTTCTGTACCGGGCTGAAGGAGAGTCTGTGGAGTCATGAGGGGAATCCGGTCTCTGAACAGTCTCCCCGTGAGTCCCGTTGTTTTCTCGGTTTGGTCTGAACTTGTGTCAGACAGAAACCCAAACTTTTCTCGTTGTGGTTCTAATCTACACCTGTGTTTTTACAGAATGACCCCCGCGGTGTTGCCGTAGTTAGCGCGGTGGCTAGTTGCTAGGTGCTAGGTGTCTGTTTATCTCACAGGTAACAGAGCTCGTAGGGGTCCACACGGCCACTTTAAGTAACACTTTCTCCCTGAATCATCCGCACACACCGACAGTCAGGTAAAAATGTAACGTTAGGTTGCATGTGCAAGAAGAAATACTTTGTTTTGTTTTCGCTCTGGCTTTAATAGCCGCTGGTCTCTAGTTTAGTTTGAAGGTCACATCTCCCAAACCCGTGCAGCCCTCACTCACTCCTTCATCCAGGTGTCTCGGAGGGAAACAAAACAACACCCCGGGTTTGGTCATAGTTTGGTGAAAAAACGCTGACATTTTTTACAGATACAGACACGGTCGTCTCAGCAACCAACCACTGGCTTTGTTGACAGGACACAGGCGGTGTGAGTGTGGCTATTAGTGTCCTATATTTAACTTACACGGGTCGTTTTAGGTCACCCACCACCACTACTTTACTGTAAGACAGGCAGGGTGGGTGCCAGTGTCTGCTGTGCTGTTGGCAATGGCATTTCATGGCAGGATTTAAATACACATGGTGCATAAACAGTGGGTAATTTGTCATTTAGCTGAGGCTTAAAAAAAAAAAAAGTAAAATAATGTTGATAACAATAAAGAGAGACTTGAGAGAAACACAGAAAGTTGTCTGTGTTTGGCATGTGCCATTGTTTTTGACATTTTACTGACAATCGTAACTAGGGTTGCAAAATTCCGGGAATTTCAAAGTTGGAAACTTTCCATGGGAATTTATGGGAATATATGGGAATTAACGGGAATATATGGGAATAAACGGGAATAAAATTTAAGGTTAGCCCTTAACGGGGAATTTAAAAATAGTTGGGGGAAATATATTGTAGCAGATTCTTGGCTAAAACAACCAGATTTAATGCAAGTACACTTGAATATCTAGGCTATTCCTCAATCACATGCACACAGCACACTGCTTACTATTTTTTATTTGGGGGGGTAGTAATATTTTACTCAACATTCATCATGTTTTTGTTATTCAGTAAAAGAATTGATTGTTCATACAAGAATTAAAAGTTGATAAAGTTTTACTCACAAATAAATCAGTTGAAATGTTTTTTAATTGTATTATTTTGCATGGATGTCTGCTTATGACAAAGCAAAATATTTGCATTTATGTTTGGATATGATACAGTTTGTTTAGATTACCCCCAATTTCCAGTTAATTCCCATAAATTCTCAATAATTCCCATAATTCCCAAGGAAAGTTTCCAATTTGGAATATTTCTAAAATTCCCCAGTTTAACTTCCCATGGAAAGTTTCTGGAAATATTCCGGAAATTTACTGGAAAATTTCCACCCTTTTGCAACCCTAATCGTAACTACTAAAGGATGAAAACATGGTTATAATACTGCATATTATATTATATAACAGCAATTGTACCATGCTCAACTACTTGAAATGATTACTATATGACACTTTAATCTGGAGATTATTTTCTCAATTGACTGATTAGACTGTAAACTGTCTGTAAATAGCAAAAATGCCCCTCCTAGTTTCTCAGATTTAAATGTATGTGTTCACAGGATGTTCATGTTTTGTCTGACCTCGGTACTAGGTACTTCGTCCAGATGACCCCTCACTTACTTACAGACAGTTAGGTAGTTGGCAGGTGCTGTGAAACATGAGTAGGTGTTTTTATCTTCGTGGGATTTGTCCAATTGAACGTCACCAGCCTGATTTCTGTCAAACACTGCCACTTCTCTGAGTCTGAGAGAGAAAATATATCCGTCTCCAACTGGCTTTTTAAGTGGAGCCTTACGTTTGTGACTAGGGATGTCACGATTACTTGATTTCACAATTAATCGCGGTATTAAACGCCACAATTAGTTAATCGTAAAGGTTCCTAAATACCGTCACTTCCCAAAATAGATTATGTTGGAACCATATCGGCAGATGTGCTCCAAAATAAAGGTAAATGCACCAATACTGGTCCATTTATTTAACGTAACATTGAATTGGTAGAAATTTAAATGTTAGTGTGTCATTTGTATTTAAAAAAACACACAAAATAAAACAAAAAACGATTAAAATAAACATAACATTTGGTATAGACGACAATTTATGACCTGAATATTTCAAATGTTTCCCCTGGGGGGTTAATAATTGGTCATACATTAATATATAATGAGATACTTAAAATATTTTATGTAAAAACAATGAGTAATGTAATTATATTTTGACTATATTTGATTTTACACATTTATAGTGTTGTGAAATGACAAAGAGGCTGCTCTCAGAGGAAAACGAGGCTGCTCTCAGAGGAAAACGCTGCTCAAGAAGTCACTGTTATTAATCTGGTGTCACCTCTGACTGCAGAAACGTTGCTATGCTGCTGTCAGGAGGTCTGAAGCTCTGACTGAACCCCTCGGAGGCCCGAAACCCTCCTCGGCTGCAGCTCCCCCTCCCCAAAATGTCCAGGTAGGTGCTGCTGACTGCTGCTCATCTACCAATTCAAAACACAGAATCAATAAAAAAATTCTGTTAGATTTCCAGTAACATTTTTTCCTATTTGCTAAATTAAGGTGTCGAAGCTCCCAAACGGTTTGGTGATAGCGTCGCTGGAGAACTACTCCCCCCTGTCCAGCGTGGGCGTGTTTGTGAAAGCTGGGAGCCGCTATGAGACTGCGGAAAACCAGGGTGTCTCTCATGTGCTACGACTGGCAGCGAACCTGGTGACGTGAATGATTCTGTGAATGTGTGAATACGGTTTCAGGGAAATCGTAAAAAAAACAATCCTGCAATTCTGTTCAGTCAGATTTATGGTTATACATTGTAAGGATGGCTTCTGACAAACTAGATCAAGTTGACACATTGTACTTCACAACAGATTTTTCCTTTTTTGAATCAGCATCTCAACTCACAGTTTACTTTTCTTACATGCATTTTTTTCCCTTTTCATACTAGACTACCAAGGGTGCATCTGCCTTCAAGATCTGTCGCGGTGTGGAAGCACTGGGAGGAAGCCTGAGGTGAGTGCTGGTTTACTCTCTGCACAGTCCCTGGTTGTCCTGCTGCAGATAAACAGGGCAGTAACGGTGTTTTGTTTTCCTGCAGTGTGACATCATCAAGAGAGGCCATGGTCTACACTGCAGAGTGCCTGAGAGATCACCTGTAAGTGCTCCCACTGTGGTTTACGTGCATTTTTCTTAACCCTCAGATCCTGTTAAAAATCACTAACGTTCTCCTGATAGGGACATTTTTTGTACCCTGTTTTCAAACACACACCACGTCAAAGTAAAAATAGGTATTACAATTTTTTTTTTGTTGTTGCTTAGGGTTAGTTGATGATAATGAATGATGTGTAATTTCATCAATATTTTTTATAATTTAACCCTTTCATGGCCTGTTTTAGTGAGGGACCACTAGTTTTGAAAAAAGCGTCAAATCATCCAGCCCTCTCCCTCACGTATTTTACCCGGGCGGCGATGCACCATTCCTGGGGAGTGCTCTGGCAGGGCCCCCTCTCTGGTTCTCCGGGCCTGGAGCTTCTGGGACTGGTTCTGGTTTTACAGCTGCTGCTTGCAGATGATGATAATATTTCAACTCCAGTCAAGTCCCACTGCACCAGGACACCCACACGGACCCCCCCACACACGAATGCACGTGCATCATCGGGCACGCGCGTCCACGTATTCGATTATTGCAGCGCAAACTTTGGACTAAGAAAATGAGAAAAAAATGGATCAGCTGGGCAAATTTTGATAAAAAGTTAAATCTGGTGAAAATCAGAGACCAAATCACTTCCTGCATCATCAGGCGGATGTAATCCCTCAGCTCGATGCAGCTGGTCCGTGCTGGGGGGGCGGTGAGTCCCCCGGGGCAGCGCGAGTAGCTTTACCCCGGCAGCAGACTCATATGGCGGGGCCGGCCGGAGAGAATGCCCCGGACTTCGGAGCCACGTCCTCGCGGTAATATGAAGTGATATTTCAAAAATCACCCATAAACCTATACTTTGACTTCCCCTGATGTGAATTAAACCATGAAAATATAAAAAATATTTTTCTGGGACAAAATAACCCCCAGGTGAAAACGTGTGGGTTTTTGCGATTTTCAATGGATCTCTATGGGGGCATTTTTTGTCCATATCAGGAGAAGAGGTGCCAACGCGATAAACAGAGAACTATAAGGTTCAGACAGGAGATCTTTTAGGAGCATGGTGTACCTTGCAAAAGCCACCTCTCTGCAACCTACGAACACTCTAGCATGATCACAGGGATCTGAGGGTTAAGGTCACATTGATGCCACAGTGTGTCTTTACCACTCTCTGTTTCTGTGTTGTTTCCAGAGATTCGCTATTGGAGTATGTGGTCAGCGTGACCACGACTCAGGAGTTTCGGCCGTGGGAGGTAGAGGAACTCACGCCCAGGGTGAAGACTGACATCGCTCTGGCTCAGCAGTGTCCTCAGATAGGTTCGTATCAGGACAGGAGTAATTGTTAAAGCTCCCAAATTGCCTGCGTTTTCATTGTGGAAATTCGAATCACGCAGCAACGTTGAACCGAGCTGACAAATGCAGACAATTAATCTTGTGTTAGCGCTCTCAAATAAAAAACAATTACCAGCAAGCTGCTCATAGCTGCAGTGCAGACGGTTCACTCTAATCAGGATCAGCATGTTACATTTAGTTATTTGATCTTTTTTTTTTATTAACATTAATGCTTTATTGTGTTGAGTCCTGTGGATCTACCTCATGGATGCCCGGTTTTCCTTCGCTGAAGTTTACGTTTCATTTTCCATCTTCTCCCACAGGTGTCATTGAGAACTTGCATGGAGCAGCATACAAAAACGCCCTGTCCAACTCACTGTACTGCCCCGGCTACATGGTCGGACATGTCTCCCCTAAACTTGTAAGCCTCTTTTTTACTTTTCGTTCTGTTTTGTCCATATAGGAAAATAGTTAAAGGACAATTCCAGGTGAATTCAACTCGGGGTTGTATTTTCCTATCATTTTAGGTCTAAAAGAAGGAATCTGAAGATTTTCAGTTTAATTGCTCCTGTTTTGCGGTAGTTGTGTCTGTCCCCGCATCGCCACGGCAGCAATGAATGGGTGTGGATGTAAGTTCCGCTGTTTAGACTGTTTACATCCCTCAAAGCCGCAATTTTTTTCCACAGACAGCGTCAGATGGCGACTCAAACATGCACCAGGAAGTTTATTTACTTCAACAAGCCGACATGTTTGTAAAACTAGATCTAATTCAAAGTCTCCCGGAGTCTCGCGCGAGACCCAGTTGCCGTGCGCGGTGTGTTCAGGTGCAGTGGGGAAAGCTACTGTTTGTGTCATAAACACAGGAATATCAACTCTTTACTTGCTTGAAGTAAATAAACTTCTCGGCGCATGTTTGAGTCGCCATCTGACGCTGTCTGTGGAAAAAAATGTACACTTGAAGCAAGTCAAGAGTTGATATTCCTGTGTTTATGACACAAACGGTAGCTCCCACTGCGCCTGAACACACCAGCACTGCAACTTCGGGCTCACACGACACTCCGGGAGACTTTGAATTAGATCTAGTTTTACAAACATGTCGGCTTGCTTGAAGTAAATAAACTTCTCGGTGCATGTTTGAGTCGCCATCTGACGCTGTCTGTGGAAAAAAATTGCGGCTTTGAGGGATGTAAACAGCCTAAACAGCAGAACTTACATCCACTCCCTTTCATTGCTGCCGTGGCGATGCGGGAACAGACGCAACTACCGCAAAACAGGAGCGATTAAACTGAAAATCTTCAGATTCCTTCTTTTAGACCTAAAATGATAGGAACATACACCCCCGAGTTGAATTTGCCTGGAATTGTCCTTTAATTGTATAGTTTCCCGTTCTGTTCTCTGCCATCTCAGGGAGAATGATAAGGCTTATGACGATCAAGACCGTAATTTGTTAGATTGTGCATAGCTCTCACCCACCTCTCCTCCTCTTCCTTATCCCTCCCCTGTAGCTGCACTCATTTGTTGAAGACAATTTCACCACTGGCAGAATGGCTCTTGTAGGAGTAGGTGAGTGACTACTAGTGCTGTCTGTCTAGTCCGGCTCGGTCGCTTCTTTGCAGCAGCTTTTCCTTTCACATCAGGCTAACAGTAACTTTGTTTATCAAGGCTACATTTTACTAACAGACGCTTGGATTTCCTGAGGTTGTGCCAGTCTGCTTCAATTATCTGTGTGTGTTTGTTGCACTGAATTGAGGTGTTAGATTTTTTTTCTTTTACCTCAATTACGATTAATGGACAAATACTTTGACTGTCTTTTTTCCTGGCCGTACATTCTTTATATTCAGGATGTGACTCTGTTCCAGGTGATAAAACAAACTGGTGATGTTATGTTCAGTGTTAATGTTGCACTCATCACTGTCTGGTTGTTGTGACCAATAAGTCCAGACAGGGCCGTTTCTAGGAATTCTGGGCCCCCTTAAAGAATACTAAAGTGGGCCCCTCCCCCTAACTTTTCCTCTTTTTTTTTCTTAGACTACGTATGTATTATCGTTTTTTATTTAGCCTTCTTTGTTTTGATGCTAATGCAGCATTACACTGCAAAAACTCAAGTATCTTAGCAAGAATATTTGTCTTATTTCTAGTCAAAATGTAATTTCTAGTCAAAACAAATCTCATTCTACTTAAAATAAGACACATCATATTAAAAGTAGCTTGTTTTTAGACACTTTTTACTCCTTTCAAGCAGATTTTCACTTGGAATAAGTAGAAAAAATTTGATAGTGGAGCAAGTTTTTCTTCCTTATTACAAGCACAAAAAACTTACTTTCACGGGCAGATTTTTCTATTTATTTTGAATTTAAGTGAAAATGATCTAAAAACAAGTAAATTTTTAGGTAATGAGTCTTATTTTAAGTGGAAAGAGATTAGTTTTGACTAGAAATGAGACATTTGGACAAGAAATAAGACAAATATTCTTGGAAAGATGTTGAGTTTTTACAGTGTACTATGAGTATTAGTCAGGGTCTTACGCAGAATAAATCAGTCATACAAAGATTAGACTACTGGGGTTTTTTATGGGCCCCACTGGGCGCTGGGCCCCTAGTATTATCATCACCTTTCTCCCCTATACAACGGCCCTGAGTCCAGATCATGAGGCCTTCACAATCCTGGAGTTATCAAACTAAAATGACTAAAACAACATTTATTTACTTTTAGATATATGTTTATTGATTTTCAAGAAAAAAGTTAGAGAGAGAGACAAAAAAAACATAGAAAAAAGAACACATAACATCCAGAACACAGCATGTCTTGGATTACAGCAAATTTACATGGTAATAGTTAAGATGGGTACTATAAACAAAAACATCTAAGACCAGAATCACATACTTGTTTGCACTGTGAGGCTTTATACAAGAGCCAGTGAGCTCTCATTTTAAGGTATTTAGTACTGGGTAGCAACATTTCTTTATCTCAGTCTCAATCTCAGTTTTTGTGGCTTAAAACCTTTGGAGTAATGTGGACACCTGGGCCCAGTTGTTCAAAGGTAATCCGATCGGATTTTGGATAATGGATTGGATCAAATCTTGAAAATGGGTTGTTCAAAACCAAAAACGGATTCTGTAATCCAATCTTGGTTTTGATCTGGATAAAACCCTCAGTTTGTGTTGTTCAAAACTTTTCAGTAGGATCGGGATAACTTTGATCCAAAAAAAATCAGGATTATTCTGATCTCAGCAGTTGGGTGGATTCAGGGGGGATTTCAGGAACAAATTGTGATTTAAATTAAATTCAAACTGGTCAAATAAACAATATTCATAAATTGGTATATATACAGTTATTGATTTATATTTTGCACCTAATTTTAAACCACAACAGTGATTAGTAAATAATGTTAACTTATGAATATTCTACAACTGAAAAACTTTTCCCCAAACTGAATTTAATGAAATTTGAAGTTTGAATTTTGAAATTTGAAGTTTGAATTTGAAACATAAGGGGAAATATTTGCGATTGCATTAATGTACTGTATATTTGCTTTATATATTTATTTTAACAGCCCAAAGATGGGGTTTGGTGGTTTAAAAGACATTGAAAAAACAACAAAGAGCACAGAAAACAATACATACACTCTGTTTTCAAATAAACACACTTTGAGGGACCTCATGCTGCTGTTCTACCTGTTGTTAACAGACCAATCAGCCTTCAGTGTGATGCACAGTCCCATCTAGAGCATCATTATCCGGATTTGGTAATCTTGAAAATTTGGATTTTGATCAGACTGATCCAATCCAACTTTGCTTTGAACAACTGGGATAAAAGTAAAACAGATTACGTGATCCTGGATAGCAAAAAGGGGATTTCAAAATCCGGATAATTTTTATCCAGATTACACCTTTTGAACAACTGGGCCCTGGCATAAACAACAAAAATTAAGTTTTAAAACCAAATTGTATTTGTGTGGACAAGGCCTGAGCTTCAGTATTTTTACGCTCATGTCGGCACAATGTCTGCAGCTTTGCTTCGAAAGAACTAAACTAATGTTAGTTGAACCGGGTGGAGGCACGAGACTGAACATGAGGCACTTTTTGAAGGGTTCATGAACACACACAACGGGGAATGTATCTCCTCTAAATCAACCAACACGAGCAGGATTGTGAGTGTTTTTGATACCTCCTCGTGTAATTCTTGGCACTAATGGTTATGTGTGGATTTTTTTGTTCATGCAAGCAAATGCTACAAGTGTCGGCATAGCTCAGTGACATTTTATATGGCTTCCTTCCTGGGATTGTGTGGTATTTTTTTCAGTTAATGAAAGTGCTCCATCTTCCTTCCACTCGAGTTGTATGTTAACGTTGGCACCGTCTGATTTATGCGTCCAGGTGTGAAGCACTCTGTCCTGAGGCAGGTGGGCGAGGGGCTCCTCAGCGCCCGCAGCGGGGCCGGCACACCTGTGGCCAAATCTGTCTACAGAGGAGGTGAGAGCCGGAGATAAAGTGACAATACTCGTCTTTAGAGATGTCACGATTACTTGTTTTCACAATTAATCGTGGTATTAAACGCCACAATTAGTTAATCGTAAAGGTTCCTAAATACCGTCACTTCCCAAAATAGATTATGTTGGAACCATATCGGCAGATGTGCTCCAAAATGAAGGTAAATGCACCATTACTGGTCCATTTATTTAACGTAACATTGAATTGGCAGGAATTTAAATGTTAGCGTGTCATTTATAATAAAAACATAAAGTAAAACAAAACAAAAAACAATTAAAATAAACGCAAACATTTGGTATAGATGACAATTTATGACCTGAATATTTCAAACGTTTCCCCTGGGGATTAAGAATTGGTCATACATTAATAGATACTTGAAATATTTTGTGTAAACAGTGAGTAATGTAGTTATATTTTGACTATATTTGATTTTACACATTCATAGTGTTGTGAAATTAATTAGTGCAGAATAATCGTGATAATCGTAGCACTGTGATTATTTCTCTGACAATAATCGTACCAAGAACATTTATAATCGTGACATCCCCACTCGTCTTTTATGGCTGACGCAGCTTCGGTGTCATGACTGTGTGTTTATTTGTGTGTTTGTAGGTGAGCTGCGAGTGCAAAACAACGACGATCTGGTTCACGCACTCATTGCCAGTGAGGGTGGTGTGACGGGCAGCGCAGAGGCTAATGCCTTCTCTGTGCTGCAGAGGATCCTGGGAGCTGGTCCACATGTAAAGAGAGGCTCCAACATCACCAGTAAACTGAGTCAGGGTATTGCCAAAGCTACCACACAGCCCTTTGATGTAAGTTAAAGGAGTCGGAAGAACTTTAAAGGGATAGTAGCATTTTTTTAAAGTGGGGTTGTATGATCTACAAATAGCCCCTAAGTACTTTAATTGCAGTAGAAGACTCTCTGCACTCCTCCCGTTAGCAACGCCAGCCCATAATAGCCCTGCCCAGAGATTTACAACATACAGTGTTGTGAATGGACCCAGAGAAACGGCCTATTTTCGTGGCCTAAAAGAGGTTTTACCTGAAAAAAAAATACACAGTTCCATTGTTTGCTATAATATAATTTTTTCCAGCCCTTCAAAGTGCAGGAAAAACGCAGTTTTTATTTGGAGCTAACCAACTGCTGATCGGCGGGCGCTAACCTTGGGCGGAGGGATACGTGAGTTGGTTAGGTCCAAATAAAAACTGTGTTTTTCCTGCACTTTGAAGGGCTGGAAAAAATTATATTATAGCAAACAATGGAACTGTGTCATTTTTTTCACGTAAAACCTCTTTTAGGCCGCGAAAATAGGCCGTTTCTTTGGGTCCATTCACAACAATGTATGTTGTAAATCTCTGGGCAGGGCTATGGGCTGGCGTTGCTAACGGGAGGAGTGCAGAGAGTCTTCTACTGCAATTAAAGTACTTAGGGGCTATTTGTAGATCAGATTTAAAAAAATGCTACTATCCCTTTAATTTGTTGTTTGACTCTTGATTTGCCTCAGATGACCTCTTGCTGTCTTTCAGGCCACAGCCTTCAACGCCTCGTACTCTGACTCCGGCCTGTTCGGCGTCTACACTATTGCACAAGCCAACTCTGCAGGAGAGGTGACTGACAGACACACGCTCCTTCCAAGACACGTAACCTCGTCTTAAATATGCACAGACAGACGCCAGAATGTGCCTGTCACTGAATTTTGTGCTCCTTTCTCTGCGCAGGTGATCAAAGCCGCCATCGCTCAAGTGAGAGGTGTAGCCGAGGGAAACGTGTCCGGGGCTGACATCACCAGAGCAAAGTGAGTCCAATGGGAAGAAGCAGTTGCATACCAAACACAGATGTTATTGGTGTGATTTCCTCTGAAATACGCTTAAAGTTTTTTTTTTTTTTTTTTTACTTTATTTTTATTGATTTTTTCCAATGAAAAAAAACAGAACAAACATGTAAATATACACACAGAACAGGTACATTAGACAGGGTCATCCATAGCAAAACACAATGGCAGGTTATTTTTCTAAACAGCGGGCTGGCAGAAATTAGACAGATGGATCATGTCTAGGGGCTAAGGCACTCTGGGTCCACAGTGGCTCATGACCCAGGGGAAAAATACAATAATAATAATAAAAAATTTAAAAAAAACACAGGTTTTCCCACACAGAATATGCGATTACCTCTCATCTATGTAGTCCCTCCATTTCTTCCAGTATTGGTCACCTTTTTCAGTATTGTATCTCAGGGAAAAATGTTAACATTTCCATGTTATAGATTTCTTCGACTTCTCCTGCCCAGTCTGAAATTGCTGGACACTCCTTGTTCAGCCATTTCCTGGTTATTGCCTTTTTACTACTAGCCAATAGTATTTGTAATAGGTATCTGTCTTGTTTATTTATCTCAGTTGGTATGTTTCCTAAATATATAACACTGAAACTGAGATCAGGCTGCAAATTGATTATTGATTTGATTGCTGCTATAATGTCTTCCCAATAAAATGAAATTATGGGACATTCCCAGAATATGTGAAAATGGCCAGCTGACACATTACCACACCCTCTCTAACATCGTCCTTGAGCTGGGTTATTGGTCTGTAAACTTTTGATTCTGGGAGTTATAAAGAATCTTAGGGTGTTTTTCCAAGTGAATTCCCTCCACAGATCTGAGCTAGAAGTAGTGGACATTGTCTTACAAATATTTAGCCAATCATCTTCAGATATACGCTTAAAGTTTTGACGGATATATTGTATGTTTGTCTTTGCATAGAAACCAGGTGAAATCAGAGTACCTCATGTCCATGGAGAGCTCCGAGGGCCTGGTGGAGGAGATCGGTGCTCAGGTTCTGACCGCTGCAGCGTACCAGCCGCCCGCCGCTGTTCTCCAGACTATAGATGCTGTCACCCAGGACGACGTGGTCAAGGCGAGTGCTTTCAGTTGTAGCTGTGCTTAAAGGACAATTCCAGGCGAATTCAACTCAGGGGTGTATTTTCATATCATTTTAGGTCTAAAAGAAGGAATATGAAGATTTTCAGTTTAATTGCTCCTGTTTTGCGGTAGTTGCGTCTGTCCCCGCATCGCCACGGCAGCAATGAATGGGAGTGGATGTAAGTTCCGCTGTTTAGGCTGTTTACATCCCTCAAAGCCGCAATTTTTTTCCACAGACAGCATCAGATGGCGACTCAAACATGCACCGAGAAGTTTATTTACTTCAAGCAAGCCGACATGTTTGTAAAACTAGATCTAATTCAAAGTCTCCCGGAGTCTCGCACGAGCCCGAAGTTGCAGTGCTGGTGTATTCAGGCGCAGTAGGAGCTACCGCTTGTGTCATAAAGCGTCATACATACAGCGTCAGATGGCTACTCAAACATGCGCCAAGAAGTTTATTTTACTTGAAGCAAGTAAAGAGTTGATATTCCTGTGTTTATGACACAAACGGGAGCTTTCCCACTGCACCTGAACACACCGAGCACGGCAACTTCGGGCTCGCGCGAGACTCCAGGAGACTTTGAATTAGATCTAGTTTTACAAACATGTCGGCTTGTTGAAGTAAATAAACTTCTCGGTGCATGTTTGAGGAGCCATCTGACGCTGTCTGTGGAAAAAAATTGCAGCTTTGAGGGCTGGAAACAGCCTAAACAGCAGAACTTACATCCACTCCCATTCATTGCTGCCGTGGTGATGCGGGGACAGACGCAACTAAAACAAAACAGGAGCAATTAAACTGAAAATCTTCAGATTCCTTCTTTTAGACCTAAAATGATAGGAACATACACCCCCGAGTTGAATTCGCCTGGAATTGTCCTTTAATCATTTAACTTCAGATCTGTTGTTGTGCTAATGTTACGATGAGAAAGTTCCCCACTGAAAAGGCAGCAGGCAGCGTTGGCTTTTCAAGCCTGTCATATCGAAAATGTTATTTCATTAACAAAAACAGCAGACTCAGATGGCACCCAGGCATAAATCAGACTGACAGTACATTTTGTAAATGGCACCAGCGGGGAATACATCAAAAGGCATGTTGTATGGTATGGTCAGATCAATAGTGAAGATCTGTTTTTTCATTTGAACAAGCAATTAATGAAGAATGATAAAATGCCAGCCAAAAAATAAATGATGATAATGATGATGTATGCCTTCCAAATGTATATTTTATGTCCAAACTTTCACTGATGCTCTTTATGTTATGATTGCCAGTGGATTTGTGCGCTGTTTAAATTGCAAATTGCTAAATGCCATAAAGGTAATCCCCAAAGTAAGGTGGTTTGTGAAACTGTATTCACTGACTGATAATGCTCAGCTAAGCAGTGAATCAAGACATCAAATAATAATAAAATGACCTCTCTCTGTTCCTTTCAGGCTGCGAAAAAATTTGTGAATGGCAAGAAGACCATGGCAGCTAGTGGACACCTCATTAATACACCATTTGTGGATGAAGTATGAAAACAAAAAAGAACAAGAACCGTTGATTTTAACTTGGGCAAACTGTGCCTAGCTGCTTCAAAAGGAAAAAGGACCCCAAAGCCACAGCCTCTTGCAACAATTCATTTGATGTCACTAATCATTTGTAGTCTGTCCTGCAGTATGTCAAAGTTCCAGCGTGGGGCTGGAGAATCAATGCAACTTTGTTTGGGGTTTTTTGTCAATTTAACTGTATATCTATGTAAATTAAAGTTATCACAGTAATAAAAAAGCTGTTTGGTACTTGAATTTGTATCGTGGAATGGATTCAGACTTAATCTACAGTTTTGTATTAAGGTTTTTTTCTGACCTTGAAGCACCACTTTTAATAGAGAAATTGTCCCATCATCATCCAATAGAGGGACCCAAAGGGTAGGAAAGGTGTGATCCTCTTGCAGGTTGCCTTGCAGTTCCGATTAGCAACTTTTTCCTTGAACTTACAGTATCATGAGCTGAATATTGTCTGCAAAGTGTAATGGCTACAGAATAATGTTATCTTCAGCATTAGGATCAGTCCCTCCTTTTCATATTGCTATGATATTCTTTCTGCCAGTGTACATGAGATTTAGCAAAACATTTAACAACAAGTGATAGTGATCGTCAACTTGCACAGAAGTTTTAACATTTAATTTTAACACTATCTTGTTTCATCCATAGATCAGCAATTATAGCAGTTTTATTGCCTCTGCACTGTTTTGTAAGTCAATATATCCCTCTGAAATGAAGTATAGTATAAGTACAAAGAAATACTCAAGTGAAGTACGTTAGATAATTAAACATAAACACAGTGCTATGGTAAATGACCAGTTAATATTGAAATACTGTAACAAAGGTCCTAAAAGTACATTTTGACACATGGCCCCAACAAAAGACACATAGTCCATGGGCCAAAGGCCAAAATTGGACTTTTTGGTACCACTCAAGGTGACAAAATTTAGTAACATTTTTTGATTATTAGATTATATTTTGGTATGATAACCCATCCTAAGTGGTAGCTTTATGACAGTTATCATCAGCACATAAAGTTATCCACCCCCTGCAATAAATAGGCTCTAAATGCAGGGGGCATGTGTGTCCTGTTTTGTGCTCATTTTCAGACCTTTACTTATGTCATAAGGGCATGTCTGGTAGCATTTTAAAGTGTACAATCCTAGCTTTCATTTAGACCTAATTTTGGGCCTATCCAAAAAAAAGAAATAAAGGTCACATGATCAAAGGTCAATCTGTCTCAACAACTATTTTTCCACTATTTTCGCCTAAATTGTAGTCTTTTTTTATAGGACTGTGCAATGTCGGCACAGCACTGACACTAACAAAAACTGAAATACTCACAGGGCTGTAACAATTCAGGAAATGTATAATCTTCCCATAATATCCTACTATGAGGGATGAATATGGGTCTTAAAGTGGAACATGGCCCCAGGCCAGAACTGTCAATAACGGCTAATTCTGTATTTCTCAAAGAGTTTTTTTTTTTTAGTTTTCTATTATAGCTACCACTTAGGATGGGTTATGTTATAATGCCAAAATATCATCTATGGACATGTACCTTTTCAAAAAATGTTACTAGATTTTGCCTCCTTGAGTGGTACCAAAATCTGGTCTGGCCCGTGGACTATCTGCCTCAAAATGGGATGATGGAATGATACTCACTGAATATTATATGCAATATTCCCAAATGTTCAATTATTTGAATTCTCAAATCAAATGACTCAAAGTGAAGAGGGGACTTGTGGCTTGTAGAAAATTGAGTTATATTGCAACTGGCACACGTTGTAGAAAACAAAACGTTTCAAAAACACACACACAAAACCCCGAAAATCAATATAATTTCACAAGATATATTTTCTGTTTTTTATTGTGTTTTGTCATGGTATTATTAAATTAATTATGTTTGCATTAATATGTTTCTTTCTCCCTGTATTGATATTGTATTTACTGAGATAATGTTGTGTTTGTTTGTTATTGTATTTTACACACTGTTGTATGTTTCATCTGTCCCTGGCTCCATGAGCATTGCCCGTTTTTTGGGTCATTATCAAAATACGGTGATTTTCCGAGTCAAAAAAGTTGAAAATTTTAATTCAGTTTTCACAAATTTAATTTAGTGGGAACTATTTATTAGCATGTTGACTATGTTACCAACTATAATGGACAACTATAATATTTTTCTTTTTTTTTTCATCTCTATAAGAGGCTAATTATACAAAATAGTGTCCAAGCTAGCTCAAAGCCAGCATGAGTCAGCACCTTAAAATCTAAAAATATTAAACTGTTTTTTGTCCATAAAAATATTTCATTATAGCGCAAATCAAAGTAACACCAATGACACAAAAAAAGAACCACATTGAAAAATGACATTTTCATTGGAAATATACTTACTTTTTACTCATGAAAGAGACACTCACAATGTATTGTCTTAAATGGCTCTTTTTCTTCTAATTCTTTCTGACCTTGGGAGTTCTCTTACATATTCTTAACCTTTCAAAATAATGGTCTGTGATACCAGTAACACCAATGACACCAAATCGAAGGACAGATATTCTTTTAAAAATATTTTTATTATTAAATAGCCAATTTAGATTAAATTTTATTCATATATTAAGCCCAGTGTTTGCCCATTATTGACCACTTTTTTTTTTTTTCGAACAAAAAAGAGGAAGTATTTTTACACTGTCCAATAGCGTTGAACCATGGCAGTGGGACAAGTGTTTTTTTTTTTTGGATACAAAGGAAATTAAAGAAGAAGTAAGCGATCCGGTCGTTTTCGCTAATGCTGCGTTCCAGGCAGGCTTTTGAAATCGTAAATTACAGCTTCAAGTCACAACTTACGACTTTGTAGCGTTCCAGGCAACCCACTCGTGTTTTTCCGACCTGTTTTACCTGTGAAAGTCACTATAACGGCCACTCGTAACTTCCGACCTGTGAACTCGTACCAGATCAAACTGATACAACTTCACAGCTCGGAGTTACGAGTTTCCTTGAACGCACCATAACAGTCCTCGTCCCTACGTCGCCACATTCACGGCGTCCCTTGGCTGCACACACAGCCCTGCATGCCGTTCTCTCTCCTCATTGGATAAAAACTGTAGGATACGATAAATGTTTTCTCCTCGGCTCAGAGCAGAGCAGAGTGACTGACAGACCCGTGTTTCGGTTCAAACACTCTATGTAAGTGATTGCTGTCGGAAGATATAACTATTTAAGACTTATATTAACACAAATATATCACTTACTTCTGCTTTAAAACTGAAAAAATAAAAAATAAAACAGTAAATATATAAACTGAAATTATCATCATCATTTAAAATGGTTTTAAATTACATAATTTTGGTTTAATGTGGATGATTTTTAAAAAAAAATTTCAAGCATTTGTGTGTCTGGAAAGTGCAGGGACATGTTTTTGGTTTTTTCACCGTATTTTGATAATGACCCTTTTTTCTCTCTTTACATAATATCGCGAGGAGTGAACCAGCGCCCTCTCGTGAACGTGAAGACGACCGAGTTGTGTGTGACCGTTGTGTGTGTGTGTGTGTGTGTGTGAGCGAGCGACGCTGCGTGGGGGTGTTCGTTCGCCTGATGTCATTTGGCAGAAAGGGAGGCTGAGCTAACGGTGGTGGACAGGACATACATACATACGGCTGGTGGTGGTGGAGAGAGCATAACAATACCGAGACCGACCGACCGACCGACCGTCCTACCTACCGGGCGGCCACACCGGGATTTAACACACCCTGCTGGGATTTAAACACCTTGGCACCTTGGTAACGGACGGAGCAGAAAGAGAAGAAGCGGTGGAGGAAGAAGAAGGAGAAGAGAAGAGGAGGTGAAGAAGCTTCGCTGGCTGGCTGGCTAACGGACGGACTGAAAGTACCAGATGCTACTCACTCCAGCGGAGAGGAAGAGAGGAGGAGGGGGGACGAATAATAAGCAAGAGAGGGTGATATGATGATGGGCTCTCGTTTTCCTGACGGGTAACGGTTAAAAGAAACCTGACGGGTAACGGTTAACGGTTAAAAGAAAAAGAAAAAAAACACGGATAACGTTACGGCGAAGTGTGAGAGAGAAGAGGGAGAAGAGGGGGTTGAACCTGCTGCTTTTGCTCCTCGATCCTCTGCTCGTGTGTGTGAGTGTGTGACATTGGTGGGTCTGAAATGGTCGCGCAGTCCGTGGTCTCGGCCGCCGTCGACGAGCAGCTCCCCCTGGGCCGCAGCTCGGCGCTCCGAGCCCGGGTCTGCTGCCGCTGTGGAGTAGTAGCGTTAGCGTTAGCTCAGCAGCTAAGTTAGTTAGCTCGCTGCTAACTGCTAGCTGCTAGCCGCCGCCGCCGCAGCTGTGTCCGATGCTGCTGCTGCTGCTGCGGCTGGTGCTGCTGCTGCTACAGCTGCTACAGCTACAACTACAACTACAACACAACGGATCAAACGAAAGACGGAAGAACAACATATTAAAGCAGTTCAGGGACTTGTTTTTTCTTTTTTTTATATACCCAACGGGGACTACTGCTACTGCTACTGCTACAACAACTACAAGGCATTTGAGATGTGATGCTTTTTGTGCGTCGTGTTTGTTGAGCCTTTTGTAGCTGGAGGCTAACGTTGCTGCAAAATGCACAGCGGAGGGGGGCGAGGTTAGACCGATAACCCTGTGTTTTTTAACACTCCGGCCGGGGGGGACACATTATTTGGACAACGACCCCACCACCCCTTCCTCTTCCTCTTTCTCCTCCTCCTCCTCCTCGTCATTCACCGCTTCATCATCATCATCAGCTGGCGAAATGGATAAACTAACGATCATTTCAGGGTGCCTGTTTCTGGCAGCAGATATCTTTGCAATAGCCAGCATTGCAAACCCAGACTGGATCAACACTGGTGAATCAGCAGGTAAATGAAGCAGCAGAGCAGGCCACGAAATCTGCTCTGTTTCGGGATTTCTTGCATTTATGTTTTTTTTTTTTTTTAGAAAAAGAACAGAAAAGCAAAGCAAACGGTACCTGATCATCTCAGTATGTGTCCCATTGTGTGAGGAGGGTTGTTTCATCTGCAGCAACATCTTTTGTCCTCCACCATAGCAGTGTGCTGTGTCCGTGTTTACGTTTGGTTTTGGTGGCCAGACCTTTAATCCCATGATCAAACATGCACTTCCATGAATTGAAACAGCACTATGGCACTGTTGATTGTTGATCACTGCAACCAATACTTATTTTTTCACCTATTTAGATGAATAGTTTGGTCTTAAAATGTCAGAAAACTGAAAAAATGTCCAGAAATAACCTTTATTTTAGTATCAGCTGCCCAACAATTAAACACGACTAATTTCCAACAATATAGAACAGAGAGAGGAAAGCAACAGCACTTCACACAAACTGATTAAAATGATTAGTATTTTTGACTAATGGTGTTGTTGAAGCTGTTGAAGTGATTGATTGATTGATTGATTGATTGATTGATTGATTGATTGATTGGGACCAGTTTTGATGAGTAATCAGTAATTGAAATAATTAAACTCAAAACAGCAAAGTGGCTTGTACCAACTGCTGAGATGAGGGGTTGTTTCTTCTTTTGTTTTGTTTTTAATTTGATTGTAGATTTAATAGTTTTGATCTCTTGGACAAATAATTCAACCTCTGTGAGAAATGAATTTCCCCCAATAGACATTTTAACTCCAACCACCACCATCATACACCTTAATCTAAATCGCTTACACTTGTCAAGAATAATCCATTATGGACATTGTTGTACATTGCACCTCTCATTTTATCAGCGAAGGTAACGTGAGTCCGTGTTATGTTGGCTACTTGACATTTGAAGTGACCTCCGTGCGATTAATCCGATCTGTGTGCACCCCCCTCGAGAAATCAAAGCTAAAAGGCGTTTATTTGTGGCAGTCCCTGCTGATTTGGGAGAGGAGCACATGCGCTCCTCAGTTTTATTTGTGTCAGTACTGAAAACACACAGACACAGGCTATTGATAGACAGCTGCTGCTCTTTGTTCCCTCTGCAGGATGACAGCTTAGTAACTGGGTCAGGGAGGGTTCATCATCATCCACCAATACACATCCAGACTGTATTAGCTCAACATAAGTAATCTTTACAAAAGTAATAATAATAGGTTGCAAATAGAACGAGGGCTTTGAATACAGCGCCTGCATGGCACATGGTTGTTTTTGTGAATCCTGACTGAATTTTTTTAGTTTTATTAGACAATTGGAGAGACGAGGAGGAGGGTCTACTCTGGACGTTGTGGCTCAGTTCATCTAAAATTAGCGCACCACAGCCACAAATGAGGTGCGTGGTACAGTAACTGCCCGCTGAGATTCACAGTTCTGTACCTGCATGTTCAGAAAGTTGAACCTTTGCTATATTTAAACTGCAGTGTTGCAGTGAGTGTGGGTGTTGTACACAGCCACCAGCTTCCACCTCGAAGTCTCTGTTCCTGCCTCCCCTCACACTTTCACTCATCTGTTTGCCGGCTGTGAATGATAAGACATGGATGGTCTCATGGGACAATGTGTGACATTACATCTCCTCCCTTTTTCTGTTAGCATTTTGTCGGCATGTATTTTTTTGAATATACAGTATAATATGAAACTAATTCATATTTAAAGGACTGGTCACTGTTTTGGTTGAGAAAGATAGGAGTTTTTAAAGCAGCTTCTCTAGATTATTTAGTCAGAAATGCAAAAAAGCCTGTATGAATGACACCGACACTAGTGTTGTCATTGTACAGTTAATGAACAGTTTGCTGTGATCAATTTGTAAACACAACTCATAAGAATGTATTGATGTATAATCTGCAACTTTCACTCAAGCCAGTCCTCTTATTCTTATGGCCATCTGATATATAAACAAATGAACAGCTACTATAAACACCTGTGTTATAGTGTGTTTGTTTTGGTCATTATAAATGTTGATAATTCTACCATTTTTAGTCTCATGTTCATCTTGCAGTAACCAGAAGAACCTCCTATCCCTGAAATACATGCTGCACACCAACTTATTTCATGGCATTTGCATCTTTTACGTTGGCGTTATTGTGCAGTTAAATAACTTTGTCTTCACTGACTCGTATAACATCGGTTTGTTTCATATATATATATATATATATATATATATATATCTATAGGCCAAAATAACGACACATGTTGAAGCATTGAACAAATCATTATTTCTTGCTCTGCTTTCAAGTTGTGTGATGTTTGCTTTCACATCATATCACAGTGTTTGCCAACTCCTTGGTGGCCTGAGCGTCTCTTTGTCTGTGCAGCTTGTCTGTTTTTCTCTTATGAAGATGGTCTAGGCATATTGAATACTTGGTTTTCTTCTAAGAGCGTCTTTTGTTCGTTTGGACACTTGCATATCAAATTGCTGATTACTAGGCCTCTATTATAGCTGCCGAATGGGATTCAATCTAATAAGAGACACATTTCTCGCAGTGTTTTGTAATTGTGATGAAATTATTTCATTTACCCAGGGGTGATTACATTACTTTGTCTGCCCTGTTCCACAGACTAGTGTAACCATTTGAAGATATTATGAAGCAAGAGCCCCCTGATGAATCCCCACATTGTATTATCTCCGATCAGCTGACCGCTTGTTCCCGGCTCGGCTGTGGTCTTATCAGAGGAGACCCGGTGCTTGACAACCTGCCCTTGTAAAGAGCTCAGCATGACATTGTTGTTCTCAGAGCGTGGGGGGACAGACCTGTTCTCCGGGGCCGTTAGCATCGATAAAAGCTGACTTTGCTCAAGCAGCATGTGGGTTTTTTTCTTTTTCTTTTTTTGCTCCTGCTTTGGTTGAGTTATTTGATCAAAGCTTCTTTTTGTGAACTCATCAAGAAAGCAAACAAACTGTGCAGTCATTTCACACTGGTGGTGGCTGGCTGCTGTCCCTTGTTATTATCCACGGTGATGTTAGAAGTAAACCTCTGGGCCAACTAAGGTATATGACACACACACAAAGCCTGTGTAGATAACTGTATTCTCTTGAAAGTACAAGCAGCAGTGATGTGACTCTGTGTTGAAGTTACAGTATGGCGATCGTGCGACACTGTCCTCACTTCGGTGTGATGTCGTCAGGCCATAACAGCTGAAGTTGATTTCCTGTGTGGGGGCTTGGAGACAAAGCCGTAGTTGCAGCAGTGTCAGATAGAAACTGTGATTCTTGGCAGCTCTGCCGATTACAGCCCATCCTGTAGTGTAGATAGATACTCGTTACCACAGTTGACACCATTGTCTACAGCCTGAATGCTCTCTGAAACAGCTCTGTATGCACACACAAACACGCAAAATCACTTTGAGGTACAAGCCGGTTGTCATCTCGCATCATGTACCAGAGCAAACTATTACGATGTCATCAGCATCAGGTGGATTTCCTAAAGATAGAATCCATTCTCCGATTAATAATGAAGTACTAACTCACTAGTCTGTCATTGAGGAGTGTTTTATTACTTCAAGTTAAGCCTCTGAATTAATCAAGAAGAAAAGAAGCTGTGTTAAAGAGCTTGAAGTGAAAGCTGTGACAAGAAAATGCTATACCGGGTAGTTTCTCTTTTCAGGCAAGCAGTTTCCTAAGACATTTTAAAATGCATCACTTATTTATTTTCACAAGGGAGGATGTTTATTTCCCACATATCAGTCTTGAACTTTGCAAACTAAGTGTTGTCTTTTCAAAATGACTGCGCCAAAAAACAAATTGTGCTGAAAGTTAGAGGTGAGTGACTGGAAACGGAGGGCAGCGTGACGTCAGACAGCAGGTCGGCAAGAGGCGATTTCATAACTGCACCGACCGTGAACGAGATGCCAACCCCTTCTCTCTCTCACTGCATGTTAATCTGATGCTTTCATAGCCCATAGGGAAAACGCAGACATTTAAAAAAAAAAAAAAAAGGGAATGGGTACAAAATGAGAGTGCAGGAGTTTGTTGTGTAGTGACTGGATCGATGCTACTGCGGGAGAGAGAACTATATCCTCTATAATGCGTAATGTAATGTAAAGAAAAGTGTGACTTATGGGTAGTAGTTTTTAGGCTGTGTTGGTTAAAAACAGTGGTGAAAAAATAATACAAATTCAAAACCACGAAAATGCCTGAGAAAAAGAAACTCACTGGATTTGCTACTGTTGTTATAATCTGAGTTTGACCATGTTGAAAATGGATGAAGTGGAATATTAGATTGTGTTATTTTAGGTATCCTTTTTCAGAGCACAAGGACATGCTGTCATTGATACAAAGCAACTGAAACCAGGCCCAGTCTATCGCTACAGAGCCAGCAGCAGTTATGACCTCGGTCCAGTGCCACCAGCAGGACAGGAGAGAAACCACAACAAGGCCTCGGGCTACATTTTTAAAGAGGAGTATCAATAAGCTCTGATGTTATGAGCTCTAATCTTGGTACTGGAGAAATGAGGAATATTGATTTCCTATTTATTTTTTGCTACATAAAAAAAAATCACCTGCATATTTCATCTCACTAACTCTCTGTCTGATTAAGACGTTTGACACAATGCCACACTAGAGAGATCTCATGGGCAGCTCTGTGTGGGCACACTGGAGTCCTTTGCAGCACACAAACACGAACACATGGACACCCTGCTCTGAGTGACAAAAGCAGAGAGAAGCAAATAAATGCTCAAAAGAAAAAATATTCTATTTTTCTTCCTTCTGTGGAGAAATCACATGGCGGTGCATCATTTCAGTGTGATTCAGCCTTACTCCAGCAATGACAGAGAAGTGAGCCCACCCTTGTGACCATGCACAACAATGCTTGCTGGTGAAAACGACAAAATATTTTATCGGATGTGCCTTTTTGTTTTGACGGCGATGACGTTTTTGGTGCTTAAAAACGCAAAAACCACCCTCCAGAGTGGAAATCTTAAAAACGCTTGTTTCCATGTAAAGGGTAAAAACACAAAAGTCTGCTCTGATAGGCTCACGTCGCGTTTACGTCACAGACATGCGCCAGTACAGGAACATAACAACAAACATGATGTCGGATTCATTCCACAAACTTTTGCGTCACCATATGCACGCAGATTTCCCCCCAAAAACGCTTGGCTAAACGTGGAATAAAAAGTGAGAACACAACGTCACTTTTCTTGGGCAGCTTTTCCTGTTCAGATCGTTTCCGTGTAAACATAGCCATAGACCGAATCGCCTTGTTGTTTACATTCTACTTCCGGGTAGAAAACCAGCACGTAATTTGAATGAGATCAATAGTAACGAATGAGAGTTTAGCTATATATCATATTTTTCACGCCCTATCACCGTTTAGACAAATCTGAAATGATTGAAGAAACATTACTATTTCTGTGTGTGTGTTTTGTGTTGCTATGTGTTGGATTTATTCAGTTTGGGGGAATCACAGTGTCTAGAAAGCATCAGTGGCTCAGCTGACAGGGACAGCTAACAGTGGTAGCTAAGCTAACGGCGGTAGCTAAGCTAACACCAGGACGTCAGCTGTTAAAACCCTCCCGTTGTCGGACACGACATGAAACTACTCCAGTTAGCTCAGTCATGTTGTAACTCAGATATCCGCTGGAGAAAATATTTTTTCATGGAGCGTTTATTGAGTCACTGAGTTATTAAAGTTAAACAGGTAGCTAACCGTTAGCCCGGCTAATCTATGATAATCATGACTAATTACAAAAATGTGCACACATAAATAGTAATGTTTATCTAATCATTGGTTTTATAAACTTTACAAACATCAGATTAGTCTAAACGGTGATATAGTGACATGAAAAATGAGATGTATATATATAGCGAAACTCTCGTCCGTCACTATTGTTCGAATGCTGGTTTTCTACCCGGAAGTAGTTGGAAACAACAAGGCGATTCGTCCTATAGACGCTCCACCTTCTGATGCAGCAGCCCACCTGGATCTGTCCTCATATACACAATAGCCCCTGTCCCAGGTGTTGTCACATATCTCCTTGTTCTTTGCAGAGTCAGTAATTGCCAGTGTGGTGACAACCATTTTGCATTAGTGAAAAATGTATTTTCATGCGTTTTGCATTTGGAGAGTACATGCAGCAGAAATGTGTGATAGCAAAATGTCATCATTTTTGCCTGATTGACAGTCAAGATGCAGAAATGAGGCACCGAATGTGAATAATACATCAATACTCAGTCCACTATAAAGAGGAAGCGCGTAGCAATGAAATCCTAACCAAGGTTTTCTGCTACTTCACATAGTCGAGGATGGACTTAGGTTTGCCAGAGTTAAACGCTGGTATTCAGTTTATATTTGTTTACACTGTAAGCATTGGTGTAAGCTTTGTAAGAAATGTTGAGTCTGTTCATTCTCACTTTTGGGCACAGGGGAGCGGAGGTTGTTTTCTTACACGTCAGCGGTTGTAGCTTACTCCGCATGTCCACCATGTTTTGCATGCGAGTTTAGAGCCGTACACAGCGGCGCTTCAGTAAGACGGCGCTGTGAAAGCCTCCAGCAGCAGCAGCAGCAGCAGAAGAAGCAGCTGTTGGCCGCTGTAGCTGTAGCTGTTGCCTACTTGCCGCCCACCAAAGTTCAGAGGCCTGTTTGAGTCATCCCCCCGGAGCTCACAAACAGCAGCAGCCCCTGTGCTCCACTAATGATGGCATCATCATGCTGAAGATGAGCAGACGTGGCTCTTATTTCCTCTCATTTACACCAAGACCTGGTTAGAGGAGTATTTCCATCATAGTTAAAGCAGAAGTAAGCGATCCGGTCGTTTTGGCTAATGCTGCGTTCCAGGCAGGCTTTTGAAATCATAAATTACAGCTTCAAGTCACGACTTACGACTTTGTAGCGTTCCAGGCAACCTACTCGTGTTTTTCCGACCTGTTTTACCTGTGAAAGTCACTATAATGGCCACTCGTAAGTTAAAGGGATAGTTCAACATTTTGGCAAATTGGCCCATTGCCATAATTGCTATAGTCATAGCAGTAGGTTCGTTACCTTTAATTGTAGGTGTAAGCTATTTTTAGTACAGCGGAGCGCAGCAGCTGGCTGCTCAGAGCTACGCTATGGAGGCTAACGGAATTTCTTGGTTTCCCTCATTAAACTCATCAAATACAAAATCCCAAAACTCCACAGCGCTTTTGTAGACAAGTTGTGACCTGCACAACCACCACGCTATGAGATAATGACGGAACGATACGAAACGGAGCCGTTTTCGAGGTAAATTCATACAAAACCGCTGATGCGCGTTGCGTTCAGGGACAGTTTTTCAGCAAGCAGTCTCCGTATTTACCCTGTATTTACCTCGAAAACGGCTCCGTTTCGTATCGTTCCGTCATTATCTCATAGCGTGGTGGTTGTGCAGGTCACAACTTGTCTACAAAAGCGCTGTGGAGTTTGGGATGTTGAATTTGATGAGTTTAATGAGGGAAACCAAGAAATTCCGTTAGCCTCCATAGCGTAGCTCTGAGCAGCCAGCTGCTGCGCTCCGCCGTACTGAAAATAGCTTACACCTACAATTAAAGGTAATGAACCTACTGCTATGACTATAGCGATTATGGCAATGGGCCAATTTGCCAAAATGTTGAACTATCCCTTTAACTTCCGACCCGTGAACTCGCACCAGATCGAACTGGTACGACTTCACAGGTCGGAAAAACACGAGTTACCGGTTGCCTTGAACGCACCATAACGTCTTGTCAGCCGATGGAGTTAGCAGCCCCCGCCCTCGTCATGGATCTATTGGTCCTCGTCCCTACGTCACCACATTCACGCGCATCCCTTGGCTGCACACACAGCCCTTCATGCCGTTCTCTCTCCTCATTGGATAAAGGTTGTAGGATACGAGAAAAGTTTTCTCCTCGGCTCAGAGCAGAGCAGAGTGACTGACAGACCCGTGTTTCGGTCCAAACACTCTATGTAAGTGATTGCTGTCGGAAGATATAACTATTTAAGATTTATATTAACACAAAAATATCGCTTAATCCTGCTTTAAGTGCGAGAGCAGACGGCAGCGTAACAACATGACGTGGGTGTGAAAGTGAGCCGGGCCTCCGAATGCGGAGTCTCGGCCCCTTTTCATTTTTGTAAATGAGAGATGGAGAAACCATGCAAGACTTGTTTACTAGTGTTGTCACGATACCAACATTTTGGTATCGGTACCGGTACCAACATGTATTTCGATACTTTTCGATCTTTTCGATACTTTTTAAAATAAAAAGAGAACGCAAAAAATGTCATTACTAACTTTATTTTAATGGAAAATCTTAGAACAATAACATATCAATCAGTAAATAAAATAAAATACCACAAAGACAAGCTTTTCAAATGCACACAATTTTAAAATAAATTAAAGCCGCAAGCGGCGATGGCGGGCCCTCGCTCGCCCATGCCACCGCGTGGCCTGAGGCACGCCGGGGCCGTGGCGCGGAGCAGAAATGGAGAAAAAACCTGGAAGGAGGCCAAAATTGCAATGTTTCGTTCATCCACCAGGGGGCAGTCACCGCATGTGGTGTGGTGCGTTCAGGGGCGGCCCCTCATCACTCATGTGAAGTTTGGAGTGAATCGGACAAAGCATGAGGGAGTTATGAGCAGTTAATGGTTCGTCCACCAGGGGGCAGTAATGGGATGCGTGCAGGTGTGTTCAGAGTCAGTCCCTCATCACACATGTGAAGTTTCGTGGAAATCGGACAATGTTGATGTAAAATATGGTACTTCCTGTTTCCACTAGGGGGCGAATGAGTGAGATCGCCTATGAGTACATAGAAACGTTGAGGTCGTGACCCTGGACCTGTGTACCAATTTTCATGTTGATAGGAGTTCAATAAAGCCATCCAAAGGGTAAACGTATTGTCATAGCGAGGAATGTTAGCCACGCCCCCACAGGGACGCCATTACTCGTAGCTTCACAGCGTTCATAATGTAACTTCACCAACTGGTTCTGCATGTTGTAGAAGTGGAATGAAGTTGATAGGGCAAAGTATGTACATTTTCAAAATTTTAGTACACTTCCTGTTACCACCGGGGGGCGCTATGAGTTATGTGGGAAGTTAATATATTGGGACGTTCAGGGCGGAGCCATCATCATGTCCAGCAAGTTTGAAGTTGATTGGATGAAGTATGTGGGCGTGAGAGCCACACGTATGGACATGGCGAGAACGCCAAAGTCTGATGAGCGCTGGCAGCCACGCCCTTTGACCTACGGACTCACGGAGCACAACTTAAGCTCAGCTAGGTCTGGAGATGTGGTATACCTAATTTGAACTTGATCGGGCGAACGCTCTGGGAGAAGTTAATTTTTGGCGGGAAAAATCTACACCAAAATGGCCGACTTCCTGTTGGGTTGAGGTCATGAGGTCAAGAGGCTTTTTTGCATATCTGGTTATAATACATATGTGTACCAAATTTTATCAACATCGGACAAAGTCAGTCAAATTCCCTATGGGGATTTTGAAAGTTTGTAGGGGGCGCTATTTCGCCATTTCGCGTCGACCATGTGCGACCACCCAAAAATATCGAATTTCGGATCAGGCCGGACGTCCGTGCAAAAGTATACGCATTTTCGCATTTGGGAAAGGGGCGAAATTGAGGCACGAAATGTCGGAAGAATAATAATAATAATAATTAAAGCCGCAAGCGGCGATGACGGGCCCTCGCTCGCCCATGCCACCGCGGGGCCTGAGGCATGTCGGGGTTGCAATGTTTCGTTCATCCACCAGGTGGCGCTAAGCAGTTGTGTGTGGGTGCGTTCAGGGGCGGCCCCTCATCACTCATGTGAAGTTTGGAGTGAATCGGACAAAGCATGAAGGAGTTATGAGCAGTTAATGGTTCATCCAGCAGGGGGCAGTAATGGGATGCGTGCAGGTGTGTTCAGGGTCAGCCCCTCATCACACATGTGAAGTTTCGTGGAAATCGGACAAAGCATGAGGGAGTTATGAGCAGTTAAAGGTTCGTCCACTAGGGGGCAGTAATGGGATGCGTGCAGGTGTGTTCAGGGTCAGTCCCTCATCACACATGTGAAGTTTCGTGGAAATCGGACAAAGCATGAGGGAGTTATGAGCAGTTAAAGGTTCGTCCACTAGGGGGCAGTAATGGGATGCGTGCAGGTGTGTTCAGGGTCAGCCCCTCATCACATATGTGAAGTTTCGTGGAAATCGGACAAAGCATGAGGGAGTTATGAGCAGTTAAAGGTTCGTCCACTAGGGGGCAGTAATGGGATGCGTGCAGGTGTGTTCAGGGTCAGCCCCTCATTACACATGTGAAGTTTCGTGGAAATCGGACAAAGCATGAGGGAGTTATGAGCAGTTAAAGGTTTGTCCACTAGGGGGCAGTAATGGGATGCATGTAGGTGTGTTCAGGGTCAGTCCCTCATCACACATGTGAAGTTTCGTGGAAATCGGACAATGTTGATGCAAAAAATGGCACTTCCTGTTTCCACTAGGGGGCAAATGAGTGAGATCGCCTATGAGTACATAGAAACGTTGAGGTCGTGACCCTGGACCTGTGTACCAATTTTCATGTTGATACGAGTTCAATAAAGCCATCCAAAGGGCAAACGTATTGTCATAGCGAGGAATGTTAGCCACGCCCCCACAGGGACGCCATTACACGTAGCTTCACAGCGTTCATAATGTAACTTCACGAACTGGTTCTGCATGTTGTAGAAGTGGAATGAAGTTGATGGGGCAAAGTATGTACATTTTCAAAATTTTAGTACACTTCCTGTTACCACCGGGGGGCGCTATGAGTTACGTGGGAAGTTAATATATCGGGACGTTCAGGGCGGAGCCATCGTCATGTCCAGCAAGTTTGAAGTTGATTGGATGAAGTATGTGGGCGTGAGAGCCACACGTATGGACATGGCGAGAACGCCAAAATCTGATGAGCGCTGGCAGCCACGCCCTTTGACCTATGGACTCACGGAGCACAACGTAAGCTCAGCTAGGTCTGGAGATGTGGTATACCTAATTTGAACTTGATCGGGCGAACGCTCTGGGAGGAGTTAAGTTTAGGCGGGAAAAATCTACACCAAAATGGCCGACTTCCTGTTGGGTTGAGGTCATGAGGTCAAGAGGCTTTTTTGCAAATCTGGGTATAATACATATGTGTACCGAATTTTATCAACATCGGACAAAGTCACTCAAATTCCCTATGGGGATTTTGAAAGTTTGTAGGGGGCGCTATTTCGCCATTTTGCGTCGACCATGTGCGACGACCCAAAAATATCGAATTTCGGATGAGGCCGGAGGGACATGCAAAGTTAGACAACTTTTCCAGTTGGGGAAAGGGGCGAAATTGGGGCATGAAGAGTCGCGTGAATAATAATAAGAATAATAAACATTACAATTTCAATAGGGCTTTCGCTGGGCGACTTGCAGTCGCCGCTCGGGCCCTAATAATAAACATTACAATTTCAATATAGCATTTTTCCCCCTGGGTCTTCCATACCACATGATTACTTCACTACTTGATTACTTTGGGGTCACTTGCACTTTGGGGTCACTTGCACGTTGGGGCATGAACGAATTACAATAGGGCTTTCGCCAGGCGACTTGCAGTCGCCGCTCGGGCCCTAATAAAATAAAAAACGATTCAGAACACTGAACACAACTCTTATTGCACTCAAAACACTTTTAGAACAGTGAAATAGAATTCAAAATACTAGGCTTTTCTTATTGCACTGAAAAAACAATTTTAGAACAGTGAAATAGAATTCAAAATACTAGGCTTTTCTTATTGCACTCAAAAAACAATTTTAGAACAGTCAGTGTGGATAAATAAAAAGTATTAAGTTAGAACAATGAGAACAAGCTAGCAACTGTAGCAGCAAAAATCTCTTATTTTTCTCTCAACATTATGTCCCTTCTCCCTACTCTCTCCCTTGCCTACTATTGGGTGGCTGATTCTTTTGGAGTAGACTACCTACTGAGTCTGACTCAGGCTTTTTGTCTTGTTGAGATTCTTGGCCAAGAAAACCAAAATGTCTAGGTGTTCCTCACTCAATCTAGAACGCCTTGGACTACAGATATTTCCAGATGTGCTGAAGACACGTTCTGATGCGCAGCTTGATGCTGGAATGCACATATATTGTCGTGCAAACTGAGCCAGGATGGGAAGATCAGCCTCATGTTGACCCCACCAGGCTAGGGGGTCCTGTGCAGCACTTACATCTTAACTGTTCATAGTCAGTCATCTCATGGTTTAGTTTGTCTTTAGGCGTTGTCAGTGTGGATGAATCTTGTCCTGTTGAACTGTCTGCTCCCCTCTTTTCGGAGGTGATGGTGCAGAGCAGGCTTTTTAGATCACTTCTTTTTTTTTTGCTACAGCACCTGCTGGTTGGTGCTCCGAGCCTGAGTCTTCTTGTTGCTCCACTCTCTGCTCCTCTGGAAGCAGAACTGTGTGAGCTTTTAGGAGCAGTTCCTCTTTAACTTCTTCTTCCATTGTAACAAATGTGCTTTTAAATCTGGGGTCTAGGTAGGTGCAGATGTTCAGTGCCATCTTAATATTGTGCTCATCGTATCTCTTTTCAAAGTCTTCTCTACATTTCTCCTTCATTTCCAGTGCCAGTGGACTGTCACCTTCCTCATCTTTCAGACAGGCTTTAATTTTCCACAGTAGTGGCAGGACTGATGAGAGAGTTGTTTCTTTCTCTCCACTAAGGGCATCTGTGAAATCACTGAGTGGAGCCAGGACATCCCTCACTGTTTCCAAAGTTGTCATGTCTGTGTCTTTCGGCATCAGGAACCATTTTTTTCTGTCATCAGCTAGAACAGCACAGACTGCTTGCTGCTGCTCACAAAAGCGTTCCACCATATCATAGGTGGATCCCCATCGTGTAGGCTCATCATGAATTAGCTTGTGTTGTGGTAGCTTTAAAGATTTTTGTTTTTCCTTCAGCTGCCTTGACATTTTATTAGATCTTGAAAAGCCTGAGACTGTCTTACGTAGCCGGGACAGACAGCTCGCCACACGATCAATTTCTATGGCCTTTTTGACTGCCAAATGCAAATTATGGCCAAAACAGGGAATCCAGAGGTGGTTGGAAAATGCCTTGCGGTTGTTGGTTGCATTGTCTGTTGTGATTCCAGACATTTTTGCCATATCAAGGCCCCAGGAGTCCATGATGACATCTTCCAGGACCTCTTTCAGAGTGTCTGCTGTGTGGTCAGACTGCAAAGCAGAGCATCCTATGCACCAGGACTGCATTTCCCAGGATGCTGTGATGAACTGCAGAGTTACAGCCATGTAGGAACTCACTGCTCTGCTTGTCCAGATGTCTGTAGTGCAGGAGAAGAATGGCTTGTCTGCCAGTTGTGCACTAATTATTGACCTTGTCTCTTCATATATTTTTGGAATTTCGTTGAACATGAAGAAATTCCTTGAGGGGAGGTCATATCGTCTGTCCAGCTGCTGAATAAGGTTTCTGAACCCAGCCTTTTCAACTGTATATATTGGTACTTGGTCCATGCAGATGTATTCGGCGACTGCTCTGTTCAGCCTTTTAGCATCTTTCGAGTCTTTTGCATATTTTGCATGTTGCTCAAAAACAGCCCGAAGAGTAGGTTGCCTCTGAGTGGGGGCACTGGGTGGGGTCACTCTATCCGGACCAGAAGCACCAGACCTCTGAAAAAAAAAATTAAGGCGGTGATACATTTGTCATACAAGCTGAGGCCTTAATTATGTTGAGATACATAACCTAAAAAATATTTTCATTAGATATAGCCTGTCTTAAGTAGGACCAATGTCTTTAAATGGTATGTTACTAGTCTTTATAATATATTAAATGGCTAAATGTGTATGTAAAAGTTTGTTACTTTATAAAGATCATGCATGTATGCATTTTACAGCTCTGGAAAAAAAATAATATTATATTATTATTATTATATAATATATAATAAATATAATAATATAATATAAATAAACCAGCTCTATTTTTTTTCCAGAGCTACTTTTGTTAAGAGTGAAGGGGGTGGCGCTTGCTTTTTGCACTGAATGTGGCTTTTTTTTTCATGAGTAAATTACCTGTCGTTCCTTGAACTCAGTGTGCAGGTCTGGGTGCTTGTCCTTTAGGTGTTTGGCTAAGTTGGAGGTGTTTCCGCCCTTAGCCATGCATGTTTTAAAACACCGTTTACACAGTGGCGCATCAGCGTTAATTGCCTCGCCTTGCTCATTTGTTTTCAAGCCAAAGTACTGCCATAGCGCACTTCGCGCCCCTGGTTTGTCCACAAGTTGTGGCGTGGTGACGGTTGCAGCAGCAGCCATTCTCCTCTCCGTGCTCCTCTCTCCCTCTCTCGCGCTCTCTCTCTCTCTCTCGCTCCCTCTCCAACGTCTCTGCTCTCTCCAAGCTTTCCTCCTGCTGCAGTCCACGCTGCTCGCTCACTTGCTAGCTGTTTCCTTCAGCTTGCTTGCTTTTTCTTTTTTCTTCTCTCCAAGCTCCGGCTTGCTCCTCGTCCTCTCGGCTGTAGTTACAACGGCGACCTCGCTACGTGACGTCAAAATGCCTCAGTACCCCGGTACCAAATTAGTACCGGTATACCGTGCAACCCTATTGTTTACAAACAAACATAATTTTTTGGTGGTTTCTGTTCTGTAGGTACGGATACACTCACTCACTCGCTCTCGCTCCCTAATGCTGGTATGACTGACTCATTCAAGCGTTGCCTGTGCTGTTTCGCTGTAATCTCCAGCTGCACGTCGACTCCGCTCACACGTCAGAGAGTTCACCTTTGTTCAGCTTTGGCCAAGGAGGATGTGTGCTGCTGCTCTAATTTAACACGCGGATGGATGCTCTGTATTTGGAAATGAAAGTCATTATTCTAGCAATGTGCCATCGCCTTGTTAGGTGCAATATTGCTCTACCACAATGACGCTCCGCTCTCGCAGACTGTGGCCTCTCTGCTCGGTAATGGAAATCTTATTTTCATCGTGACGCTGCTATGAACATTTGGAGTAATCACAGGGCAACAGACTGGAACACAATGAATTAGAAAATCATGTATGTATTTACTTTTCTGACATGATGCACAGTCACACAAGTAAAGGTTTTTATGGTGCAGCCAAAAACTACCACGTTTGTTATAAAGCTGCAGCCTCTTTTTCTCTCTCTCACACACAGCATTCACAGCATACATTTTTACTTCATTCAGTACAAGGCGCTCCCCTCACGCCTCACTCTGACCTTTTCCTCGTTCACCTGCCACAGGGTCATTCACGTGGACGTACAGTTCAGTTTCTGTTCAATAGAGACTTTTTGCTTTCTGGTGAGTTGCAGAATAATAATAAGAATTGTTTGTTTAATACCATCGGAAAAGACAAAGGCAAAAAAAATGAAAATAGTATTGGGGATTATACTGTAGCTGATGAGGAGTCATCTAGTGGAGATTTCAGATGGTTACTGGTTCCACTCACAAAGTAGTAATCCAGCACATATCCCTGTTGAATAATCAGTTGTTGTTTTTTACAATTTGTCTTTTCTACAGCAGTGGTTCCCAACCTTTTCCAAATCAGGGCCCACTTGAAAAGGTCTAAAATGCTCACGGCCCACCTCCAACCTCATAAACAATGCGGAGGCCAGATAATGCGTTCTCAGAGCACTTTTTTTATTTTAATGATGGGAAAAACAAAACAAAACAATGAAACATTTTTAATATATTTTTTTAAAGCAAGTTTGTTTTAACATTTAAAACATTATTCATATTTATTTTTAGATAACTGCATATATTTCCCACAGGTTGGGAATGATTGTTCTACAGGTTAAACAAATGGCATGTGAAGTGTTGACTACTAAACTTTAGAGGTGCTTGTACCCAGGGCCGTTGCTAGGAATTCTGGCCCCCCTTAAAGAATACTAAAGTGGGCCCCTCCCCCTAACTTTTCCTTTTTTTTTCTTAGACTACGTATGTATTATCGTTTTTTATTTAGCCTTCTTTGTTTTGATGCTAATGCAGCATTACACTGCAAAAACTCAAGTATCTTAGCAAGAATATTTGTCTTATTTCTAGTCAAAATGTAATTTCTAGTCAAAACAAATCTCATTATACTTAAAATAAGACACATCATATTAAAAGTACCTTGTTTTTAGACACTTTTTACTTCTTTCAAGCAGATTTTCACTTGGAATAAGTAGAAAAAATCTGATAGTGGAGCAAGTTTTTCTTCCTTATTACAAGCACAAAAAACTTACTTTCACTGGCAGATTTTTCTATTTATTGTGAATTTAAGTGAAAATGATCTAAAAACAAGTACATTTTTAGGTAATGAGTCTTATTTTAAGTGGAAAGAGATTAGTTTTGACTAGAAATGAGACATTTGGACAAGAAATAAGACAAATATTCTTGGAAAGATGTTGAGTTTTTACAGTGTACTATGAGTATTAGTCAGGGTCTTACGCAGAATAATTCAGTCATACAAAGATTAGACTACTGAGGTTTTTTATGGGCCCCACTGGGCGCTGGGCCCCTAAGAATTATCATCACCTTTCTCCCCTATACAACGGCCCTGCTTGTACCATTTGAACAGAGCTGTTTGTGCGTTGTTCAATTAGCTGACTGTTGTCATTTCTAATGGTCTGATACGAGTAGCATTCAGTCTCTCTGGAAAAACTAAGCCAACCACCTGAAAAGCCAAACTATCCTGTTACTTTATTGTTCTTGTACAGTCAGTTGAAGTTTGTAGGACTGCATATTCGTGTAGTCTCCTACGTTAGAATGAAGCATACGTGTCATAATCACACTGCTGCTGCTGCTGTTGTTGTTGTTGTTGTTGTTGTTAGACTGGGTGTCTGTGCGCCTGCTTGTTGATTGCTAGTTGTTTACCTGTACTCATGCTCCGTAGCGTGCCTGTCTGCTGTAGGCCAGGAATTTATTCCAGGGAGAACCAGTGAAACAGCAGGAGGCCAGAGGATCCAGGGGGAACGCTCATAAACCAGTGCCATTAGCCGCCGCAGCTATCAAACGTTTTGCCTCATGTTCTCCCGTTCCCAGCCCCAGTCCCTACTACTTTCTCTGCCTCCATCACCTTCTGTTCTTTAATTTGTTCAAGGTTACATGGTAGTGTTGCTTTGAATGCAGGAACAGGCTCTTGATTAAGCCTTTGAGCTATTCAGGTGCCATTTTTGTCATGAGCCGTGACCTTTTCTTTTTTCCTTTTCAGTGTAATTGCATAAGTGTTCTGCACAGAAATAGATGAGTTGTCAGACCGTAAGTTAAAGCTGTAGAGGGAAAAAAAAAAAAACACATCCTTTTTAGATGTTCCTTGAATATGATTAAACATTTGCTCAAATGACAGTAAGTCTGTGTGTGTGTGAGGTCGCCTCCAAACCCACAGCTCCACATGTAGCTTGCCGTAGACTCCCAAGGCGTTCCTCGTGAACCACTGGCATTGTTTGTGTGGGTTGTGAAGGCTTGAGTTTGTGTTTGGTTGTTACTGTTAAAGCTCTGTTTTCACTGGCTGTTACAAAAGGGACAGGATTTCCTTTTAGACAACCTGCGCAGCCCACCACGCCCCCGGGGCAACAGTAACACTGTTCACACATGCTAGTGGTGCAGATTCAGTGGGTCTGTCAACAACAGCAGCAGCATCGTGTATTCGTTATGTAAATATGCAAATGTTTGGGTACCAGACAGACCAAGTAACACGCAGCTCCACCCACTGAAATTCCAGCTTGCATGCTTGTCTCATGCACACGTCCGCCCACCTGCTGAGCCATGGTTGAACTTTCATGATGGCACCCACACACACACGCACACACTTGCCTTTTAGTGAATGGGTTATTGTTTTGTGGTCAGTGGACTGAGTGTTTACCACTTGTTAACTTTTCCTTTTCCAAGATTATATCTCAAACTTGTCGACGGAATCAGTGTCTTCAACAACAACTACGACTGAAGTAAACATTTCCGTAGGCCAGTGCAGAGAAGGGTGTTATGGGTAATAGGTCCATAGAGGAGCTGATGTGCACAGCAATGTGCTGAATGGGCCTACATGACCTGCCTGCAGTTTGGGATGTGAATGGCGATGAAAAAGAAACTGTACATAAGCTCGTTTTAGAGACACTTGTGCTGTCAACTGTATGTCGAACTGAGAGGAACAGTTGAGCACAAGTTAAAACCGTTAAAGGGATAGTAGCATTTTTTTAAAAGTGGGGTTGTATGAACTACAAATAGCCCCTAAGTACTTTAATCGCAGCAGAAGACTCTCTGCACTCCTCCCGTTAGCAACGCCAGCCCATAGCCCTGCCCAGAGATTTACAACATACATTGTTGTGAATGGACCCAAAGAAACGGCCTTTTTTCGCGGTCTAAATGAGGTTTTACCTGGAAAAAAAATACACAGTTCCATTGTTCGCTATAATATAATTTTTTCCAGCCCCTCAAAGTGCAGGAAAAACACAGTTTTTATTTGTAAATCTCTGGGCAGGGCTATTATGGGCTGGCGTTGCTAACGGGAGGAGTGCAGAGAGTCTTCTACTGCAATTAAAGTACTTAGGGGCTATTTGTAGATCATACAACCGCACTTTTAAAAAAATGCTACTATCCCTTTAATATTCGACTGATCAACAGGTGCCGGTGATGCACAAAGTTGGGCTGCAAAGCTTCTGCAAACAACGCTGGGATTCAAAACACTTGTTTTATGAGGAATTATCTTTAGTCAAGGAAACAGACCATAATATCTGGTGAATATATTGTGTGTAAAACATGCCCCATTTATTATTAACGATTTAGATCCCTGTAGGCGCCTTTAAACAGAAGTTTGCCTGTTTTGCAAGTGCTGTTTTCACCACCTGTGACCGTATGTTGTTTCTGTTGGTTTCTGCACTAATAGAGCCTTCAGACTGAAAACCTTCTCTGCATCTGTCAGAGAGCGTTGCTTCAGGTGTCTGTACTGCAATAAAGTGCAATCTGAGTGTGTTCGATTTAAAAACATTAAAAGGCTGCAACACCAGAACACTGTGCAGACGTTTGTGTCCTTTGCCGTTACTTTACAAAGGACACAAACATCTATTTTTACAGCAAGAGTTGTCAAAGGGACAACTTTTTAACCTCGGTTGGGACCATTTATAGCTAAACTACAGAAATACCTTGACCACAAAGCAACTTAATTTCCCAGAAATGTGTGCTTGCACAGGACCGGGAAGTGTGTTGCCGGATGACATTACATATAAGACGTTCCATGAAAAGAAAAGGCCTGGTTCAATGATCTTCTTTTTTTTTTGCTTGACAGATCTGCTGTTCTTTCCAAGAGCCTTTGAACCGGCTTATTGCCTGGGTTTAAGTGGGTTTAGTCTGTTCAGTCTCAATAAAGCCTAACTGTGTCCCATTATCTGTCAGTGCATGGACAGTTTCAAAACACAGGGGCCACTGTATGACAGCCCTCTCCTCTCTTTGGCCTCTGAGCCACTGAGATCACCCAGCTGTTCGCTAATGGAGATCATCACCCCCTCTAATTTTCCAAATGAAGACCTCTTATCTTCTACAGTCTATTGCTTCTAGTCCACCGTTCTTTGCGAGAGACCTTTGATCAGCAGAGTCCTGAGTGATGCGACGCTGTTCTGCTTACTCAGGTAGAAATTCCCCTTGAGGACGTTGCTCTAATTGAATGGCTGCACCAGCGGAGCATTATCCTGCTTCCTGAGTGCTGGCCTTCACACTCGGGCTCTGCCCACGACTCAGTGATGGATAGGTGCAGAAGAACATTAACTTATGTCAGGTGTCATGAAAGCAGATATGCAAATTTGTACATGTAAAGAAACTCAACTCTCAGAGGACTCGAGACAAAGTAAGACTTAAGCATACGGTATTAGGGGTGGGAATCTTTTACTATCTCACGATTAGATTTGATTCTAAATTTTTGGGGCTACGATTCGATTCGAAATCGACTTTCGATTCAAAACGATTTGATTCATAATGATTTCTGCTTCAGTCTATCAGTGTACAAAGGATACTCCAGTCTGCTTTGCAAGACAGAATGACTAAAGTGTTTCACATTTATTGAGTTTTAAACATTTATCCATGCTTGCTTAGATGGAATTGTTGAAACTGTTGCATAAAACCAATATCACATATTGCTTAAGTAACAAAATTAAAAGTGCCTCTTTATTTAAAAAAAAATAATGCAGTTAAACATGCTGCCTTTTAAATTCTAAGGAAACGGAGGCCGACAGCCAGCAGATTTGTTTCATTTTATTATTTTTTAAAATCGATTTTGGGACATTTTATATCGATTCTGAATCGTATTAAATGAGAATTGCGATTCTTATGTGAATCGATTTTTTTGCACACCCCTATACGGTATATTTACAAAAAAAAAACAATTGAGCCTTTAAAGCTGTGGCATATTTGACAGAAATCACTGTAATTTCTTACCCACTTTTTGTTTTTATTGACTGTCATGTCTGTGTGAGATGGATTCAGGTGGTCAGTGGGGTGGATTAAGTCACTCACCTTCTCCTCTTTGAGTGTGGAAGTGCAAGACAAAGTGTTGGCCGCTGGCATAATTGAGGACACCGGTGTGAAGAAAGCAAGTCCCCAGCTCCGAGCAAGTGCTGAATTAGTGACAAATTAAAGGAGCCTGCTCTTCTTTCATTCTGCTGTAGATGAGCTGCTACACTTCGGTCTAATATATATCTCTATCTGTATTCTAATATATAATTTACTGTTGGTCTGTAGTATTTTTGCTCCTCATAGTTTTCCCCACCTTGTCTTTTCTCTCCTTACTCTCAGAGATGTATTCTGTAAACTCTGCAGGCTGTTTTAGCAGTAATTACCCTGAACTTAATGTGGTTTGATCTCTGCAGTTGCTTGTACCCTGCACAGCTAACGACATGCAATTTATGTAAGTGTTGGTCAGTTCCTTCAGGAAATGTAGCGGGGGGGGGGGTAAAAGGCATAATGAGTGTTTGTCACCTCTTTGGCTGGATGTGTTAAAGGATAATTTCCGTTTTTTACAACCTGGACCTTATTTCTAGCATAAAATAAGATCATTTTACTCACCCAGATAACTTTGGTGTCATTTGGAGTTGTTTTGATGAAATTAGCCCCAGTGGAGCGGCGCGTATATCCGTATAATGCGAGAGCACGGGGCAGCGCAATGCAGCCTCTAAATAACACATTATCCGCCGCAAAACCCGTTCATTTCACCAATATTTTGTTATGATACACTAGTGCTATTCCCCTCCGAGCCCGTGGTGGCATGTTATCAACATCCGGGCTCTCTAGGTTGACTACTAACCTCTGACCTGGATGATGTCATCTCCGACCGCTGCTCGGCTCATTCTGATAATAATCATTCTGCTTCGGCATTCGGGTCCATTTTTATCTCAACTAGCCGGAGCTTTAGTGAGTCCAGGTTGAGGAGAGGAAGCCTGTGGAAGCTGAACTTCATCCAGCTGCTCATTTTGTTCTGACAAGTCAGAAACACGCAGAAACAAACCGTAGCATTAGCAGTAGCAAGTTAGCCGCGCCGGGCAGCGGTCGGAGATGACATCATCCAGTTAAGAGGTTAGTAGTCAACCTACAGACCCCGGATGTTGATAACATGCCACCACGGGCTCGGAGGGGAATAGCACTAGTGTATCATAACAAAATATTGGCGAAATGAAGGAGTTTTGCGGTGGATAATGTGTTATTTAGAGGCTGCATTCTGCTGCCCCATGTTCTCGCATTATACGGATATACGTGCCGCTCCACTGGGGCTAATTTCGTCAAAACAACTCCAAATGACACCAAAGTTATCTGGGTGAGTAAAATGATCTTATTTTATGCTAGAAATAAGGTCCAGGTTGTAAAAAACGGAAATTATCCTTTAACCCCAATACACCGTGTTTTTATGTGTTAAATGAGTTGTGCAGCTCATCCCAACGTCCTCTCTCTCTCCACAGGTGCCCTTACGGTCGGTCTAGTCCGGCAATGTCAGACCATCCACGGACGAGACCGGACCTGTATCCCGCCGCGGCTGCCCCCAGAGTGGGTCACCACGCTCTTCTTCATCATCATGGGCATCATCTCCCTCACGGTCACCTGTGGACTGCTGGTGGCATCGCACTGGCGCAGAGAAGCCACCAAATACGCCCGCTGGATCGCCTTCACTGGCAGTAAGTGAACCAGACAATGACACCGTGGATTAAACCGTTTTGCATTACTAGACTTGCCCTCAGCACATTCCTTCACCCCCCCCCACCAGAACGTTTCTCACTTTCTTTCTTTTTTTTAAACAACTTTATTGACAACAAGAGTATACACCGGACTGAATACAGTTAGATGAAATAAGTGTATACAACATTAGTACACAACCAAACCATCATAAATACGCCAGGGGATGACAGCAAGACAGAAAAAACATAAACTTAAATAAATATTTTGTAAAGCTTACAGAGATCATACGTTTTAACAGCTTTTTTATTCTCACAATCACAGAGGGAGGAGATATATTGACCAACATATGCAGACAGTTCCAAGAAGTTTGGCTTCTTACCAGAAAATTTAGACTTATGTAGTATATAAAATTTGGATAAAATAATTAACAAATTAATCATATAAAACTGAGAATTTAGTTTTTTATCATATTCAGTGTAGCCAAACAAAACATTTTTCCAGCATAAATTAAACTGGGGATAAATATGATCAGTGATAAAGCGTGCCAGTCTGCTCCAAAGTTGTCTGGTGTGTGGGCCAGACCAAAATAAATGAACCAAAGTTTCATTGACAGAGACACAGTGGGTACAGTTCACATCAATGTCCTTCTTAAGCCTTTGTATATAATGATTAGTGTTTCTCACTTTCTCCTCTGTCTCGCTGCATCTGTCATGACATAACCTTTAGAAAAGCACTTATGCTACATTATTAGATTCATGCACATAGACTGTTCAGAACAGGAGTTAATGAAAGGAGAAAAGCTGAGGATGAATCGTTGTAAAGAATTGGTTTTGTTCTAGTTATGCACCGCTAATTTGCAAATGTAGATGTGTGACATCAAAAACATCTGAGGCTTTGCACAACGGGACCGCAGCATTTGTGTTTCTGAGAGTGATGTGAGGACCCGTGTGTGTGTGTGTGTGTGTGTGTTTGCACATTTATAGATGTTTGATTTTTTTTTTTGCCCATTTCCCGACTCTACAGCTCTCTGAAACTGATATATTGAGTAATGCTGCTCATCTGCCACCCGAGTGGGTGGCTTATGTGCCACAGCGTTTCTCTAATGTTTTCTCTCCCTCTTTGCCTCGAATATTGCCGCTAGTTCCTTTTTTTTTTTTTTTTTTCAAACACGATTGCTGTATAGATGCACTTCCAGGACTCCATAATAACTTGGCAACCATCTCGTGTGGCTGTGTTGGGTTGGTAAAGCTGCGTGGGAGGGTGGGGTCTGATTGGTTAGTTAAGGGAGTAGATGGCCTTGAGCACACTCGCAGAGATGCAACAGTGGCACATGAAGCCACAATGCTCCGTTCTGTTTTATTGTTAAAAGGCGGACTGACACTGTGACTACTTTGTTTTACATACAACTCATACAAGCCCATTGATTTGAACGAACACCCAATTTTTTTTTTTGCCTGCCAGATGAAATGCACATTCATAATTAGGTTTTGTAAATCTTCTTAATCACTTGCAAATAAGCAGTGAATCACCACCTCACTGAGTCCCAACCGGCTTCGCTAACTGTCTGTCCAGTAAGCTCAAATCTGTGTCATCAGTTAAATTAGAAAGGCATTGAGTCACTGTTTAACAATCACACTCAAGGAAAAGTAAGGAGGTTTCCATGGCAACTGAGAGCAGTTGTCACCCTTGTCTCCCTTTTAAGCTCCTATTGGCCACATTAGACAAGAGGTATTAATAGTACAGCTTTTTTTTCCTTTTTAAACTGGTTTAAAGCATAATGATGATTTAAATAAGGAAATGAGACTCTAGGGTAAAGGAAAAAAAGACTTGTGACAGATACAGCGGCTTCAGAAAGTTTTCAGTCCCCTTCACTTTTTACCTAGCTACTGTGTGATGTGTGTTTATTTTAAAATTGCAAAGAGACGTTTCATTTACATTTATTTTTACCTAAAGATACTGAACTCGTGTGCCAGCTGATACCAAATACCAATCAATAATAGTAGCTACTATGTTTAATTTGAACTGCTTCGTGCTGCTAACGCTGCTGCTGCTGATTTATGTCTTTGTTGTATGTCGTGACTGTGGATGAAACCTTGTAAAACATGAGGAAATACATAAATTGCTACAATATCCTCCTTTTGCAGTGGAAACCACTCACAGTGATCAGTTAAAGTGATCAACTGCTTGGATGAAAAACATCTTGGTTGACAAAATCCTTCCTCCATTTGCTGTAGCCTATGTATTCAAGTAGTTAGTTCTCTTACAGTGTTTATCATACTTGACAAATGTAAAAAGAGCTGTTGACTGCAAGCTGTGAAATGCTGAGGCTCTCCAACACACACACACACCTCTCTGGCTGCCTTTCATCACTGTGATTAACTGAGTAGCATCTCATCTCCAGTGCTGTAGGCTAAAGGCCAGAAGAGCTCTGTCAGTTAAAACACAAACACCCTGTCAATATCCAATGATTATCAAGTATTTATGGGTTAAACTGCCCGGTCCAGATGGGACAGCATCTGGGTTTGGATCCAGACCTCAGTCCGCCTATTAGTGGACTGCCAGCGGCTAATGTTCGCCTGTTTACCACAGATCGGTTCCTCTTTGCCCCTGTATAACAGTAGCTGCCAGTGTTTCTGTGTAGGCTGCTGATTTAGAGAAGCGAAGAAGAATTGACTTCCTGTAAAATGTATTAGTGTGGTTTATTATGTGGTGTGGCATTGGTGCGTAGCCTTTCTGACCTAGTATTTGAGGCATAGTTTAGTTTAGTTTAGTTTATTAGTTTATTAAAGCAGAAGTAAGCAATATATTTGTGTTAATATAAGTCTTAAATAGTTCTATCTTCCGACAGCAATCACTTACATAGAGTGTTTGGACTGAAACACGGGTCTGTCAGTCACTCTGCTCTGCTCTGAGCCGAGGAGAAAACTTTTCTTGTATCCTACAGTTTTTATCCAATGAGGAGAGAGAACGGCATGAAGGGCTGTGTGTGCAGCCAAGGGATGCGCCTGAATGTGGTGACGTAAGGACGAGGACTGTTATGGTGCGTTCAAGGCAACTCGTAACTCGTGTTTTTCCGACCTGTGAAGTCGTACCAGTTCGATCTGGTACAAGTTCACGGGTCAGAAGTTACGAGTGGCCGTTATAGTGACTTTCACAGGTAAAACAGGTCGGAGAAACACGAGTGGGTTGCCTGGAACGCTACAAAGTCGTAAGTCGTGACTTGAAGCTGTAATTTACGGTTTCAAAAGCCTGCCTGGAACGCAGCATTAGCCAAAAAGACCGGATCACTTACTTCTGCTTTAATACAGGACAGTGTACAATACCATTAATCACTCGTAGAGCAGAGAAGAGATGGTTGTACCAGATTTAGCCACTAGGGCTAATTTCCATCTGTAGTCCCAACATAAAACTCACAATACAAATCACAATAAAATACAGATCGCAGAAAAATACAGGAGAAACCCAAGACATAGAATGACACAGGTGAACTCTTGGACGGCACAGAGGCAACACACACACCGCCGCACAAGTAGCCACATGGACAACAGGGGGACAACATAGAAAACACAGACGTACATCTCCTCATTCAGAGTGGAGGAACACAGAACACCAAAAAAAGAAATTGTAGGCAAAGTGCAAAGTGCTTATAGCAGCAAGATGTTGATTGTCATACACTATATGTGTGGTGGACATATCAGTACAGTAACTGTGTAGTGGACAAAGTGCAAAGTGCTCATAGCAGCATGATTATTCACAGTATTGATAGTAGTAAATAAAGTAATAATAAATAAAACATGAAAGTGGCCACAGTGGCAGATGTAATACCAACGATGGTAGTTCTCAGTTACAAAAAATAAAAAGTTACCAGCTATGGTAATGTGACAGGTGTATCTATGGATATCAGATGAAAACAGAGACAAGAAGTGCTAACGAAAAAAGAGAAGCAGCCTTACACCACCCATACACCCTTTTGTCATGCTAATTAGTTCTCTATGTAATCTATATAGAAAGGGATGACAACTTTGTGTACAAGGTCTTACAATTCACACAGCATGAAGTCCAACCAGATCTCTGTAGTCCTCTTAAACGCAACACAGACAAAGAATTGATCAGGGCGTACGGTACTTTACAACCATTTCTAAAGCTTTTAGTGTCCCCAGACGCGCAGTGGCCTCAATTACTGTCAAATGGAAGAAGTTCTGAACCACAAGCAGCACTATTCCTGGAGTCGCTCAAGTGTCTGCTCAAATTGATAGCAGGAGAGTCGGTCAGGCCGGTTTTGGTCTCTCCGACCAAACTTCAGTGGCCGTGGCCGTCTGTGTAGACATGCGAGAAGCTGTCGGAAGGACGACATCCCTCAGCGGCAGTCCGTAAATCAGGCCTTCACGGCTGAGAGGAGGGCGGAAGCTGCTTTGAGTAAAAGGTATAAAAACAGCCTGCTGTGCTTGGAGTTTGCCAAACAGCATTTAAAGGACTCTCTGAAAGCACGAGTTCTCTAAATCATGTGTCCCATCCGATCTGACTGAGCTGGAGAGGATCTGTCAGGGAGAACTTCTTCAATCCAGGTGTGCAAAGCTTGTTTTGGCCAAAGTGCAATACTCACATTAAAATGCAGAATGCAGTTAAAAATAAATAAAAAAGGGGGTATAGTACATGATAAAAAACATTTCACTACATGAGCTGGCATGGTAGTGACTTGACAGTTTTCCTTGCATCCTCTTTTATCTCAAGAGCTTGTTTCAAGTGGAGGAGCAGGACGAAAAGGCAAAAATAAATAAAAAAGGACATAGCTGAGGCTTTTTTTTCTTTTTATCCCTCTGATGTTGCTGAATTTAAGCTGTGATGGCGAAACACTTCTCTGCTTGTGTGTGTATGGGGGGAGAGGTGAGAGGTTAAGTGAGGACGACGAAGAAGAAGTGTTGAGCAAAGGAGAGGAGCTGAGTGAATAACCATGTCTGTAGAGGTCAATAGCTGCTGAGGCTGTCGGTGAGAAGTGGATGCTGATGTAGAGACACAAATAGCAGGGGAGAAGAGAGGATGACTAAAGTGAAGCTGTAGTCAGGGCCGGCCCCTGGCATAAACACTCTCTATGCGGTTGTTTAGGGCCACAGCCGTTAGGTGGGGGGCCACATGATCAGAAAGGTACCGGGGTTCATCAAGTCATTTAAACATCCTGAGGTCTGCACGTGCAGCTATGAGCTTTATATGTAATGTGAAGTCAATATTCAGCTTCTTTTATCTCACATTTGAGACATTTGGTGAAAATAGAACGGCAGAATGACAACATTTGTGCTCAAAAAGCAATCTTACAAAATTTCATTTTAGACTTGTTTTCTACACTTATCTATTACTGTATTCATATCCTATTTCAAGCACCAAAACAGTTCATTCTCATGACTGAAGGTGTGTTTTCACAAGGGATTTGAAATTTTTCAAAAAGCAGACCTCAAATTTCCAGCATTTGGCCTAAATTATTTCTTTATACGGTGTTCTAGGACAAACTGGCCTCAGTGTGCTTACAGCGGAGGTTCTAATATTTAGACATAAAACACTTGAGTATTGTTACATCTGCAAGTATCTTAAAAAGATCAATTTAAGAAAATATGTAAAAGTTGAGAAAATGGCCTCAAACCTCAGAGGGCATAAACACGTCTGTATTCAGTTTTAACCAGTGATTTGGTGTTTGCGCTTAGAGTGCAGGGCCACAAACAAAAATCTTGTTTAGGGGGCCACCAAAATCCTAGGGCCGGCCCTGGCTGCAGGGGAGAAGACGGGGCACGGTTCAGTCGGGGCAAACAGGTGACGGAGGGTTGAGGGGAGGTGGGTAGTCTGTAGTGTAACTGGCTCTAGGCCACTGGCACCTGAATGGACAGCTTTGTACGACCAGCACAGGCACGGCTCTGTGTCTGTTTATATATATTTATATATACCGGCGGCGGCAGTGCTCCCCCAAGGTGTGACGCTCCACTGTGGGGCTAAGACTAAAGCAATAAATAAAATGCATTGACAATAGAATCACAGGATATGCAGCAGATAAATGTTGCAGCTGTTCGCCCCTCTGGGTTTTTTTTTTTTTGTAACAAACATTTTTCAAGCCCAAAGTTACATCTATTTAGAACTTGTTTTGAAATTAAGTCAAAGTCAAAAGTGTTTATTGTCATTTGTACAGTGGAAAGGTGAGTTTCCCTGACAATGAAATTCTTACTTTGCTGTCCACATCACAAAACGCCAGCAATTATAAAAACTAGGTATAAAAATAGACATTTAAAAAGCAACAGTACTATAACAACAACGACAGCAACAATAGTAATAAAGAGATAAAAGAAAAGAGAAGGAGGTATGTGTGTGTGTGTGTGTGTGTGTGTTCATTCATTCATTCATTTTCTATACCGCTTATCCTGCACTAGGGTCAGGGCCGTTGCTAGGAATTCTGGACCCCCTTAAAGAATACTAAAGTGGGCCCCTCCCCCTAACTTTTCCTTTTTTTTTTCTTAGACTACGTATGTATTATCGTTTTTTATTTAGCCTTCTTTGTTTTGATGCTAATGCAGCATTACACTGCAAAAACTCAAGTATCTTAGCAAGAATATTTGTCTTATTTCTAGTCAAAATGTCATTTCTAGTCAAAACAAATCTCATTATACTTAAAATAAGACACATCATATTAAAAGTACCTTGTTTTTAGACACTTTTTACTTCTTTCAAGCATATTTTCACTTGGAATAAGTAGAAAAAATCTGATAGTGGAGCAAGTTTTTCTTCCTTATTACAAGCACAAAAAACTTACTTTCACTGGCAGATTTTTCTATTTATTGTGAATTTAAGTGAAAATGATCTAAAAACAAGTTAATTTTTAGGTAATGAGTCTTATTTTAAGTGGAAAGAGATTAGTTTTGACTAGAAATGAGACATTTGGACAAGAAATAAGACAAATATTCTTGGAAAGATGTTGAGTTTTTACAGTATATTATGAGTATTAGTCAGGGTCTTACGCAGAATAAATCAGTCATACAAAGATTAGACTACTGGGGTTTTTTATGGGCCCCACTGGGCGCTGGGCCCCTAGAATTATCATCACCTTTCTCCCCTTTACAACGGCCCTGACTAGGGTCACGGGTGAGCTGGAGCCTATCTCAGCTGACTTCGGGCGAGAGGCGGGGTACACCCTGGACAGGTCGCCAGTCTATCGCAGGGCTAATGTGTGTGTAATATGTATAATAAATAGTAAATAACAATGAATAGTGTGCAAATTGAGCATGTGCAAACAAGATGCTAACATGCTAATTACTAACCCACAATACAAACATCTTCAGTTTACCTTCACATAAAAATAAAGAACAGGAACAAATCCTCAACTTTGAGAAGCTGAAACTAGACATCAACACCAACAGAGTCATTTTGTGTCAATATTGTTGTAGCTCCGTTGTTTAAACACAAAGGGAAGTTACTGAACTGAATTTAAAAAGTGACTGTGTTTAGCAGCGAGGAGGTTTCTCAGTGTAGTTTCACTGGCTGCAGCTGAGCAGGGCGCCGCCATGTGTCATCAATTTAGGGACTTATAAGACGAGCAGTGGACCATGAGGTGCACTTCAATTAACTCACCGGTTGAAGCTTGCAAGAATAATGCTGAGCAATGGATTTCTGGCTCCACCTTAGTTTATCTTTCACCACATCCTCCTCTCTCAGTGTCAAGTTTACCCCACTTGAAAGGGGCAGCTTGCTTCAAAAGCAGGTGAAAAACCTTAAACACAAACACAAATAGATCAAGAAACATAATAAATCAACATAACAAAAGATAAAATAATTAATATTAACTTAATCTTAATCTGAAATATATGTAGAAAACCCCATATTTAAAGCAACCAAAATGAAATAAAGACATATTTATCACTCTCAATAATGATTTAACCTTTAACCTTAGCAGCTTTAACCTCCTATAAACACACACACAATCCGTACCTTTAACTTCTTAACCTTTTTAAGTCTTTTTAAAATACATTACATTTTTAACTACATTTTAGCATGACTTTTTAATAGACATTTTAACCTGAATTTGATACCACGATTTACTACTTTTAAATACACACATGGCCGGCGCAATGAGCAGTTATATTGCTAATATTAAAATGATGAGAGAATAAATGATAATGGCAATATAAAAGTTATTCCCTCACAGATTGTTCCATTCATCCTATGTCACTGAAAGTCTTTTTTTTTTTCAATTTGAATATTTGACATCTGCACATACAGTAATTCCTCCTCATCTAGACAAATCTATACTGTAATTGCCATCTGATCAAAGCTGATGAATAAATAACACTATAGAACTTACATTTTTGATAATAATCCTTTTACTAGACATGAAATATATTGTATTTGTAACATGTTGCAACTGTCCCCGCCCGGGCCCGGGGTCAGTTGCAACATCTGACTCCTTACACTCGAATGCAAATTGTGAAGAATGTGGATTCTGTAATCATCTATTAATTGTGTTGGCTATTAAAGGGATAGTATCATTTTTTTAAAGTGGGGTTGTATGATCTACAAATAGCCCCTAAGTACTTTAATTGCAGTAGAAGACTCTCTGCACTCCTCCTGTTAGCAACGCCAGCCCATAGCCCTGCCCAGAGATTGACAACATACATTGTTGTGAATGGACCCAAAGAAACGGCCTTTTTTCGTGGCCTAAAAGAGGTTTTACCTGAAAAAAAAATACACAGTTCCATTGTTCACTATAATACAATTTTTTCCAGCCCCTCAAAGTGCAGGAAAAACACAGTTTTTATTTGGAGTTAACCAACTGCTGATCAGCGGGCGCTAACCCTGGCCGGAGAGATACGTGAGTTGGTTAGGTCCAAATAAAAACTGTGTTTTTCCTGCACTTTGAAGGGCTGGAAAAAATTATATTATAGCGAACAATGGAACTGTGTATTTTTTTTTCAGGTAAAACCTCTTTTAGGCCGTGAAAATAGGCCGTTTCTTTGGGTCCATTCACAACACTGTATGTTGCAGTGTTTCCCATTAATTAAAGAGACTGTGGCGGCCCGCCACAGTCTTGTTAGGGCCCGCCACAGTCTCTCACAGAAAAAAAATAAAAAATTAAAAAAATTAAAAAAAATATTTATTTATTTATTTTTTTTTTTCAACAATTTTTTTTTCTCACGTGTGTCTACGTGCGGTGCGCCCGCACGCGAGCGAGGCGACAGTTTGAGAGGCTGACTGGCGGAGATGAGAGCTGGTGAAACGGCAGCATGGTTATTTAAAACACCATCTCTGATCTCTGATCTCTGCCTGCACATAGATACACAGACAGGGGCGCACGCTAAATGCGCTATATCGCGCTAATTGCTCAGCTGCGCCGCCCCCCCCCAGTCGCGCCATGGTCTCCTGAAATCCTGTGGGAAACACTGATGTTGTAAATCTCTGGGCAGGGCTATTATGGGCTGGCGTTGCTAACGGGAGGAGTGTAGAGAGTCTTCTACTGCAATTAAAGTACTTAGGGGCTATTTGTAGATCATACAACCCCACTTTAAAAAAATGATACTATCCCTTTAACAGACAAATGTAAGTTTATTGTATAAAAATTTGGTTTGTCTAATCCAAACCGTCTCTGAGTAAGAGAGCCAAATGCAAAAAGTACTGCAACTGTCCCCGGTCTCCCCTACACACTAGTGACATAACGTCTCAGTGCTGACTTCTCCCCATCTGCACCGTGTCTCCTGCTGCAGAATAAACACATTGTGTTCTCTGATCAAAGAACAAGAGCTATTTTTAATTAGGTGAAGCTATTCCACAAATTCAGCACAGTCATTGATCTCTGATTCACAAAAGTCCCTCAGTTTGCTTTGCAGCCGAACGTCACCGACTGAGCGTTACATAAGTGGACGCAGAGCTCACATGAAGCCGTCAGAAATCACATCTTCAAAGGAGACAGAACAGAGCCGCTTTTAATTAGTGACAACTTTGTTATCCAATCAGACTTCGTAATGACGTCCCTCTTGACCTCCGCAGCTTCTAACAAACCTGACGTACACTTTATTTTTTCATTTCAGAGGCCTGTCTATTATGACGGTAATGATTCTCAGCGTGTGGTCAGCACAACAAGCTAATAAATGATCCCACTGAGTTTGATACAGATTTCTCACAGTCAGTACTTCATTCACAGTTTACACAAACAGTAATACTGTAGTGCTGTATTTACTCATACATGAACAATGGTCCCTGCTGTGTTCAGGAACAATATCTTTCTTATTTCAAGTATATAGTGTTATAAAACACTGCCTCCTCCTGACATGTTTTGTGTGTGTGTATCTGAAAGCACTGTAATAGCAGCTAGGGTTAAGTTACTGACGACTTACTAACCCTTTTTCTCACATTGCATATTTCACAAATAGTCAGTTCTTAGTTAGGAAAATTTGAGTTATTTATACTTCTACAGGCTACCAGGGCCATTGTATAGGGGAGAAAGGTGATGATAATTCTAGGGGCCCAGCGCCCAGTGGGGCCCATAAAAAACCCCAGTAGTCTAATCTTTGTATGACTGATTTATTCTGCGTAAGACCCTGACTAATACTCATAGTACACTGTAAAAACTCAACATCTTTCCAAGAATATTTGTCTTATTTCTTGTCCAAATGTCTCATTTCTAGTCAAAACTAATCTCTTTCCACTTACAATAAGACTCATTACCTAAAAATTAACTTGTTTTTAGATAATTTTCACTTAAATTCACAATAAATAGAAAAATCTGCCAGTGAAAGTAAGTATTTTGTGCTTGTAATAAGGAAGAAAAACTTGCTCCACTATCAGATTTTTTCTACATATTCCAAGTGAAAATATACTTGAAAGAAGTAAAAAAGTGTCTAAAAACAAGGTACTTTTAATATGATGTGTCTTATTTTAAGTATAATGAGATTTGTTTTGACTAGAAATTACATTTTGACTAGAAATAAGACAAATATTCTTGCTAAGATACTTGAGTTTTTGCAGTGTAATGCTGCATCAGCATCAAAACAAAGAAGGCTAAATAAAAAACTATAATACATACGTAGTCTAAGAAAAAAAAAGGAAAAGTTAGGGGGAGGGGCCCACTTTAGTATTCTTTAAGGGGGCCCAGAATTCCTAGCAACGGCCCTGCAGGCTACTTTTTGTTTTTGTAGTAGTTTGACTTTTAGTGGCATATTTGTCCATACATGGATGCCCTTTCATCGTGTTACCCTGCTGTTACAACAATACAAAAAAATCTGGTTAAGCAAATAGAAATGGACAAGAAATTCATTTTAGTCCCCTATCTAGCAGGGGAAATCAGTTTTTTTTTAATACTCTACTCCAGGATGACATCAAAGTCTGATCACAGGTTTTGGTGATTACAAGAGCGTATGTGAAAAAAGTTGCGAGCAATCTTTGGCGGCACTCGGGGCTGAAGAGTTCAGGTCTAAAAATGGAGCTAATCTGGGTGTGTGACGTTAGAAAGATGTGATCTTCTAACCAGACCCCTGGAGCCCACTCCTCGTCTCTGCTTGAGGCTACTACATTAGGCTGCATGCTAGACAGCAACAGTTGAGGTGCATTGTGGGTAATGTAGGCAGGCACCAGGTTTGTAATGTATCGGGCTCTGCTGTCCATCATGAGGCCGATTTTCTTCTCCCATACCCTGATAAGAGTACAAGTTCCAGTAAATGCCTGTGATGTTGTTACTGGAAATGTTGCGGATGAAGCAGTTACTGTATGATACAATCTGTGACTTGAATGCAGCGATTCCATTAGTGCCAGTGTTTGACGGCATCTGAATTTTGTGTGGAATTTCACTCAGCTTTCATGATGCTTTTTCCTCAGTTTTATCGTAAGAACTGCTGCACAAATCTCTTTAAGCACCCGAGGTTTGTTGTAACCCCTCTGTTTCATGACGTCAATGTGCTGTCAATAAGTTAGGTGCCGTCTAGTCCAGAGGTTCCCAACCTTTTTCTTAAGGGACCCATATTTTTACCATTGTAAACTTTGGTGACCCCCCCCCCCCCTCCCCCCATGTAAAATAAAATAAGGAACATCATAACTTCTTTTACATGAAATACTTTATTATATTTCAGTAATTTAATAACAGCATGGAACAAACAATCAGGAGAACCTGTGTATGATTACAACATATTTCTTCAGAACTTTTACTTTTAAAAACATAATTGTGTTTTTAAAAGTACAAGTTCTGAAGAATATGTTGTAATTTTACACAGGTTTTTTCTCATTGTTCCATGCTGTTTTCCAAATTCATTGTGACTGATATTGCCCTGCTGTATATTACGTATTTAATGTTTTAAAACGGTTGATATTCAATCATCAATTGATATAGGCCTATAATTTATTTGTTTATCTATTTAAATACACAAATAAATGTTTAATGTGGCCCTTGAATTTAGTTGATTTTGTTACATATATGAATGAAATGCTTAGCCTACTCATTTATTTAACATTTTAATCACATTAAAATGATTAAACCCCTTAAAATCAAGAGGGCTTCGCGACCCCCCCTGGATCTTTGGCGCCCCCCAGGTTGGGAACCACTGGTCTAGTGGCAGTCGTACAAAACTACAACAACGTCGTTCACTGCCCTGGTGCTTGCATGGAAAGCTTTAAACCTGAATATTGTTTTGAGCTTTTAAGCTGAAACATGAACTTTGTTTTACAAACTTCAGAGGTTAAATTGAATCCACTGCCTGTTGATGTCGTTAAAAAGAAGTGACAAAAACATTTGACTGTGGAGGAATACTAAGTAAAGTGCTGCAGGTGAACTTAAGTCAGTCAGAAAAAAAAAAGTCAACAGAATGAGAGACTTAAGAGCCACTACATTAGCAGGTTCATAGCTTTCAACAGTGGGCAGTTTGTTGCTGTTCATATGTTTTCTCTAAGTCTTATCGCTAACTAACGTCTGAGCTCTGTGTCATCTCGTGTGGAAACACAACAACTGTCTCAAACACATGTGAAAAAGTCCAAATATCTCATCTCCCACTGATATTTCCATTTTCATCTGACACACAACCACCTTCTGGTGATATGTGGCACACATAACGTTCATTAGCTACAGACTATTTAATCTTCTATTGATTAGCCAGACCTCGATGTGAGATGTTGGCCCTCCCTAATTTCTACCTCCTGTGTGTTGATTTTAAAATAAAAGTTATATAATAAGAGTATCCACATCCACGATGATTGGGGTAATAGTTGTTTTTTAATCTCCTCTAAATGACCTATGAGCTGGTTATATCTGCACTTAGCCCGTTTTTACTTTAGTGCTTTAGCCGTGCATTTCTAAGAATAATGTATAATCTCTGACATATAAACAATTTAAATTAATTTTCAGATAGTTATATAAATGTCATTTAACAGAAGAACACTCAATGCATCAGACTGATTCTCTCTCTCTCATCTTTCTCAGTAACATGCGGCATAGTCACGCTGATCTCGGTGCATGCCATGAGTCTGCTTTGTGTAATTGCCCCTTCAAAGCCGTTTGAAAGGCACTATTGTATCTCGCTAATGAAGTTGCTAAAATTGAATTCAATTTGAGCAGCCTCTGCTTCCTGCTCAGGCTGAGTGAGTGTGTGCTTAATTTTCTGCATCTCGGGTGGAGAATAAAGACTAAAGCAAAGGCTGAGGTCAGACTTTCTGTGTGATCTTTACAGAAATTTCTTTCTTTTTTTTTTGCATTGAATAGCACCACATAAACATTTAATAACTAGTCTGTAGATGAAAGTTAATTTATTGTAAATGTATGCACTCTGTGATATATTTTATATCATATTACAGTTGTGTTTTGTGTGTAATGTGTTCACTTTATGTTGTGCACAACTATAATGATACAAATATTCTGTTCACAACTACATTATTGTGTATTGCAAACATTTTAAACTATAAATGCTAAGATGAGGGGAACATTTCAAATGGCTGACCTTTTAATCCCTTTGATGCTGTGAACACAGCATTTATATTCATATAAATATCAGGAGAGTAAAAACTTACGGATTCATCTTTATGTGTGAACTAGGGATGTCACGATTATAGATTTTCTTCGTACGATTATTGTCAGAGAAATAATCACAGTATTACGATTATCATGATTATTATGCATTAATTAATTTACATCATATGACGGTGTAAAATCAAATACAGTCAAAATATAATATACATTACTAATACATACATTACTAATTATTTACACTAAATATTTTAAGTCTCTACTATTAATATATAACCATTAACTAATTATTAATCCTACAGGGGAAGTGTTTTAAATATTCAAGTCATCTGTACCAAATGTTTAAGTTTATCATTGTTTATTTTTTAGCACAAATGACTCGCTAATATTTAAATTCCTACCAATCGTATGTTATGTTAGGTAAATGGACCAGTATTTCTTACATTTACCTTCACTTTGGTGCACATCTGCCTCTGTGTATCCAACATAATCTTTTTTTGGAAAGTGACGGTATTTGGAAATCTTTACGATTAATAAATTGCAGCATTTAATACCGCGATTAATTGTGAAAACAAGTAATCGTGACATCCCTAG